>NC_041409.2:97145674-97451507 GCF_900747795.2 Erpetoichthys calabaricus | reverse complement strand
CTTGTTCGTCACTTGTACAGAAACAGAACTATCACAATATAAACCATTATTAACTCTCCTTTATTCTGCTTCACTTCTCGATATCTGGATGTGGATTAATAAAATCTGGATATCTGGATTAATAAAATTACAGTGGGAGGTCGAATCTTTAGTTACAGTGCCCCAGAGCTGTGGAATGACCCATCTGCTAATATAAGAGATGCCCCATCAATCTCAGCTTTTAAATCAGGCCGATGAGTGACAACTTTAGTACTGCATACCTTGACTAGAGCTGCTGATGCGCTTGTGCATACTGCATTTCTATTTGTTAGTCACTTGTAAAGAAACAGAATTATCACAATATTTTTAAACCATTACTAACTCTCCTCTATTCTGTTTCTCTTCTCTATATCTGGATGTGGATTAATAAAATAACAGTCGGAGGACGTGTTTTTAGTTACAGGGCCCCAGAGCTGTGGAATGACCCATCTGCTGATATAAGAGATACCCCATCAATTTCAGCTTTTAAATCAGCACGATGAGTCACAACTTTAGTACTGCATACCCTGACTGGAGCTGCTGATGAGCTTGTGCATACTGTATTTCTGTTTGTTAGTCACTTGTACAGAAACAGAATTATCACAATATTTTAAAACCATTACTAACTCTCCTCTATTCTGTTTCTCTTCTCAGTATCTGGATATCTGGATTAATAAAATAACAGTGGGAGGTCGAGTTTTTAGCTACAGGGCCCCAGAGCTGTGGAATGACCCATCTGCTAATATAAGATATGCCCCATCAATTTCAGCTTTTAAATTAGGCTGAGGAGTCACAACTTTAGTCCGGCATACCCTGACTAGAGCTGCTGATGGGTTGTGCATACTGTATTTCTGTTTTTTAGTCACTTGTACAAAAATAAAAGTCTCACAGTATTTTTTAAACTCTTACTAACTCTCCTCTAATCTGTTTCTCTTCTCCGTGTCTGGATGTGGCACTTGGTGCCACTGTTGCACTGTAGTGCCAGGCTGCCCTCCTGTGTATGAAAAGCCATCTTGGATAAAGGAGTGTTATCGTTACCGGGTGGCAAGATTCTCTCATCAGATTGGATGGTCAGCACCGACTCCACTATAGAGTGCGGCCATTTAGCTGAGGTCTCCAGGACTGTGATTTGATTGTTGACTTTCTCTTGTATGATTTTAATCTCCCCCTCTGTTGCCCACTGGCCAAGGTTTATCAATTAATTCATGGACAGATGTCGTTGGTTTCCATTTTTGTTTAACCCTTTAAACTCAGCCTCTTTTGCATACGTTTTCTGCTATTCTTGATTTAACTGGCTATAACTTCATCATCCTTCACTCAATATTCATGTTTCACCCCTCAAAAGAAGGTGAAACATTTCCCGTTTAGAATGTGCACACCTGGAGGATTACGTTAGTTATGTTGTACACACATAAGTCACAGCAGAATACAAACTCAGCAACATTTCAGTTTAATTCAATTGAATGTATTTATAAAGCACACTTAAAAAACAATGCTAACCAAAGTACTCTGTTAAAATAAATACGGTAAGAAAAACTACACTCTAAGACAGGATAAATTTAAAATAAAAAACACAGTAAAAGTATTAAAGAAACCGATTCTAATTTAAAGCTAAAGAAAAGAAAGACGTGTTTTCAATCTGGATTTAGAAATAGTCACAAGATGCAGCAGACCTGACATAAGCAGGTAAGTTTCTTCCAATAACCAGGAGTGGCTGTTGCAAAAGCCCACTCACCTTTAAAGTTTTACGCGAGCCCTTGGCACCACTAAGAGCGTCCGACGAGACGAGATGAGACGATGAGATGGAATATAAAGCTAAAAAAGGTCGGAGACAGGAAGGCGCTAACCCATTTGGGCACCCGAAAACAAACAAAACCATCAACCCCGGGACGGACCGGAAGCCATCGAAGGAAGGCTACAAGAGAGGAGACATATGGTCACGCTTACGTGTGCCCGTCACCCTCTCGTTGGTGGTCACAGAATCCTTCACAGCTGTTCTTTCTCCCTCCACAGCACAGCTCTTTTAATAACTGCATTTCCCCAGCGGTCCCACACTACCACCTGAGCCGTCAGCCCCACTCTGCATGTTAATGCCGACTGTGGGGTTTTCCGGCCCTGAATTGTTGTTTCTCAGAATATCCAAACTGAGTGCCGCAGATAAGAGAAGACTGCATGGTGTGGCCAGGAGAGTTGGAATCTGTTATGTTAGCCTGTTAATATTATTAATAATAATAATAATCTTTATATTTATATAGCGCTTTTCTTACTACTCAAAGAGCTGTTCATAGTGAGTGGAGATCCACTTCAACCACCTAAATGATGTGAAGGCAGCCATTACTGTGCCAGTACCCTCACCACACATTAGCTGTTAGGTGGTGACAGAGAGAGACAATTACAGACCAGGGATTATTAGGGTGTTAGAATGACCAGGCCGTAGTGGGCAATTTAACCAAGACATCGGGATACACTTTATGAAGTAGGCCCAGGGCACTTTTCTTGGACCACTAAGAGTCAGGACCTCAGTTTTAGGTCTCTTCCAGAGGATGGTGCCATTTTAACAGCACAGTGTCCCCGTCACTGTACCTGGGCATTGGAATCAACATTCAGGCTTCAGGGTAAGCGCCCCCTGCTGGATTCACCAACACCTCACCCAGGAGCAATCCAAGCTTATCCTAGGTGGTCTCCCATCCAAGTACTGACCGGGCCTGAACAGGCTTAGATTTCAGGTGGATGACCTCTTCTTCAGGAATAATAAACGGTGAGGAAGAGCCTGTCAAAGCAAACTTTGAGATTTTTTTATTTTTCCAACAAGCAACTGCAATAGATGACAAATGCATACAACGCTGGTTCCTCACAGGAACACCGCAAGATATTAAAAAATTTTCATAATTTATTACCATTTTCAATTCAATGTGATAGGATGCGACGATCTGACGGACATGGTGCAAACCAGTACCTCACTTGGTAAAAACTGTTTGCGGAAGCCTCTACAAATGGTTACTAGATGGTGCTCTACAATAATTAAGTTTCTCGATTGTTTTAGCAGTTTTGTTGAACTTTCTCAGTAATTCGTGTTCGTATATACTGTAAATAGCTGTCGGTTTCGCACGATCTTAGTGCTGAATTAGTTTTCGGAGATTGTATCAACTGTATATTGTTGTGATTAAGTCAAGTGAAGTTTTTGAAGTATTTCTTCCTCATATCTGTTTTTAAAAATGGATCCGTTTTTACTAAACAGTAATAAGCGTTGTGAGAATGAAAGTAAAGAGGGCACACTGCCAACCAGAGTGTGAAGAAGCACAAATATCGAAAATATGATGACCGTTATTTGGACTTTGGTTTTACATTGACAGAAGTCAAAGGCGAAGAGAGGCCACAGTGTGTACTGTGTATGAAAGTTTTGGCACCAGAGTGCAAGTTGAAACGCCATTTAGAAACCAATCATCCCAGCGTGGTTAGTAAATCTCGTGACTACTTTACCAGAAAGTTAAAAGGGTTAAATCAACAAAAAGGTAGTTTTTATAAGCAGGCGTCAATATCTAGCAATGCAATGCTAGCATCGGACAAGGGAACCTAAATATGTGTTTTACTAATTTCTACTTAACTCTTTAATTAAATATATATATATATATATATATATATATTGGCTATTTTGCAAATTAGAATTTGACGGGTTCGGGGGGGAGTGCGCCTTGGGAAAACCTGGATTCAGCAAGGGTGCCAAGAATCGAAAAAGATTGGGAACCACTGGCATACAACAAATTTAATTTGACTTTCTTACTGGGATCAGCTCACCATAATAATCTATATATATAAAATCCTTTTCGCGTTTGAAACGGAAATGACGTATGACCACGCGATATGGAAATTACGTATGAAATGGAAATTACGTATGACCACGCGATATGGAAATTACATTGAGAACAAAGTGGACGCTGGGAGGCACGGAATGTCGGGCTGCTCTGCCGGGTCGAGAGCTTCACAGTTTCGAGCAGCGTCCTCTCTTCTCGCACTGTTTGTGACACTTCAAGTGTCCCGTCGGCTCCTGGGAGAGTGGAAATCTTTGCGAATGAGTGTAATCGGCGCCATCGAAGCAGGACTATATTTGTAAATTGCCCTGCACGACTACTTACTGTCCCTTAAGGTGAGTTTGGGTCACTAAAACCCCGCAACATTCAAGGATGCTTTTGTAATCAATTATTTTAAGGAGATGGAGAGTTTACATCTAAGAAGATGTACAGACTTCTTCATGTAAAGTGTTGGACTTGGGAATTGTTTGGACCTTCTGCCCGTTAAGCATAGAAGGGCAGCGTCCACATTTATCAGAATTATTTGTCTCTTGAATCACAGGCACATAGTGCAAGGTTGTCAGGCGCTGTAATTCCTTTTTGTATTCGGTGCCCTCGCGCCAACAATTAACCTGTTCTACGTCATCCCTCCATAGGCACGTGATGACATGAACGTGTCTGCAAAAATTGGCGTCTCCTGCCCTGCAAAAATACTATAAAAGTCGATCAGCCGGCGCGCGCACGCGTACATAGCTGTGCCGGCCTTTGAGACGGTGACTGCGCTTCTGCCTTAAGTGAAAGTCAGCACTTTTCATTTTTTTCCTCCTTCCCCTGAGCTACAGCCCAGACAACTACAAACACGGGATCCCTTTTCTAGACCGCGTCAAACTAATATTAAGGCGCTTCGCACTTTCTTTGCACGTATAGGGTTATGAGGTCGCGGGAGGCACGCACAGGAGTGGAGGACCGACAGTGCCATCCCGGCCGGTTAATGGCAGGGCCGTCTCTCCAGTCTACACGAGACCCGCCGTGACGCTCCCCAAAAGGCGCTTGTCAGCGAAGACGTCTCTCTACACTATATAAAAGAAAAAGGCAAATTTCCTTTCTTTATACCTTTTTTCCTTTCATGCCAAACCAAAGCCTTTCTCTCTTAACGCTGCAGAGGACACAAAACTAATTTTCTTTAATTGCTGGTAATGCCAGTAAGGCACATTACCACAGGCAGAAATTTGGACGTTCACATAGAAAATGTAATTTCTATACCACAGCTGTCGTGTAGCGCCTTTCAAAAGGGATCTACTACCGAGAGATGATCCAAATACATTTTAGCTGCTGTTAGTACTACTTACCTGTTGTGTTATAGCGCCTTTAAAATGTAGTTTACCCGAAACCACTCCAGTAGTGCTCAATGTTACTTCTTAAAATGTTAATGTGTTACTGTTTAATAACTTATAGTCTACTATTATTTTTTTCCCTTGCACTCAGTGAGCGAAGCCCTGGGTAATCAGCTAGTAAATAATAATAATAAGTTGCATTTATAGAGTGCCTTTCACAAATGTAAGGTCGCTTTACATATACATGGGGGGGAAGAAAAAAAGATCACACAGAAGACAAAAGTCCGTCGAAGAGGAAAGTTCTGAGTTGAGATTTAAAGGTGAAGCCTGGGCTGAGTACAGTAGATTACAGCTCAAGGAAGAGAGTTTGTGTGAAAGGGCCTAACAAAATACAATACACATCATGTTAATCCAAAACCTTTAGTATTTATTTAATATAAATGAGGAAAAGCTCAAAGACAACTAAGGTTGTGTGTTTTAATTGCCGGAATTAAATATGAAGCTGATCTCTCTTTTTGTAGGTGCCATTATTTTAATACCACGAATACATGAGAAGTGAAAAAGTAGACAGCAGCTCTGAAAACAAAAGAGTCGTGGCTTGCCATTACGAGTCAGACAATGCGTCTTTTTAATTAATTAATTATTTTTTTTAAAGAAAATGAAGCCCACTTGCCTGTGTATTTAAAAAAAAAAAAAAGAACAAAAGTGTAACACAATAGCGGACATGTCACAATATGACATACACAGTTTCTGCACGGAGATCCGTCTGAAAAGAAAAAAATAAGCGCGTCTGTATGTTTTCTTTCCAAAATTGCTTCTTATTGTGGTCGTCTAATTTTTGGTATATTCTATTTGCGCCCCCCCCCCCACTCCGCAACCCCACTATGGTGGATGCATAATGAAAAGCTCATTTTTAGCTTATTTTGTGACTCTGTCCTCCATGCTGTAGTCTAATTTTACAACAGCTGTTCCTATTTCAGTTTAAATTAAAAACCTAGCCCCATAATCCCTGGAGTCAATCTATAATTAAGAGGATTTATAGAGAAACCAAGCGCTACATTAATAACAAAATTTAATATCTTTCTTAATAAGCCATGTAAAAGAGGCACTAAGAAATATACCAGTGTACTAATTCATTACTTGGTTTTAGCTGGCATCCTATCTGAAGCAAGTCAGTTATTCCATTAAGAAAAAGGAAGAACTCGTTCTGTTTTAAATACAAGTATAATGAATGACGACGTTAACATAGCCAGAAACAATGTGCGCTCCGTCATTAAGAGTGGTAGGGTATGTCAAAAAAGTGCACAAGGTGTCTGGCCAAACAGTGTTTTTGAGTCAAGGGATCTTTAATGAGAGCCAGGGCTATTCTTACATTTGGATGGCATTTTCTGTGTTTGAAATGTTATGAATGAGCGTTGTGTTCTGAAGGTGGTGTGAACAACGGAGCGGGCGTTAATACCGTACCATCGTCTACCAGGTCAGAAAACGAAAAGAAGTCAAGTCAAGCTGGGGAGCATGCACTGGTATAGCGCGTTGCTGCACCCACTACACGACAAAATAACTCGGGATCCCAGTTGGCATCCCCCCAGGGCGGACACGCGCTCCAGTCCCACCCTTCCGGAAATGCCCTCTATCTGCCACAGCCTGGTGTTATGTGGGCGACTCCTTGGCCTGGTCCAGCCACTTGGGTCCCCAACAATGAGGATCTTACGATGCTGGATCACCCTCAGGTAAACGCACCACATGGTCGTAGTGCCATAACTGAGGCTCCTTCACAATGCAGGTCATGTGTCTCATTCGGGATTCCATGAGCAACACAAAGTCAAACCAACGGTACCCAAGGATTCTCCAAAGAGATACACATGAAGCAGTCCAGTCTTCGTCTCAGGTCACTGGATAGCATTCATGTCTCACAACCATATAGCACGACAGGAAGCACCAGGACTCTAAAGACTTGGACTTTCGTCCTTTTTTCAGAGGAGCGCCACACACCCCTTTCCAGCGACCTCATGATACCCCATGCTCTCCTAATCCGTCTACTGAATTCATAGGAAGAGTCACCAGAGACATGAATGTCACTGCCAAGGTAAGTAAACCTCTCGATGACGAGGTCGACACTATCTCCGCAGACAGACATACTGCTGATGGCCGTGCTCAAGAGGTCATTAAAGGCCTCTTAAGACGCAAAGAAGCACATTATTTTATTAAAACCATGCACAAGGCATAAACAAAATGCAAAATAAACCCAGAAAATAACAAATCTGCTCCGTCATTACTATATATATATATATATATATATATATATATATATATATATATATATATATATATATATATACACAGTGGAACCTCGGTTCACGAACATCTCTGAACACGTACAAATTGGGTTACGACCAAAAAGTTCGCCAAACTTTTGCATCTGTTCATGACCACACACTCGGGTGACGAACAAGCCAGTTTCCCTTTTGGTTTGTGTGCGCCGATGATTTCCGCACGTGCTCAGTCTCTCCCTGTGCAGAGAGAGAGAGAGAGAGACACAGACACACACGAGAGAGAGAGAGAGAAACAAAGAGCGAGAGTGAGCGAGCGAGAGGGACACACACAAACAGACACACACGAGAGAGAGAGAGAAAGAGAGCGAGCGAGACACACACACACACACACACACACACACACACACACACACACACACACACAGACACACACGAGAGAGAGAGAGAGAGAGAGAGAGAGAGAGGGCTGGCCGCATAAGGCAGTTAAAGAATGCACCGGGCTTGTTTTTAAAGAGACTGATTCCAGCATTGTTTTAACCTCGTTGTATTTAATGAAGACTTTTTCTATTGGATTTTTAACCTCCACTTCACTTCTGTTTACAGCGATCGGTTCGTAGCGTGCATTGTTGCAATGTTACTTTTCTTGGTGGTTTATTAAATTACGGATTTTTTTAAATGTTCATTTTTTTCCCTGTGCTTAAAACTCTTGCGGTGTTAGTTTTCTCTGTTGTTCAAGGTTTTCTCAGTGTTATTCAATGTTTTTACATTTAGTTTACTATTACACTGTGCATTCTATGGTATAATTAACTATATATGTGCTTAAAAATCTTTAAAAGAAATATATTTACATACAGTTCGTACAGTCTGGAACGGATTAATTGTATTTACATACAATCCTAAGGGGGAAATTACTTCGGGTCACGAATCAAATCGGGTTACGACCAGAGTTTTGGAATGAATTACGGTCGTGACCCGAGGTTCCACTGTGTATAGAAAATCCAATGTCTGTCTGTCTGCTCTTCACGAGAGAACAACTTAACGGATTTAGATTGGGCTTTTTTCTAGAATTTGCTTGAACATTCCTCTCTCAATCGCGCTAAATATCAAATTTCGCTTGCAGTACCGATTTATTTGTGTAAATTGAAGTAGCAAAAGAAATTGGTGTAATCAGAATAGAAGTTTAATATGTCACTGTGCTCTGTGCAGATATTTTAAATCTGCTTTTCTTTTCTTCGCACATGTACGGCTAACACAAAGCCAGACTAAGCACACAGGGGCTCATCATTTAGAACTGCTAGGCAAGCATCTTAAGACAAGACAAGTTAACAACAACTGCAAATGGGCAATGTGCACTATTTCTGTGTGTTAGGGTCAGCATGAAATTGTATCCTTTCTTTGCCTTGTTTGGAATGGCATGATTTACCTAACTACGGGCCTGCACATGGAGAAAGAGTATAAAGCATTGGAACATTGCCCAGCACACCTTTGAAGCCGATGGGCGGATGGGAGATAACGTCATCCGATCCGGAAAATCCTTCCAACGCAGCGACGAAAATGGCAGACTGTATACATTGAGATCCCACTTCGGTGAAACGTCTTGCTATGGCTTCCTTCGTCTATAATGCCGCATAAACCGTCATTAAAGAAAGCCAAGTAATTTCTTCTTTGTGATTTCTTACCGTAAGGGAGGGGTATCGCCTTTTAATATTATATCTATATAGTTTCGGGTTACTTAAGACACCGCAATTACAAAACAAACGTATTTCCGGGAAGCTAGCACCCCCTACAGGAAAACAATTGGTAACTGCGCTGTTGCAATAAATTTCGATGCAGCTGAGAAACTGGTGCGAGATTGGAGGTGGCAAGATGTAAAAAAAATATATATATATATATATATATATGTGTCGCATTTTTGAACAGGCGTATAAGTCGGGGTTTGATTTTTTTGATCGATTTTTTGGGTTTCAAGACCCAGCTTACACGCGAGTATATACGGTAACAGTGGGCGGTCGAGTTTTTAGTGACATGGCCCTGAAGCTGTGGAATGACCTGCCTGCTAATATAAGAGATACCCCATCAATCTCAAACGTTTAAACCCTGGCTGAAAACTCACTACTTCAATGTAGCACACCCTGAGTAGAGCTGCGGATGAGCTGTGCACACTGCATTTACTGCATTTCTGTTTGTTAGTCATTTGTATAGAAATAATAATACAATATTTGAAACCACTACTAATCCTCCTCTGTTCTGTTTCTCTTCTTGATATCTGAATGTGACACTCGGTGCCAACTGCTGTACTGTGTATGGAAAAAAAAAAAGTCATCTGGGATAAAGGAACTTTGGAATCATTGGATGCCAAGATTCTCTCATCTGATTGGACGGCCAGCATCGAGGCTCCACTATAGAATAACCAGGAGCAGGTAGGTAGCCAGGACTGGTGCCCATAAAACACAAGAATCCCAAAAATACTTTCACAGTTGCCCACTTTTGGGGACTGTCAAAACCCCAACTAGATACCATAAAGGGCTTTGAATAATCTTTATAAAATAAAGGCATTATTTTTCAATAAAGGCTCAATATCCATGAACATCAGCTTGCTTTTAAAAACCAACCAACTGGCACAAACTGAGTATTTGTGTTCACCATGGCGCCTGTATTGCTGTAACTGCAATGTGTTTCTGTTAATGCAGTACATGTTGTGTCATTACGAGAGATGTGCTTTGTGGTTTGTAGGATCAAAACGCTAAATAAATGTAACTGTGGAATTAAGAAATGGAGCGGCTCATTTCATCGCTGCTGCTCACAAGTCAAACAGCCACTTCGGATTCACCTCGTCTCACTATTTACTTGCTACTTAAGGGACATCTTATTTGTTTTTCTTTTCACGTACCTTTCTCTTTGTTGTCTTGTAAAGCACTCTGAGCTACACTGTTTGTATAAAATGTGCTACATAAATAAATAAATGTTGCTGTTGTAGTTGTACTTGCTAGATACCACCTGCCAGGCCAGTACTTGGATGGGATGACCATCTGGAAAAAGCTTGGTTTGCTGCTAGAGTTGTTGGTGAATCCAACAGAGGGCGCTTACCCTGTGCTCTGAATGTGGATCCCAATACCCCAGTGCAGTGACATGGACAGTGTACTGTAAAAATGGTGCCGTCCTTTCAGATGAGACATAAAACTGAGGTCCTGACTCTGTGTGGCCATAATGAATCTCTGGGCATCCTTCGTAAAGGATGCCCAGGGTGTACCCAGATGTCCAGACTAATTTGCTTACCACAAATTATCCCCAGTGCAGTGATGGGGGTACACCATGCTGAGCTTCGCAATTTCGTCTATCTGTATACTTGTATATGGTTGAGATGACAATAAAGTTCACTTTGACTTTGAAAAATGGTGTTGTATTTCAGATGAGACATAAAACTGAGGTCCTGATTTTCTGTGGTCATAAAAGATCGCTGGGAATCCTTCGTAAAGAGCTGGGATGGACCCAGATGTCCAGACTAGTTTGCTTACCACAGCCCAGTCACTCTGGACCCCTAACTTATCCCCCATCTCTAATCGAGGTCCTGACTTTCTGTGGTCAGAAAAGATCCCTGGGCATCCTTTATAAATTGCAGGGTGTATCCTGACGTCCACCATGGCCCCCTAATCCTCCCCTGTCTCCAATTGTCTCTCTCACCACTTCACCACCCATCAGTTCATGTGTGGCGAGTGCAGTGATACAAACAAAATGGCTGCCGTCGCATCATCCAGGTGGATGCTACACATTAGTGGTAGTTGAAGGGGCTCCCCTCTCGGTGAAGAACTTTGAGTGGCTATATGAATGTAAACAATTATTATCGTTATCATCATCATCCTCACAGGTGGCGCAGTGGTAGTGCTGCTGCTTTGCAGTAAGGAGACTCTGGAAGATTGTGGGTTCGCTTCCCAGTTCCTCCCTGTGTGGATAGCGCTTTGAGCACTGAGAAAAGCGCTATATAAATGTAATGAATTATTATTATTATCATCATCATCATTATATTTCCTTCCTTAGGGGAACGCAAACCTGCTGGGCTTGCATGAAACCACGAAAACAAATATCACAAAACAGCAAAACCATGATAGACTGCAAATCCCAGAGCTTATAATCAGCGAGGGAGAGACGGACGGCTGCCTCACAGCACAGGCCACAAAGACAACAGAGTTCAGCGCGTTGGTGGCAGCAAACACGAGAAGCGGTCGGATTCATTAAAAGGCCATTCAGGCCGAGATATCAAAAGCGAGAGAGACATCCTTCATCCTAAAAGCCGTTCTGCGTGTGTAATTTCTACGCCGAGAAGGTCGCGTTCAACTCGGACCGGATGAAGTGCGCTCTTCAGGAGCGCCAGAACAATCGTTTGCGAGGCACAAAGCGAAAAAGAGTTAGTGGAAGCGAAAGGGGAAGAAAAGCCAGCCGGCACTTGAGGCAAACTACTCCAACGACTTAAGGTCATGTTTGCCTGGGCTGCCGATGCTGGCATATGAGCGATCACTTTTATACCACTTTAAATTAAATGATCGGGCAGCGGTTCAAGAGATGAGTGGAGAGAGAGTGAGAGAGAATTCAAATAAGCCTCTGTTTATCTTGTGACTCTTTCAAGAGCCTTGCAGCCGGAGGGCTGCTTCTTGTCGATCTAATTTCACATCATGTCACATTCGTGGTCACCAATACCCTGGGTCAACAGTTTTATTACAACTCTTCATATAGACGAGGGGCAGAGTAAGCAAGTGCCGTGTGTAGAGCTACATTTAGGTAAATAGCGTAAGAGGATTTCAGCGACTGCGCCTCTCTCCCTTCTCCCTCCTTCTCGCACACAGGCTCACGGCCTGCATCTGCATATTCTATATGGCACGGCAGGTTAGAATAGGATACTTGGCAGTGGGCGCAATTCATTGTATGCTCTGCCTTCCTGCTGCTTCTCAAATAAATAAATAAAACCTTGGCAGAAGGGTGGTGTATCTGTGTTTAAAGAAGAGCTTGTTGGCAAACACCCTGGTGTACTTGCGTGCAAATGTACACAGCTGATATATGCAGCACACTGCGACGTACGCACCCAGGGCTCATAACCTTAATTTGCCAGGAGCTTGGAAGGAAATTTACCTTCAGAGCACGTTCTTGATTGTTTTCGGCAGTCAGATGTCTCATGTTGTTTGCAGAAGTCTGGCTCCGTTCTTTCACTTGATGAAGCTCCTGTTCCAGGCGTTTGCACTGTGGAAAAAAAAAGGGAAAGAATCACTTTGAATATATTAGCACAACCTTCTCTGCAGGCAGAGCTCCTATAGCGCTCACTGTTCAGCTCCAAATGTATGCATGCTTTGCCCGTTGCCTCGTCGCCTCTTTCACTTCGGTCGAAACTTCTTTCCCCACTGCCGCAAACTCCAGTCCGTCCAACCTGACATGATGATTGGGTCTACGCGAACCAAAAGAGCAATGGGGGAAGTCATGAGGGAAACGCGCACAATAAAAATAATGCAGCAGTTACAAAGAGCTGGAGAGTCGTCACGAAGGTAAAGGTGTGTGTGTGTTTAGAGAAGAGGAGCAAACAGAAACTGAACAACAGGCCCTAAAACAGAACCAAATGTCACACCGCCGGCAACCATGTAAACTCACTGGCCACTTTATTAGGCACACCTCACTAGTACCAGGTTGGTTCAGAACAGCCATAATTCTTCATTCCTCAGGGATATTGGATCCACATTGACATGATAGCATCACACAGTTGCTGCAGATTTGTTGGCTGCACATCCATGATGCGAATCTCCCGTTCCACCTCATCCCAAAGGTGCTCCGTTGGATTCAGATCTGGCGACTGTGACGGCCGTTTGAGTCCAGTGAACTCATCATCATGTTCAAGAAACCAGTTTTAAGGTGATCTGAGCTTTGTGACATGGTGTGCTATCCTGCTGGATAAGATGGGGACACTGCAGTCACAAAGGGATGGACACGGTCAGCAACAACACTCGGATAGGCTGTGGTGCTCAGTTGGAACTAAGGGGCCCAAAGTGTTGCCAAGATAATATCCCCAACACCATTAGACCACCACCACCAGCCTGAACTGTTGATACAAGGCAAGATGGATCCCTGCTTTCATGTTGTTGATGCCAAATTCTGACCCAACCATCTGAATGTCACAGCAGAAATTCAGACTCATCAGACCAGGCCATTTTTATCAATCTTCTGTTGTCCAATTTTGGTGAGCCTGTGTGAATTGTGGCCTCAGTTGCCTGTTCTTAGCTGACAGGAGTGTCACCCGCTGTGGTCTCCTGCTGTTGTAGCCCACCTGCTTCAAGGTTTGACGTGTTGTGCGGTCAGAGCTGCTCTTCTGCACACCTCGGTTTTAACGAGTGGCCATGCCTTTCTCTCAGCTCAAACCAGTCTGGCCATTCTTCTCTGACGAGGCATTTCCACCCAGCGTACTTCCGCTCACTGATATTTTCCCTTTTCCAGACCATTCTCAGTAAACCCTAGAGATGGCTGTGCGTGAAAATCCCAGTAGATCAGCAGTTTCTGAAATACTCCGAGCAGCCCGTCTGGCACCAACAACCATGCCACACGTTCAAAGTCACTTCAGCCCCCTTTATTTCCCATTCTGATGCTCAGTTTGAACTTCAGCAGGTTTCCTTGATGATGTCTAACAGGCCGAAATGCATTGAGTTGCTGCCATGTGATTGGCTGATTAGATTTTTGCATTAACAAGCAGTTGAACAGGTGTACCTAATTAAGTGGCCGGTGAGTGTATTAATACCTTTAAAGGCAGGTAAAACGGAGAAGGGTTCTACCAAAAAGGCAGTTAAATCAAAACGGATTAAAAACAAACAAATACCTGCAAAGAAACAAAGCACAGACACATCCAGACATCAGTCGCTGTCACATACTACTAGATAAAACACGGCACTTGTATTTCAAGAATTCACACGACGGTACAAGAAAATAATCCACGGACTTGTCTGCCTGCCAAGAGGTAAAACAACAAAGCGAGAAACATGCACGGGATTCAGTTTGCAATGGTGGGCGAGAAAAATTTTTATTCTCGTTTAGGAATAACTGACTGAATATTCAAATTCAACATGGCCCTGAGGTAACCAATGCTGTACAATGGGAAATGATGTGAAAAACGTCCACGGGGAAGAAAAGAAAAGTTCTCACATAACTCGTGTCGCATGATTCACATGTCCAATATCCATTCGTACGGTCAAAATTTGCAAAATCTTGTGCACTTTTCTAAAACAGTATAAACAGTTACTTCCTGGACAGACAGCATTCATAGTACACTTGAAAGATGTCATTCCCACAATGCTGTGCGCCTGAACTGAAGACAGGACTCCTGGCCAGTGAATGAGTGAGTGAGGCAGATCTTAGGCGTATGGTGTCAAGTATTTTCTTTACTAACATACAACTTTTCCTTCAGCCAAGGAAGTAAATTAAGACAAACAATTCCTGCAGGTGTCCCAACTTGTGTTGATTACTTACAAGCTGTCTGTTTGTATTAAATCAGTGCTGGAGCAAACTGTGTGGCTACACCTTCCGAAGGATTATTTGGACGATACTGCACTCTATGCTGCTATCATGATGGGGAGAAAAAGGCAGTTAACAAAGTACGACAGACAGACCATTCTAACCCTTAAAAGTCGAGGTCTTTCCTTTAGAGAAGTTGCAAAGAATGCCAAGGTGTCACTGGGCACATTTTTCCTACATCATCAAAAGTAACTTGGAAAACTGGAGAGAAACTCTGACAGGCAACGGTCTGGCAGACCCAAAGTCACAACAGAATCAAACGACAAATTTCTGCCAGTCAGCCACTCACGAGATGGTCGTTGAGGTAAGCAAGTGTCACTTTCTGCTGTGAAGAGAAGCTTGAGCCCCAGGTTTGACAGTTTGATTGGTGGTAAGAAAGCCATTGCTAGAACTGCAAAATAAGGAAGAGGGGCTCGCCTAGGCTTGGGCCCACTGCCAGTCTCAATGCACTCTGAAATTAAAGCAGATAAAATGAACAGTGGGTAAGATGGATACGCACAGCTGTTAAGATGTGCTTGAAGCTGGTGCCCTGTGATGCACCCATCATGAAAGCTGTTGACTCTCATTAAGGGTATCTGTGTCCCGTATTCAGTTCAGCTTTCATTCAACTTGGAATAGTCTTGAAGTCCCAGTCCCACAGCATGACGCTGCCACCACCATTCTTCATCGTTGGAATGGCATCGCAAGGGTGATGACCAATAACTGATAACCAACGGACATGACACTTAGAAACAAGAGTCTCTGGTCTGATGGATCCAAGACTGAACTGCTTGTCTTCAGTTCTAACAGTCTGAGAGTCTTGTAGGTACTGTTTTGCAAACTTTGAGGCATGCGCTCTCAGGTGTCTTTACTGCGGAGAAGGTTTCTGTCTCGCCACAATCCCATAAAGCCCACATCGGTGGGTTCTCGGTCACCTCTCTGACCAAGGACCTTCTCTGCTGATTGCGGGGTTTGACTGGGTAGACAGCTCTAGGATGAGTTGTCAATAATTCCAAACTTTGTCCATTTAAGAATTGGAATACCGTATATACTCGCGCTTAAGTTCTCCCGTGGATAAGTCGGGATTTGATTTTTACCAAATAATTTCCGGTATTTTATGTCAGTCATACAAGTCGAATGTGGAAAACTCGCGCTATTGGTCCAAGTAATTATGATATGCTAACTCTCACCTCAGAGAGTCACCACAGAGCACACAGCCTTTTTTTTCCTATGTATTGTGCCCACACGGTGATACCCAAACTATTCCGAAGCGACCTTTTCACTGATTTGTGTTTTTTGTATCTCACACCCTCATACACCTTTATCGTAAGAGCATCCCTTATCTATGATGAAGCATTTGATCAGAAGAGAAGATGAAGCTGGTTTTAAATTAAAAGTGGTGAAAGAAATTGGTAACTGTGCTGCTGCAACAAAATTCAATGTGTCTGAGGAACTGGTGTGAGATTGGAGGAGGTAAGAAGATGTAAAAAACAAAAATGCACGTGTCGCATTTTTGAACGGGCGTACAAGTCGGGGTCTGATTTTATGATCAGAACCCGACTTATATGTGAGTACATACAGTAGATTAAATTTGATAAAATCTATGAATGTCCAAGAGGGAAATTCAAAATTGTGGAGGCCATCTTGCTCTTGCAGATTTTGTTTTGTCGCCTTCCCCAGATCTGTTCCTTGACACGATCCTGTCTGTAAGCTTTTTCTTTTGACCTGATGGCTGAGTTTTGGCTCAACTGTGAGAGTTCCTACAGACAGGTGGACGCCTTTCCTAATCACGTCCAACCAACTGAACCGACCCATGGCGGACTCCAAACAAGCCGTAAAAACATCTTGATGGCATTCAGTAGGCCGGGATGCAGCAGAGTCAAATTTCAAGTGTCACAGCAAATGGTCACGGGTGTGGCTGAAATGTATGCAAATCCCCTTAAATGAAAGTCTGCCGTGTGCACTTTAATCTCATCTGAATGGTTTGATTTGTAAATTTAAACAGTGGAGCAGAGGGGAAGAAAAAAAAAAATCAAGGCACAATGTGTCTTTGTACGGAAGAGTATTGGGGCAATTTCTCAACATTTCCACTTTAGTCTCGCCGTTTATGTTGAGATGAAAGTCGACATTTCCACTTTATTCTCATAGTTTGTTATTAAAGTAGAATGTCGTAAACTAAACTTTATCTTCAAGTCAATGTTTAATTCACTAGATTTTCTCAAACCCCGTCATAAGTTAATGTAGCACATTAAATGCTTTGTGTTAAGTGTTCCCCGATCCAGTTGTTAATTGCTACGCGCTTCTTAAACTGACTTCTTCGTGCACTGACTGAGGAGGCGCAGGCAGTGATCGCCGCACAGAATCCATTCACTTCATGATATTCCTGCTCTCTGAACATTTAGATTGCTAAGATAAATACTTGATATCACTTTCATGATGAACTTATGACAGGGTTTGAGAAAATCTAGTAAATTAAATATTCATTTTAAGATGAAGTTTAGTTTACGATGTTCTACTTTAATGACAAACTATGAGAATAAAGTCAACATGTCGACTTTATTCTTGACGTATAGTTTTTTTTTGTCTTCACCGTGGTCCTAATACGCTTCCGTAGTCTTTGTGCCAAACACCATGGAGGGCACAGCATATTTGCTCAATGACTAGTACTATAGGAGCTCCTTTACCTTTCTTTATTTCTTTGAATTTCACACTTTGATTAACTGGCTGATACAAAACAATAACTAGGGAGGGTGTCAGTGTGCATGCAGGCGTAATGTCACTTTAATGAGCCATTGATGAATTTTAACAATATAACACAATGGTCTCCATGGACATGACATGCATGAACAAAGGTGTTATGATATGGATGTTTAGCCACTTCTAGCAATACATGGCCTTAACAACAAAATCATAAACGCGATAACACCATTCAGTCTAACAAAGCTCAACTCACAGAAAAAGTGCAACGTCTACAGTTTGTGCTCATCACTAAACAGCCCCCTCGGCGTATTTGGGACATAAAGAAAATCCAACCGATGCTGTCAGCCCTGACAGAGGCTCCAAATAAACATAACATTCAAATGCCCAATGTGGAAGGTACCCCCCCCACTCTCGACTTCTTCTTCTTTACCACTTCTATGTGGGGTCAATATATCTGATCCACCATCTGCATACAGCACAGTCCTGCACTGCCCTTCCCTTCAGATCTTCTTTTGCTGTATCCCCCCCCCCCCCCCGCCTCTTGCTTCTCTTCTTTTGGACTTCCACTCCCATCATTCTTTTTCCCACATCTGCCTTGTCTCTCCTCATCACATGTCCATACCACTTCAGCCTACTTTCCTGTCCCTTCTTAGCTATCTTGTACCTTTCATTGTCTCATTCTGTCCTTTTTTTGTAACTGCTGTCACACACGTGTGCAAGGGAGGCAGCTAAAGGGTCTAAATGAGAGCACTCCCATGCCAGACCGGGGGGTGGCGGATCACGCTGAACTTTTTTCTCATTTGCTTACAGACCTTTTACGGGAAATTCTGCCTGGTCCAGATGATGTCACTTCCAGTTCCCGCCCCCTTGATGATGTCAGTTTTAGTTCTGGGCCCTTTGATGACGTCACTTCCGGGGGTAGAACTCATCCAAGGAAGAGCCTTCTGGTTCCGGCATTTTAGATGACATCACGTCCGGGTCCGAGCCAATGAAAGAGGACCCTTCCACCCTTGATGACTGCCCTTCCCTTTTTGGCCTTTAAAGCCGCCATATTCTACTAAACTCATCAGTTCTATCTTGGACTCTGATCTGTGCAAACCAGTGCTGCCAATTTACCCATTTCTGCAGCCAGGGGACATCATACTGGGTGGTTGCCCCAAACCTTTTTTGTGACACTCCACACATCTATCTGTGGTGTAGAGGGTCTGTGGTTCTGAATGAATGGCGGTTTTTAAATAATCCATTTGGCTGTGTTAGTCTCCGTGGGCGATTGAATGTCCCCTTGGGATTAACAATGTATCTATTGTGAAGGACAGCCGGGTCCCATGCCCGGCAGGGACGCCCCTGCTGCATCTGTTCCGGGGGAGCAGCCATGGACACTTCAATACCTCCCCCCAGGACGCTTGGTGGCAGCCTCCCTGGCGGATGATGATTCCCCAACCTGACACATGGCTCCATGGGAGATGGAGTCCTCCACAGCCTGGTTGGGGGCTCGGACGGCCGCTAGGGGGAGCTGCATGGAGTCTGCAGCCCGGCTGGTCGAATCTGCAGCCCCACCCGGAAATGCAATTAGGACCAGGTGGTCAAGCACCTGGAACGCTTCCGGGTGGTGTGTAAAAAGGGCCAGCCACCACCACTCAGAGAGCCAGAGTCGGGAGGAGGAGGACTAAGCCTGAGGAGGAGTGGTGGTGCCAGAAGGATTGTTGTGGTTATTGTGAGTGTTTTTGGGACTGTGTTGGACCTGTGGGACACGGGGAAGGCGTGCCCCACGGCTGAAGAAAAATAAAAGAGTGTTTTATTTAAGTACGTGCCTCTGCCTCAGTCTGTGCCGGGTTGGGTGCTATATAGCGCTTTTCACACTATCTATCTATTTATCTATCTATCGTGCAGCCACGGAGAGTTGAAGAGGTAAATTGGGGCGAGTCGCACCTGCACATGAGTGTGCGATCTTTCTCAATCTCTTCATTGGCTTCCTCCGCTGCATGATTGAGCCGCTGCGCCCACGGAGCTGTATTAAATACGGGCTGGCACGGGGGAGGAAACAAAAGAGGACGAAAAAGAAAAAGGGAGGAAAGGCCTGGAGAGTGAGAGTGTGGCATTGGGGCCGTGAAAGTGAACGGACGAGCCAGCTTAAACACAGAGGTCAGCACGGTCAGGGGTCCCGTATGGAGAGAAGGATCAGCGCTCGAGGGACGGATCGCGTGCCCACTGACAATGTGTAGAAGTGGGTTCGATCGAGGCGGAGTCCTTCCTAGGGATCTGAGGGACGACTGCATGTGTGAGAAGGAAGACGAGAGGACAACCAACCCTGATTTTGGGGGGTTCGATATCGAGAGGACAACGACTGCTCAAGTCTCTGCAGCTGAGCAAGCCTGGGGTGAGCTGGAGAGACTGGGAAGGAGCTGTGCTTGGCTGGTGCAGCCCCAATGACTGCCAAAGGTTTTTCTAGTCTCGTTTTAAACATTTGGATTTTGTACCTTTTTATGGATTATTTACTTCTTGAACTTTGAAAACTGCACTAATTATTTGGACACGGATTTTTTTTTTTTTGATTGTTGTTAATAAAAGCACTTGCACCTTTTGCACCATCCCCTTGCTCAGTTTGATTTGTCCCCATCAGACCAGCTCATCCGGTTGGGTTCAGAGGCTCCCAGATGAGTGGTGGGGGTACGGAGCAGGACCCTGCACCGTCACACTATCTCATTTCTTCCACATCAAACGTCTTCTCCTGTGCTCTTTTACTGTACTGCCCATGTCTCAGCTCCGTACACCATCTAAAAAACCTGACCTTCAACCTTCACCTTAATTCTTTGATCACACAAGACTCCTGATAGCTTCTTCAATTGTTCCATCCACACTGCACTCTGTGAGTTATCTCTGCATCTACTTCTCCATCTTGGGCTACCACTGATCCAAAATATTTCAATTCATCCATTCTTTTCCTCCCTCTCGACTGATGTTGCTTCAACTCTACGAGAAGGTGCTCTCGTTAGGTGGGCACGGCATACATGTGTGTGCCCACCGGACAATGCTCAAGTACTGCTGAGAGCTTCCAAGAGAGACAGAGAGCCACACCGGCAGAAGAGAAGGCCATGCATGGGAGCATGGGAGCCCACAGCCAGCATATCCTTGAAACAGGCAAGGACAAGTCTGCGAAGGTCCTTGAGTGGCCTCGGCCAAACCTCACAGAAGGCATGTGGAGAGACCTGAAGATGTCACGTTTACAGATGGCTCCCATCCAAACTAATGAAGCCTGAGAGGATCTGCCAGGAAGAATGAGTTCAACTGGCATCATCCAGGTGTGCAAAGCTTGTAGAGAACTGAAGCCGAAATCACTGCCAAGGGGGCTTCTACACAGTACTGAAATTGAGGAATACTTCTACGAATAAGAGATTATCAGTTTTTGACGTTTAATAAATTTGCAAACCTTTCTGAAAGCGTTTTTTTCATTATGGGTTCATTTAAAGTTACATCTGCCAACACAGTAAAGTGTACAGAAAGCGAAGGGATCTGAAAACCTTCTGAATGCACTCACTGTGGACAAAAACTTCCAGGCTTTCCTTACCCATCTAAGGAAGTTAAGGCTTTGGTGAGCCCAGCAACTGTAGTCGTGATGCACTGTGACCACGTCACAGTCTTTCTGTGACGACGACTCCTAGAAATTCAAGAGGGACTTTCACACACCTGACAAAGGACAACGCAAAGCCACATTCTCGTTGGACGTCTCCCATAAGCCTCACGTGTGATATCTGGCACAGGGCAGTGCAGCGGTCGCAGGGACGCTACGACTCACACCGTCAGAAAGACTGATTTCAATTTTGTGGTTGGGACTCAAGGAACACACCCAGCCTTGACCTGGCACACACACTCTCATTCAGAGAGACACAGTTAGAAGGCCAATGAATCAATAAATAATAATGAAAAATAGTCAAAGAAAAAACAACATGCAATTTAATGGAAACACACACACACACAGCCCTCCCCAGATTCTCAACGGCCATAACAATTTAGGACACAGCTCGACAACAATAAACACTAGTGACCAAAAACAAGGTCCAGTGCAGCAGGGGTAGGCGACCATGGATGGGCAAGTGAAAAATCCTGTGAACGGCTCCCTGTAAGCAACGTCAAGTTTGTCCTACCAGTTTCCTGATGCGGGGTGTCAGATGAGGTGACTGGGAGCGCTCCCTCTAACGATGATGTGTCCAGTCCGTACAACCTCACAAGAACTTCCAGATAGGAACAGAAATCCAAGATGAACCACAGATAATCCAAACAGGTGAGAACAAAGTATGAACAGACAGACAGACCAACTGACCGACCATTTCCCTGGCATCATGCTGCTCCCTTCTTCAATCTACTTCCCAGCAGCCCCTGCACCCTCCGAATAGTCCAAGAGTGCAATACGGCTGTTGCTGCCTGGATATGTAGTACCTATTTACGAAGCGCTCCTACATACAGTGCATCCGGAAAGTATTCCCAGCGCTTCATCACTTTTTCCACATTTTGTTATGTTACAGCCTTATTCCAAAATGGATTAAATTCATTTTTTTCCTCAGAATTCTACACACAACACCCCATAATGACAACGTGAAAAAAGTTTACTTGAGATTTTTGCAAATTTATTAAAAATAAAAACACTGAGAAATCCCATGTACATAAGTATTCACAGCCTTTGCTCAATACTTTGTCGATGCACCTTTGGCAGCAATTCCAGCCTCAAGTCTTGTTGAATATGATGCCACAAACTTGGCACGCCTATCCTTGGCCAGTTTCGCCCATTCCTCTTTGCAGCACCTCTCAAGCTCCATCAGGTTGGATGGGAAGCGTCGGTGCACAGCCATTTTAAGATCTCTCCAGAGATGTTCAATCAGATTCAAGTCTGGGCTCTGGCTGGGCCACTCAAGGACATTCACAGAGTTGTCCTGAAGCCACTCCTTTGATATCTTGGCTGTGTGCTTAGGGTCGTTGTCCTGCTGAAAGATGAACCGTCGCCCCAGTCTGAGGTCAAGAGCGCTCTGGAGCAGGTTTTCATCCAGGATGTCTCTGTACATTGCTGCAGTCATCTTTCCCTTTATCCTGACTAGTCTCCCAGTCCCTGCCGCTGAAAAACATCCCCACAGCATGATGCTGCCACCACCATGCTTCACTGTAGGGATGGTATTGGCCTGGTGATGAGCGGTGCCTGGTTTCCTCCAAACATGACGCCTGGCATTCACACCAAAGAGCTCAATCTTTGTCTCATCAGACCAGAGAATTTTCTTTCTCATGGTCTGAGAGTCCTTCAGGTGCCTTTTGGCAAACTCCAGGTGGGCTGCCATGTGCCTTTTACTAAGGAGTGGCTTCCGTCTGGCCACTCTACCATACAGGCCTGATTGGTGGATTGCTGCAGAGATGGTTGTCCTTCTGGAAGGTTCTCCTCTCTCCACAGAGGACCTCTGACAGAGTGACCATCAGGTTCTTGGTCACCTCCCTGACTAAGGCCCTTCTCTCCCGATCGCTCAGTTTAGATGTCCGGCCAGCTCTAGGAAGAGTCCTGGTGGTTTCGAACTTCTTCCACGTATGGATGATGGAGGCCACTGTGCTCATTGGGACCTTCAAAGCAGCAGACATTTTTCTGTAACCTTCTCCAGATTTGTGCCTCGAGACAATCCTGTCTCGGAGGTCTACAGACAATTCCTTTGACTTCATGCTTGGTTTGTGCTCTGACATGAACTGTCAGCTGTGGGACCTTCTATAGACAGGTGTGTGCCTTTCCAAATCATGTCCAGTCAACTGAATTTACCACAGGTGGACTCCAATGAAGCTGCAGAAACATCTCAAGGATGATCAGGGGAAACAGGAGGCACCTGAGTTCAATTTTGAGCTTCACGGCTAAGGCTGTGAATACTTATGTACATGTGCTTTCTCAATTTTTTTATATTTAATAAATCTGCAAAAACCTCAAGTAAACTTTTTTCATGTTGTCATTATGGGGTGTTGTGTGTAGAATTCTGATGAAAAAAATGAATTTAATCCATTTTGGAATAAGGCTGTAACATAACAAAATATGGAAAAAGTGATGTGCTGTGAATACTTTCTGGATGCACTGTAACAGGTCAAATCTCAGCCTTTGACCAAAGCTACTTTTTAGGAAGCGGCATCCATTGCTTTGAAGCAAATTACAATTTTACAAATGGTTTCCATTTTCTGGCACTTTTGTGTTGTTTTAATTTTAGTTCTTGGCACAAGTGAAGGGTAAACAATCATGTTTCCAGAGGAACGGTGGGCTGAAGATGGCCGTTTATAGATGCTTGGCATCCACTCTAATGGAGCTAGTACCGGGAAGGACGGGACAAACCGCACAAATCCAGGTGTGCAAAGCTTGTAGAGATGTAACCAAGAAGACCTGAAGTTGAAACTGCTGGAGTTGAAGGACTGACTACTGCTATATGAATGAAAGATTTCAGAGTTTGGATTATTTTTTTTTAATAAATTTGCAAACCTTTCAGGAAGTTACGATTTCACTTTGTCATTATGGTGTAGACTGACGGGCAGAAATGGCACATTCATCCCACAAAAATGAAATCTGCCGTGCAGTAACGTGTGCAGAAAGTGAAGGGGTCAGAATATTTTCGGAATCCACTGTGTGCCAAGTTGTGGTTTTGTGTGTCTATTTATTTGAACTTTTACTTGGCCCTTTTTAATTCATTCATCTTCTCTTTAGTGCATTTCTGAATCAGGGGGCTACCATGATGGCTCCCACCTATCACAATTCTTTTTTTTTTTTTACTGATAATGCTGGGATGCCAACAATCCTTGCCTCGTCTGATTTGATGATGGGGCATTGCCAGTCATTTTCCAGCTGTTTTTTTTATTTTTTATATAGCACCTTTAACAGACTTTACACAAAGCTTTTAAAAAGCCTTCCAGTACAGCAGGTTGCTACAAAAGTCACCTAAACGTCAAGTGCAATCCTTCAGGCCATTCTCTTCAGATACAATATTTTCACAGGTCAAGACAAACACGATCAGTAGCATCCAGAAAGTTCCCCTAGATGTGCATACGTATGGCGCACACGTTGTCGGCCGCCTAATAGCCCGTCTGCAAATGCGATGGCCCCATTATTATCCTAAGCTGGAATGCAAACCGTCTCCTTTACTAACAAAGAGGCTGCCCTTAAACGTCAGGCAAACATCACGCCGGCAAAGGACGTTGCACAAGTCCTTCCTCTGCAGACAAGAATAACAGCGGCCCTTTCCAGACCAAACACTAAACCCTCTTTGGTGTCAATGTGAGTTATGGATTTTGAGGCAGCAGATGTTTGGAAGCGCAGTAGAATCAGGCTACCAAGAAGCTGCTCAACCCGTGAAGACGCGGCCTTCCAAATTCCAAACGCATTGCACGACTGGCTATACAGTGAAGTCAAATGCCCCAGCTAGTGAGACGTATTCGTTTGGCTGAGCCTCGCACGGGCACTTCAACATGCCTCGCTGCTCCTTCTCTACGCCAGAGAGATGGCCGTCATCCGTCTTCAGAGCGGTCGTGCTGGTTGTCAGCCAGTCGTCATTTTTTTTGTTAATATCATACAGTGGGGATGTGAAACTCTGATCCTGGGGGGCTGCCTGTTTTCATTGCAACTTTTCCTAATCGGCGACCATTTTCACTGCTAATTCACTTCTTTTCCCTTCATTTTAAAAGCACAGTTTTTAAGGATTCAGCCTTCTCAATTGATTCTTTTATTCATTAAAAGGCCGCCAAACAGAAATGAGATGTGAAACGAGCCAACAGATGAGCAGCTAAACTGGGGCTTCAAACTGCAAACAATTTCACTCCAACCAGTCCCTTAACAAGAAGCCCATTCTTGCTGTTAATTAAACTTATTTAATTCACATGGCTTGTTGCTGCTCTCATTCTGCCACAGAAGACATTTCCAAAACTGTTGATTTTTCTAAGACCACCTGTCAAAATGTTTTGGTGACCTGAGAGATCAAACTTACTGAGACCGCCAAACTTTCTTTATGTTCAGACTAGCCGTCCCCCACGGCTTCGCCTGCATATTACTGAAACAGGACAGTGAGGAGGCCCCCCACTCCTAATGTCACTCTTCGCCCTGCCCTCGGCCCAATGAGTCTCTTCTCGGATTCGCGCTAATACATCGGTACCGCAAGCGAACTCTGATACTTAGCGCAATGAGAGAAGTCGCCAAATCAACGGAATGTTCAAGCAAATTATAGAAAACAACCCGATCTAAATCCGTGAAGTAGTTCTCTCGTGAAAAGTGGACAGTATTACAAACGGGTCTAAAAAACTAAAAGAAATTTCACGCTTGGACCATGAAATTTTTAAAATCGTTTCTCAGCGAGCACCTATAGGCCACGGGTAACCCTACATTCCAAATTTCAAGTCCCAAGTCCTTCTGGTTCGGGAGATTTCCTGATGAGTGAGTCATGGTATTTGGCTTTTATATATATATATATATAGATAATGTGGGCGGCACAGTGGTGCAGTGGGTAGTGCTGCTGCCTCGCAGTTAGGAGACCTGGGTTTGCTTCCCGGGTCCTCCCTGTGTGGAGTTTGCATGTTCTCCTCGTGTCTGCAGGTTAGGTGCATTGGCAATTCTAAATTGTCCCTAGTGTGTGCTTGTGTGTGCCCTGCGGTGAGCTGGCACATTGTCCGGGGTTTGTTTCCTGCTTTGCGCCCTGTGTTGGCTGGGATTGGCTCCCGTGACCCTGTAGTTAGGATATAGCTGGTTGGATAATGGATGGATATATAGATAATGTAGTTAGCTGGTAACGTGGTGGCTTGTTTTGTGTCTCATTATAGTTTGGCTGTGACTGGTTACACTGGTCAACAAGCATTTTGCTACTGGGATTCTTTCATCTGTACTTTAACAAATTTCACTTGCTGATTCCAAATCTGAAAACTGTTTTCGTCCAGCAGCACATCCCATTTTTTAGTTATGATGTTCCAGGTCTTGGACAACTATGGTGACTGGACATTAAATGCGATGTGTTTCTGCATTTAAGACATAAGTTTGGTCTCGAGAAAAGTGAAGCCAAAATTAAGGAAGGTGTTTTTGTTGGCCCTGAAATCCGTGAACTTGACGAGGAGTTCAAAAGGAAACTGAAGCCCAATGAATCAGCACCCTCATTCGTGCAGGTTGTCCAGAATTTTCTCGACAGTCACAGAGCAGAGAATTATGCTGAGCTTGTGGAGAACCTGCTGAAAGGATATTAGCTTACGGGAGCCTGAATGTCACTGAAGACGCGCTTCTGACATTCTTATCTCAACGTTTTTCCACCAAATCTAAGCAATGTCAGAGATGAGCACGGGGAAAGATTTCATCAAGATATAAAGGTGATGGAAAACTGATAACAGGGAAAAATTCACTCCGAGCATGATGGGTGACTACTGTTGGTTCTTGCAAAGAGAGACGGATGTGCAGTACAAGCGCAAAAGCAAGGGCCTCAGACAATTCTGGGCATGCTGGCCTCATTTTTATATTGAGGTAAATTGACATAAATATGTTTTAATGTGTCTCTGGTATTGTCTTCTGGTTTGGTTTCAGAATAAACACATCAAAACATTATTGGTGGGACAGAGTCCAAACGTCAATGATGTGTATCTCAAAAATCTGACGTGAGACTTAATTCTGATTTCATATATGAAATGAGTGTAAAAAAACTTAATGAAGAGCTGCTCTGAAGTTCTCAGTAGAAAACAAAAAATATTTTTTGTTTATTATAAATAAGGAAAAAGAAAGAATTATGGGGCAACTCAGGCCCCTTCTTCAGGCAGGATGCAATTGATTGTAATGACTACATTTTACCTGAAGAAGGGGCCTGAGTTGCCTCAAAACCCTGCATATTGTAATCTTTTTAGTTAGCCAATCAAAGGGGTCATTTTGCTCGTCTTCTCACTACATTTATAATGGTTAACTCGGTACAACACCCTAGTTCTATTTTGTACCTGTGAATGATGGAAATAAAAATGTAATTCTAAAATATTAAAGAAATATGTCATCTTTAACTTTAGGCCTTTTTGGTGATCAGATCATCTTCTGCTTGCTTAACTATTCACAGTAACGGACATTTTAAGTAAGGGGGCCCAAACTTTTGCATGCCACTGTATAAATACAGCATCAGTTTGAGTAAACATATTAATATTATACAAGAACACAGTCACAGGTCACAGATATGTGTCATCTTTGACTTGATGCCTTTTGGTGGTCAGTTCATCTTCTGCTCGCTTAACTATTCACAGTCGTCTTCTTCTTTCGGCTGCTCCCATTAGGGGTCGCCACAGCAGATCATGAGACTGTGGAAGATTGTGGGTTCGCTTCCCGGTTCCTCCCTGTGTGGATAGCGCTTTGAGTACTGAGAAAAGCGCTATATAAATAATGAATTATTATTATTATCATCTTCTTCCAAATCTTCCTGGCCTCGTCATCTTGTTCTGTCACACCCATCACCTGCATGTCTCACCACATCCATAAACTTTCTCTTAGGCTTTCCTCTTCCCTGGCAGCTCTATCCTTAGTACCCTTCTCTCATTATACCCAGCATCTCTCCTCTGCACATGTCCAAACCAACGCAATCTCGCCTCTCTGACTTTGTCTCCCAACCGTCCAACCTGAGCTGACTCTCTAATGTCCTCATTTCTAATCCTGTTCATCCTCTCCACACTCAACGTAAATCTCAACATAGTCGGTACCCAATGCAATTTGGCAGCACGCCGGAGCAGAGCATATTCGGCAACGTACATTCATTGAACGCCTCAAGTGGCTAAAGGTGATTCCCAGTACAATTTGCCAGCATGCTGGAGCTGATCAGTCCATGCTGTACATTTGTCGTTCAGCTCCTGACCACTGGCGCCCCCTAAAGCACCGCAGCATCACGGTCTCTGGGATTGAGCTGCTGCACTAGACTAGCCTACGAGTTTCAACATTGGCCTCTGTGTGCTTACATGCAGCCAGTTCAAGCGCAGTTGGCTCGGTGATTTACTGAATTTCATCAATGGCGTCAGTTGCACCTTGTACAGATAGATAGATAGATAGATAGATAGATAGATAGATAGATAGATAGATAGATAGATAGATAGATAGATAGATAGATAGATAGATAGATAGATAGATAGATAGATAGATAGATAGATAGATAGATAGATAGATAGATAGATAGATAGATAGATACTTTATTAATCCCAAGGGGAAATTCCCCTACTCCAGCAGCAGCATACTGATAAAGAACAATATTAAATTAAAGAGTGATAACAATGCAGGTATAACAGACAATAACTTTGTATAATGTTAACGTTTACCCCCCCGGGTGGAATTGACGAGTCGCATAGTGTGGCGGAGGAACAATGTCCTCAGTCTGTCAGTGGAGCAGGACGGTGACAGCAGTCTGTCGTTGAAGCTGCTCCTCTGTCTGGAGATAATCCTGTTCAGTGGATGCAGTGGATTCTCCATGATTGACAGGAGTCTGCTCGGCGCCCGTCGCTCTGCCACAGATGTCAAACTGTCCAGCTCCATGCCTACAATAGAGCCTGCCTTCCTCACCAGTTTGTCCAGGCGTGAGGCGTCCCTCTTTTTTATGCTGCTTCCCCAGCACACCATCGCATTGAAGAGGGCGCTCGCCACAACCATCTGATAGAACATCTGCAGCATCTTATTACAGATATTGAAGGACACCAGTCTTCTAAGGAAGTATAACCGGCTCTGTCCTTTCTTACACAGAGCATCAGTATTGGCAGTCCAGTCTAGTTTATCATCCAGCTGCACTCCCAGGTATTTATAGCTCTGCACCCTCTGCACACAGTCACCTCTGATGATCACGGGGTCCATGAGGGGCCTGGTCCTCCTAAAATCCACCACCAGCTCCTTGGTTTTGCTGGTGTTCAGTTGTTCATATTGTTCCAGTAGTCTTTTTTACAGTTCATTGGCAGTGTGTAAAATGTTTACTGTTGCAGTAATTGTGATGCTCTTTGCTTGAAGAAATTATTTTATTCCATTATCCTCACAGGTGGCACAGTTTGCTTCCCGGGTCCTCCCTGTGTGGAGAGCGCTTTGAGCAGTGAGAAAAGCGCTATATAAATGTAAAGAATTATTATTATTATTAAAATTTCACTTTTTCTTTGTGAATTGTGACATTTACTTAAAAAGTGCAGCAAAAAAGTATTTGGTGTCCGGAGGGGGGTGCATTAACCCCCAAGTATGTGGCAGCTTAAGTGTTAACATCTTTAACTCTGCCACCAGCTTTGTCTCCTGTGCCACCGTCAGCAGCTCACATAACACAGCTGCCGTCCTGTAGACCTTGCTGTTGTCCGCATGTTGATCTGGAAAAAATTTTACACCGGATGTCCTTCCTGACGTCACTGTCCTCCCCATTATTCTGGGCTTGGGAGCGGCACGAAGAAACACACTGGTTTGTGCATCTCCTGTGGCTGTAACAGACATTTTAAGCGAGGGGGGCCCACACTTCTGCAATGCCATTGTATCATCTGCAAATACAATTCAAATTTAGGCGAGGAGCCAATGAAGCCCCTTCAGAGAGAGCGAGCACATACAAAATAACGTGACGCAATCAAAAAGTAAGTGGCTGGACATCATGAACGCACGTCTTTCACTGCACTCCACCTGGGGTTTGGGGGGGCCCCTTCGGCTTCAGACGCAGAACTTTACCCTCTCACTTACACGCTTGCCAACGCTTTTTTTGAATGAAGCTGTTCATTTACAGAATACAAACATCCAACGCGACTATTGTGCAATAAGAACCACTTTGGTTAAACAGCCCATGGGTTCCTCTGACAACGTGATGTTTACCCTTAAACTTGTGCCAAGAACAAAAATAAAAACAACTTTCAAGTGCCAGAAAGTTGGGAGAAAATACTGGAAACCGTTTGTGAAATGTAATTTGCTTCCATACAATGGACCCTGCGCTCCTGGAAGTAGTTTTGGTTGCAGAGATCTTTACTGCCTTGGGCCAGAAAACACACGGGAGACACAGCTGAGGTGTCAATGGGAGTGTGGCTTTGCGTTGTCCTCTGTGAGGTGTCTTGAGTCCTCCTCCTGAAGTTCTAAAAGATGAGATGAAATGGTCATCCAGTCGATCGGGGCACCTCACCAAAGTCTTTACCTCCTTAGATGGGTGAGGTAAACAAAGAGGTCTTCACCCGCAGTGCATTCAGAAGGTACTTGGACCCCTGCACACTTAATATGGTGTTGTACATTGGTGAGCAAAAGTATTCAGTCCCCTTGAAAATCATCTTAATTTTCTGCATGACAAAAGACACATTTCTCCAGTCAGTATTTGTAACTACTCAAAAAAATGAGAGGACCCGAATCTGAGTATAGCATCCAGTCAATGACACTTGTGGGCTGTTGATCTCCTCAGTGAAGTAGCAGAGGGGCTCGTTCATCAGTTTCAGCTGCTTTGGTGCACTAGAGGGGGGCAACAATGAGACGACCCACCAAAACAGGAATGAACGGTTTAACAGGTGGAGGAGGCCACTGACATTTTTTCCTCCTTACCTGTTTTGTCACTCGTGCATTTGGCTACAGTCAGTGTCACTACTGGTAGCATGAGGCCATACCTGGACCCTAAAGAGGTGGCACAAGTAGGCCAACTTCTCCAGGATGGCAGGCACATCAATACATGGCATTGCCAGAAGGTTTGCTGCGTCTCCCACCACAGTCTCGAGGGGATGGAGGAGATTCCAGGAGACAGACAGGCAGTTACTTGAGGAGAGCTGGACAGGGCCCCTTGTAGAAGGTCCTGAACCCATCAGCAGGACCCACCGCTATAAGCTCCTTTGGGCAAAGAGGAAAAAGATGAGCACTGGCAGAGCCTACAAAATAACCTCCGGCAGGCAGGCAGGCCACTGGTGTGAATGTCTCTGAGCAAACAATCAGAAACAGACTTCATGAGGGTGGCCTGAGGGCCTGACGTCCTCTAGTGGGCACCGTGGAGCGTGATTGATAGAAAACCAGAATTGGCCGGTCCACCACTTGCGACCTGTGCTTTTCACAGATGAGAGAAGGTTCAATCTGAGCACATGTGACCGACGTGAAAGGGTCTGGAGAAGCCGTGAAGAACGTTCTGCTACCTGTAACATCGTTCAGCATGACTGGTTTGGTGGTCTGGGGAGGAAGGCATAGAGGGACGCACAGACCTCTACAGGCTAGACAACGGTGGGCACCTTGACTGCCATTAGGTATCGGGATGAAATCCTTGGACCCATTGTCAGGCCCTATGCTGGTGCACGACAATGCCCGGCCTCATGTGGTGAGAGGATGAAGGAACTGATCCCATTGACTGCCCCCCCACCCCACACGCTCACTCGCCTGACCTCAATCCAATAGAACACCTCTGGGTGGGACATTATGTTTGAGTCCATCCGACGCCTCAGACTGTCCAGGAGCTCAGTGATTCCTTGGTCCCAATCTGGAAGGAGATCCCCCAGGACACCATCTGTCATGTCATTAGGACGTTGTCAGGCATTGGGGGTCATACAAACTACTGAGTATGATTCTGAGTTGCTGCAATGACATTTCAGCCAAATGGACTCGCCTGCTGCTGCATCATTTTTTTCACTTTAGTTTTCGGGAGGGTCTTTGAATTCAGCCCTCTGTAGGTTGATCATTTTCATTCCCATCATTTGCCATCCTTTCGTTCCTAACACATTACCAGTTCATATCAGTAGAGATAGCCGGCAAGATTTTTTCCCCATTGAGATCTGCTGTGTTTTCAAAGTGTTCATTTCATTTATTTTGAGCAGTTTATATAAATGACTTAGATAGGAATATAAGTAATAAGCTGGCTAAATCTGCAGATGACACCAAGATAGGAGGATTGGCAGATAATCGAGAATCCATTGAGTAATCACAGAGGGACTTAGACAGCAGACAGGCTTGGGCAGATTTGTGGACGATGAAATTTAATGTCAGTAAAGTATTACACATAGGAAGTTAAAATGTGAGGGTTATTTTTTTGAGCAGTTTATAAAGATTTTCTGTAAATCTTAATACATAATTCGCCAGTCTCCTCACTCACTCACTCACGTCCGTCCGAAGCCAAACGCACAGTCGTCTTCTGCGCAGCTGCCTGAACAACCTTACGAGACCGACATCGCGGCAGGCGGCGGATTTACGGCCGGGAAAATTCAAAGAGAATGGCGACTACGACCGACATCCAACCCCAACATCACGGGAGGTGGTGGATTTACAGCCGCAAAAATTCAAAGAGAAAGGCGACTTCGATTAAAGCTCTAGAGGCCTGAAAGGCGATTTCGACTACAGCTCGAGGCCTAATTACGCATTCATTCAATACACCTATATCAGGTTTGTGGTGCTTATACTTATTATATATTATACTATTCCACTCGTGCCCGTTTCATCTTACGTTGTCTAAATGGGCTCTTTGTCTAGTATATAATAACTGAAGAAGAAAAACTACAAGGTGAGTGTTTGCATTAAGCATTCAGCGTTGTTGTTGTTGTAAACCTGGAGCTTCCTAGGCACAAGGTTTTAAATACTTAGGCAAGCACAAACTTTGGAGTTTTTCTTCTTCAGTTAAGTATCTACAGAAAATGGATTATTTGGACTTTGGAAATGCATTGTTACAGCAGAAGAGTTCACATCAAGAAAACTGAATGGAGAAACAGATGTACAAATCTTTTGTCATACAGAAAATTATGATGACTTTCAAAGGGATTGAATACTTTTACATGCCATTGTATAAGAATTTTTTAAATGAACCCATAATGACTAAGTGAAAACTTGTTTTCAGAAAAGTTTGCAAATTTATTAAAAATCAAAAACCAAAAATCTCCCTTTCATAGAGAGTTCCGTGCGCTGTAGAAGCCCCTTCGGCCCCACTTCCAGCTTCAATTCTTCTTGGTAAGTCTCTACAATCTTTGTACACCATTCTTCCTGACCGATTCGCTCGAGGCCAGTTAGATTGGGTGTGAAGCCTCTTTGAATGGCTACCTTCAGTTGTCTCCAAAGTCGGGGCCATTCAAGGGCACTCACAGACTTATCTCAAAGGAGCTCCAGTGTCGTTAGGGCTGGATGCTTCGGATCACTGAACCATCGTCCCAGTCTGAGGTTGCGTGCATTCTTGAAGGACCTCTCTGAATTTGGCTGCATTCATCCTGTCCTCAATCCTGACCAGTCTCCATGTGTAGTGCCACTGAGAAGCACCACCATAACATGACGTTGGTAACCCCGACTTTCACCAGTCATACATGCGCATCAGAAAACTCCATACAAGCTGTGTCGTGATATGAAATAATACTCCGGGACGAGTGGGGGTGCCATCACCAACTCTGCCATCTACATCTCTCTACACCACCCAGTGAGGGCAACTGACTCCGCCCCTTTCTGGCTCACTCCCCATAAGACAGGGGTGTCAAACTCCAGGCCTGGCTGCAAGTTTTCATTCTCACCCTTTTCCTCATCAGTGACCAGTTTTCACTACTAATTCATTTCTTTTCCCTTCATTTTAATAGCCCTGTTTTTTAAGGATTCAGTCCTCTGAATTGATTCTTTTCTTCATGAAATGGCAGCCAAACAGAAATGAGATGCGAAACGAGCCAACCAATGACCAGCTAAACTGGAACATGAAACTCCAACCAGTTTCTTAATGAGAAGCCCATTCTTGCTGTTAATTAAGCCCGTTATTTAATTCTATGGCCTGCTGCTGCTGCTCTCATTCTGCCACAGCAGACATTTCCATAACTGTTGATTTTCTTGTTTTTTCTAAGACCACCGTCAAAATGTTTTGGTGACCTGAGAGAGCAACCTTACCGAGACCTCCACCTTTCTTTATTTTCAGATATTGTGTGATGGGCACAGGCAAGCTGGTCATGTGGCAGCTTGTTTTGTGTCTCTTTATTGTTTGGCTGTTAGTTAAGGAAAAAGAAACAACTAAGGGGTGGCGGAGTCAAGTTAATTACAACTAAGGCAGAAGAAGTTAATTAGCAGCAACAACTGGTCACTAATGAAGAAGATGGTTAGAATGAAAACCTGCAACCGCTGTGGCTCTCCAGGACTGGAGTTTGACATCTGTGCCATAAAAGCTTGGGCTTCCCAGAAGGAGGCATCATATTTAGCAAGAGCCACCCGCCGGACACAGCACCTGAGAAACGGACCCAAACACGTGGCTAACCAGCCTGATAGATTTACTTTGCTCTCAGCCCCTGATATTTAGAGGGCGAGTACATCAAAGAGCATTTATATATATATATTGACAAAAAGGCGCTATATTGGCACCAGACCCAACACAGACTGACACCAGAGGCACACTTAATAAAACAAACTTTTATTTTCTTTGTCTGTGGGCTACGTCTTCCCCGTACCCACAGACACAACACAAAAGTACAAATATCTCCTCCACTCTACTACGGCAAGCTTAGTTCCTCTCCTCCCGACTCTCGCTCCCAGAGTAGTGTCTGCTGGTCCCTTATATAAGTTCACCCGGAAGTTCTCCAGGTGCTCGTTGACCTACTTCTGGGTGTGGTGGAAGGACCGCCCACACAGGTGTAGGGACAGCTGCAGCACATCCTGGCCGCACCCCTGGATCTCAACAGGGCTGTAACGAACTCCAATTCCCATGAAGCCCTGCGGGAGTCCGAGGTATTGATGCCATCCAGGGGGTTTGCCATCTAGCGTTCCAGGGGGAGGTGATGCTCTGTTCACACTCGCTCACCCGGTCCTTCCAAGGTAGAGGCGTCCCGCCTGGGCAGGGGCCTCGGCCATCCATGACAATATATATATTTTTAATACTTTATACACCACATATAATTTTTTATATTCTGAATGTGTCATTTTTTTCTCCTACCCCAACTTACTCTCCATTTTGAGATCAGCTATTTGTACAGCGAACGCCCCTGGAGCAGTTTCAGGTTAAGGGTCTTGGCTCAAGGGCCCAGTGGAGTAGCCTTCCTTCTGTCAATGCCAGGATTTGAACCGGCAACCTTCAAGTTACCAGCCCTGATCCTTTTGAATATTAAACAGAGTTGGTTGGTGGTCCAGACTTGTTTTCATGAAGCTTTCATTCCTGCACCCGGCCATACAACATAGAGATGGTATAAGGCAGTGCCTGGCCTTCACCAGACATGGTGTCTGGAGTTCTGCGCAGAGAGTTCCATATTTGTCTCCTGTTGTGGTGTGAAATTTTGTACATAAGTTGATAAATATTTTGTATGTCTTTATTTGTAACTAGACAGAGCAATGTAACATTAGTGTGGGAATAATAATAATAAATAATAATAATAAGTTGCTAATATAAGGTTGCTTTACATACAGAGTAAAAAAAAAAAAAATTACACAGAAGACAAAAGTTCGTAAAAGAGGAAGGTTTCGAGTTGAGAAGCATTCATGTTTAACCTTAGGACTAAATCAGGATAGTGGATTTTACAAGATGGTCGAGAGAAATGCCTAAAACCAGTTTGGTAAGTGATTCTCTGCAGGACCCTCTCAACCAACCCCTGCATGGATGCCAACTATCTAAGCTGGTAAGCTTCACCTTACCACATGGTATTTTTCGGGGGGTAGGTGTAAAAGCATTGTGTCACACCAGAATTCTATCGGTCTAAAGTTGCCTGTTTGGTTTTAAATCAGAAGCCATTATGTACCACGACGTCCTATTGGCTGTAGGGTTTGGACAGAGCGCCTATAAATTTGCTTTCTTTACTCCTCCTTATTCTCTTGTACCATCTGATGAAGGAGCATCTCACTCACCATGAACTGAAAAGGACAACACAATGAAGAGCACAGCCCAGCAGCCATGTTGAGACAGGCATGCAGCCTGTTCTGAAGAAAGCTGACCAGAAACGATGCCTTAACTAGAGACATTTTAAGTAACAAACAAGTCTGTGTGCTGCCTGAAACTACACATCAGCATCTGTCAGGTTGTATGGTTGCCAATATTAACTTGTACTTTGCTTATTGTGAATATGTGAATTTCCCCTTGGGATTAATAAAGTATCTATCTATCTATCTATCTATTGTTATTATCTGTCTATTATATAAAAAACCTGCGACGAGACGAGACTTTTTGGAAGATTTTTTCAAGTCCTGCGAGACAAGACTTTGGCCAAGAGATTTTTTTCAAGTCACGCCCTCCTCTCAATCATTTTCAACCACACACACGGCCCTCTCACCCCTCATTGGTGTGAATGTTTTTGACAGACACAGTTCCTGCGCTCTCAGCTCTTATAAATTGTTACGTTTTCCTCACTTTAAGTTCCCAATTAAAAAAGACGTATTATGTCCAAATCTTATTGAAGAATTTAATCCCAAAGGGTAATCAACAGAAAAAATGAGTACATGGGCAATCCTAGCACCGAGAAACGAGGAAGTCACACGAATTAACGCCAAAAATATCGATTGGTTACACGGCAAATTGGTTAAACGCGTATCAATAGACTATGCTGAAATAGTTGGTGGTGATGGTGTGGAAAATTAAAACATCAACTTACAGTATCATGAAGAATGTCTACAACTGTTAACATCATCCGGTCTTCCTCTGCACGAGCTACAGAAAGAAGGATGTATCCAAGAAAGGTAATGTAGTACATCTTCAGGGGATAACATTAGACACCAAAGGAAATCTTGATATGCCATTCGTATTAAAATGTTACTAGTTGCCCGTTAGAAGAGCTTTTGCTATGACAATTAATAAATCACAGGAACAAACATTCGAAAAAGTCATTTGATTTAATACAGAGAAAGAAACGAAATTCACTCACGGGCAGTTATATGTTGTGTTGTCACAATGAAAGTCCAAACACAGAATCACAATTCAATGCGATATTGACAAAAAGTTAATTAAAAAAAATGTTTTTACTGATGTTTTACAGTAAAAGTGCAATTTTAAAAAGTATTTGCATGTTAATTTCAAAGCCAAACAGAAGAAAATCGTATTACGCAACGAATGCCTATAACGTGACATGAAACATAATTTTCTTTAAAATAATTACGTTTTACTATTTTTTTTTACTATGGTTAATTACTCGCTGTAATGTAAAATAGTTAGTTCTATTATGCATATGTAACAATCTGTTTAAATTGTACATCCGCATTCCCATACGCGAACGGCAGAACCGCAAAGAGGCTAGTGCGTAGCGCAGGCACAGTGGTTGGCGAGCAAAGCCCCCTAGTTTATGAATATTATCAATAATACATTATTTAAAGTGTAACTTAACTCTTGCTTTTCATTTACTAGACCTAATTGCCTGAGGTTATAAATGTAGAAGGGAAGGTGGGGAGAAGTTATAAAGTACAATGCCTTATAAAGAGTGGAAAGTCTGAGAGATTGGAGGCATTCTGACAACGCTGATAATAGAAAACGGGGAAAGGAGAGTCATAGAGAACTCAACCAAAACTAAACAATCCACAGACTAGAGAATCTTTACTGCCATGTTGTCAGAGCCCTTTAAAGCATTTCCATAAAGCAAAAGCACAACACAAATATGTAGAGTGGAAAGTGAGACTGTGAATGGCGAGGCCCCGGCTGGTTTTCAAATCTGATCAAGTCTCTGCTCTGACGCTTCCGACATTTGCATTTGGCATCATCTCATTCCAACAGAAAGCTGGGCTCGCTGGCATGTCAGTCCCCGGGCCCTGGCACAGCAGTCTCTGCATGAAGGTGCATTTGGCCGACGCGTTAAGCAGTTCCTTCGAACACGGGTGGATTGCTTTATTCTCCCCATGGCTAATGCACTGCTACTCATTCCGTCCAAGTTCAACACGCAATCTGAAAGGATAGACGGCCGCAACCAGCAGAGAAAACAACAGGAAGGAACCTCGGCGCAGACAGCGAGGCTTCTTTCATTTATTTCAAAGACAGGCGTACAGCCGTTTGCAAAGATGACACACACACCAGTCTGCCACCACCTGCCTAGTGGAGCTGACAAAACCGGCATTAATCAACAGAAGCAGAAATGAGGCAGAATGCAAGGAACGTACGACCAGAACAACGACAAAAGTATGGTTCAAAAAATGAAAAACAAAACGCAGGAAATATAAAACTGTTAAGAAAGACACCACAAATCTGCAGGGAACACTTGGGGACATCTGCAACAACGGGGAGGAAGACAAAAAAAAAAAGTCCTGCTTACGAGGGTCCCGTCACAGGAAGAAAAGCCAACTCAGGTGGTTTTATTTTTTGATCTCTCCATTGTCTTCACAACCATCCAGCCATCCCTGTTAAGGGGTCAGCTCAGAGATATGCTGGCGGGTGAGCCTGAGGTGTCCTGCATGATGGGATATCTGTTGGGCAGACCGCAGTTTGTGAGACTTGTGGCGCTCCAGCGTTGCTCACACAGGCCTCAATGGCAGGTCCTATTGTCCTTTACTCTTCACACTCTATACCTCAGACTAGAAATAAAACAGCAAATCAGGTCACCTGCAGAAATTCTCAGATGATTCTGTACTTATGAGGGGTATTGATAAGGGGGACGAGACGGAGGAGAGGGGTCAGGTGGAGAACTTTGAGGATGGTCCGCAACTTAACATCAACAAAACCAAGGAACTTGCCACACCAAAGAGCCTCTCTGTACCAGGTCACTATTCAAGGAGTGGATGTAAAGGTGGTCCACTCCTACAGGTACTTGGGGGCCCTACATTAATGACAGGCTGGACTGGTCTCGAAAAACAGAGGAACTGTATAAGAAAGGGCACAGCAAGCTCTTCAGTCTTAGGAGACGACGTTCCTTTAATGTGGAAAGTGACATCCTTCACATTTTCCACAACTCTGTGATGGCCAGTGTGGTGTGCTGGGCTGGAAACATCACTTCAAGAGAAGCCCACCGAATCAACAAGCTGATTAAAAGGGCAGCCTCAGTTATGGGCTTATACTGTACATACAGTCAAATGAAAAAGTTTGGGACCCCCTCTTAATTCTTTGGATTTTTGTTTCTCATTGGCTGAGCTTTCAAAGTAGCAACTTCCTTTTAATATCTGACATGCCTTATGGACACAGTAGGATTTCAGCAGTGACATTAAGTTTATTGGATTAACAGAAAATATGCAATATGCATCATAACAAAATTAGACAGGTGCATAAATGTGGACACCTCAACAGAGACATGACATCAATACTTAGTTCAAATCTAACAGCCTCTAGACGCTGTCCTCCTATAGCCTGTGATGAGTGTCTGATTCTGGATGGAGATATTGTTGACCATTCTTCATACAAAATCTCTCCAGTTCAGTTCAATTTGATGGACAGCCTGCTTCAAATCATCCCATAGATTGTTGATGATATTCAAGTCAGGGGACTGTGATGGCCATTCCAGAACATTGTACTTCTCCCTCTGCATGAATGCCTTTGTAGATTTCCAACTGTGTTTTGGGTCATTGTCTTGTTGGAATATCCAACCCCTGCGTAACTTCAACTTTGTGACTGATGCTTGAACATTATCCTGAAGAATTTGTTGATATTGGGTTGAATTCATGTGACCCTCGACTTTAACAAGGGCCCCAGTCTCTGAACTAGCCATACAGCCCCACAGCATGATGGAACCTCCACCAAATTTGACAGTAGGTAGCAGGTGTTCTTCTTGGAATGCGGTGTTGTTCTTCCGCCATGCAAAGCGCTTTTTGTTCTGACCATATAACTCAATTTTTGTCTCATCAGTCCAAAGCACTTTGTTCCAAAATGAATCTGGCTTGTCTAAATGAGCATTGGCATACAACAAGCGACTCTGTTTGTGGCGTGAGTGCAGAAAGGGTTTCTTTCTCATCACCCTGCCATACAGATGTTTGAATTGTAGAACGATGTCCAGATACACCATCTGCAGCGAGATGTTCTTGCAGGTCTTTTGAGGTGATCTGTGGGTTGTCTGTCACCATTCTCACAATCCTGCTCATATGTCACTCCTGTATTTTTCTTGGCCTGCCAGACCTGCTGGTTTAACAGTAACTGTGCCTGTGGCCTTCCATTTCCTGATTCCATTCCTTACAGTTACAGAAACTGACAGTTTAAATCTCTGAGATGGCTTTTTGTAGCCTTCCCCTAAACCAGGAGACTCAACAATCTTTGTTTTCAGATCTTTGGAGAGTTGCTTTGAGGATCCCATGCTGTCACTCTTCAGAGGAGAGTCAAAGGGAAGGAAGCCCAACTTGTAATTGACCACCTTAAATACCTTTATATCTCATGATTGGACACACCTGTCTGTGAAGTTCAAGGCGTAACGAGCTCATCACACCAAGTAATCAGCACTGAGCAGTGACAGACATTCAAATCAGCACAATGACAAGGAGACCCACATTTGTGCAGCGCCAGCTTTTCACATTTGATTTAATTTCATACAACTAAATTCTGCGTCACTAAAAATCTTTGTTCGGAAAACACCGCAGTACTCAGATGTTCCTAGTAAATGAAAGACAGACCAGTGATATCTTTATCGTTGAAAGGAGAGTCAATTATTATGCAGACTGAGAGGGGGTCACAAACTTTTTCATATGACTGAATATACATACACTGTAACGCACACTGTGTGTGTGTGTGTGTATCTATATATATATATATATATATATATATATACACATATTATACACACACACACATATTTATTTATTTATTTATATGAAGAGCTTTAGTTTTTGTCCCCCTGGGGACAAAGAGTTCTATTTATCTATCTTTTTTTTATAGTAAACGCTGGTAAAGTAGCGCAAGCCAAATCTGAAGAGCCAGTCTGTGCTTCACTTGCTCTGCCATTCTACCTCCGAAGCATCAAGCAGGTCCCACAGTTCAAGTACTAAAGCACTTTTTACAAACATGAACAGTCCATCCCATCATACATTTCTACATGTGGTCTTGTGTGTATGAGATATCCATAGTCAGGATATGACAGTGCCTATGAAAAAAAGGGAAAAGTCCCTCCTTGAAAGTTTTGACATTTTCTTGTTCAACAGTTTTGAATCAGTGTGGGTTTAATTTGACTTTTTTTGACACTGATCAACAGAAAAACGTCTCTTTAATGTCAAAGTGAAAACAGATTTCTACAAAGCAGCCTACATTTATTACAAATGTCAAACACAAAATGATTGATTGCACAAGTATTCACCCTTTAATTAAAATTAATAATAAATTTATTATAATTAATAATAAATTCTCTATAAATTACATTTATAGAGAATGTCCCTTGCTACTCAAATTAAAATGAATTCAAAAGAAGTTAATTAGCAACAAAAACAGGTCACTAATTAAGAAAAGGGTTAGAATGAAAACCTGCAGCCACTGCGGCCCACCTGGACTGGAGTTTGAGACCACTGTTTTAATATATCCAATTCTTTTAGTACTCAAGTACAGTACTGAAGTTGTATATTACAATTAAATGCTTAAACGTGTACATTTTAAAGAGACTTCCATAAGCAGTTATTTTTAGTATATACTGTGTAATTTGATCAGACTGCAGCCACTGGGGCCTACCAGGACTGGAGTTGGGGACCCCTTGGTCTTGGACGTGCTTAGGCCGGCACACCACATGCTGCCCCCAGTGTCATGGAGCGCTTTATGTCACAACGCAAGTGAAGGACTAAAATGCAAATTATGGGATTCCGAGGGCTCCCCAATTTGACTCAAAAGCCTGAAGTGCACTTCAAACACACAATGAACATAAGGAAAGAAGTGGCCCTCACTCGCCCCGCACTGATTTACGATCCCTCCAGCACCGCTAATTTCCTCACTCAAGAGCTGAGCCACAGTCATAAAGTCACACGAGGTCTGTTTACCAACAAAGATATCCTGGCAAATACGGCCTCCTTGTCTGAGCGGACGATGAAGCAGAATATCTAGCTGTCAATATTTAGCTGTGTGCTTGCTTGTTTTCCTTCAATTCCAAATACGTATGCAAGAAAAGATTCATCAAATATTTGAGGTTATGCAGCAATATTTGTTTTCACACATGTAGAAAGTAGTTGGCCTATTTGCTCAGCAATAAATGATTTAAGACTAAATATATAGACTTATGCACTTTAATAGACTAGTAATAGAAAGCGTAAAAATGTCCAGACAGCCAATATTTGGAGGAATTGCATTTGTACACGCCGAGGAGGCCAAACAGCTTAGACTGCAGCTTAACACGGAACACCAAGCTTTAAGCGGTTATTGGAATGCTAGGCTTGCGCCGCTACTGAGGGCTAAATATGAATCGTGCAATCGGGGGACCTGTGGCCTTCAGCAGCCGCCGGCCAGCCTGCAATGGCTTTACTTTCTGTTCAATTTGTTGGATGACTTGCTCTTTGTGTCTTGATGCCACTTAAGACCAGCAACATTAGGCCGACAGCCTGCTGCACGGCCCATTTTAATGGTTCGCAGATTCCTGGTGGCTAATAAAGTGGCAAATCTTTTAGTAGACGTGAAGCCCCCCCAACATATATGCTGTGCTATAGTCTCCATCAAGTTAAAATTTCACACTTCAAATTACAAATAAGGTTGGCTTAGCACCAAAATATTCACATTTATTTAACTAACAGCAGTAAAACCTCGTCACTCGATTACCCGTTAGTCTCTATTAACTTCTTCTTTCGGCTGCTCCCATTAGGGGTTGCCACAGCAGATCATCTTCTTTCATATCTTTCTGTCCTCGTCATCTTGCTCTGTCACACCCATCACCTGCATGTCCTCTCTCTCACCACATCCATAAACCTTCCTCTTCTCCTCTTTCCTGACAGCTCTATCCTTAGTACCCTTCTCTCATTATACCTAGCATCTCTTCTCTGCACGTGTCCAAACCAACGCAATCTCGCCTCTCTGACTTTGTCTCCCAACCGTCCCACCTGAGGTGACCCTCTAATGTTCTCATTTCTAATCCTGTCTGCAGCATTTCATCAGTTTAGTTTAAAAATTTAATTCAAAAAGGTATGGTAACAAGCCAGAGGTCAAATCTTAACATTTGGTAAGCAGTGTGGCACACTGGTTAAGGCTTTGGACTTCAAACCCTGAGGCTGTGGGTTCAAATCCCACTTCTGACACCTGTGTGACCCTGAGCACATCACTTGACCTGCCTGAGTTCCAACTGGAAAACCAAAACAAATGGAACCATTTGTATCATAAATGTTGTAAGTCACCTGGGATAAAGGCGTCAGCCAAATAAATAAATTTAATAATATTAATTAATTACTTTAAAAACACTAAAAATTTAAAAAAAAAAAAACGGGAGTGGTCGCCCCTCGACTTTCTTGTTTACTCGAATATGGGGATGGATATTTGAGGAGTAAACCGCAAGACAAGGATTATAATTTTTATATTATGTATATTAAAGAACCATAACAACAACAAATCAAATCAAATTAATAATATATCGAACAATTGTTATAAAAGTAAAGTTGAATAAATCAGACTCTGCAGCTGCATGAATTAAAAAAAAAAATTGAGTATGTGTTCAGGGAAAGTATCACACCCGGTTAGCGGAAATAGCCCAAAAGTTGATAGAAATCGACGTTTTGTACCAAATACCTGTATGCAAAATTTGGTTGACTGAAGTGAAAGCGTATTCAAGTTTTCGTGTTTATACACACACAGAGACGGACATAATTCCAAAAACGGTATTTGTGCACTCTGGGATTCATCAAAATCTCGACATCGAATTTTTGAGTGATTACAATACTTTCCCTACACTTCGAATACAAGCAAGTCAGGGAGATCTAAAACACTGAGATTCATCAAAATCGAATTTTTGAGCGATTACAATACTTTCCCAATACTTCGTATATGAGAAAGTAAAAAGAGAAAGATTGCTTCTGTAAAGGCGGCCGCTTGTTTAAAATCTGCCACTGCAGAGTTGTGGTCTCTAAGTTACAAGGCCAGTCACCACATGGGGCAATGGTGGAGAGCACAGAAACACCAGAGGCGTACCATAATAAACATTTGTACATGTAGGAAGATGGAAAGTGGCCTATGAATCACAAGTACACCATATACATGTTTCTATATTTCTAGAATATATAGGCACTTAGACAACACTTTAGCTTTAAAAATATGGCCTGCCTTACAAAGCAAATCATTAAAAGAAAAGAAAATGAAAACGTTGCAGGATGTAAAGCAAAAACTATGAGATCGACGGGCAAAGGATTTTGCTTGAGCAGCTTCTCTCATGGCCTGCTGAAAGGGAGCAGCAGGGAACTCTTTATTTGTATTCCAGACCTCAATTACACTTTACCAGGATTCTCTCCACTCATTTATTACCTGATACACTGCATACAGTCTACCACTTAACAAGATCTCAGTCACTTTCAATATTTAAATGATATGTCCGCACCGAGAGGGAGAAAGTAGGATAACATAGACCCCTAGGCACATCAGACTGGGCTCTGCTTCTGTAGTTTAGAGAAAAAAATGTCAAAATAACTGCACATTATTGACGAGGATGGATAGGATTTGAAATGAGGACATTAGAGGGTCAGCTCAAGTTGGACGGCTGGGAGATAAAGTCGGAGAGGCGAGAGTGCGTTGGTTTGGACATGTGCAGAAGAGAGATGCTGGGTATATTGGGAGAAGGATGCTGAGGATAGAGTTGCCAGGGAAGAGGAAAAGAGGAAGGCCTAAGAGAAGGTTTATGGATGTGGTGAGAGAGGACATGCAGGTAATGGGTGTGACAGAACAAGATGGAGAAGACAGAAACATATGGAAGATGATGATTCGCTGTGGCAACCCCTAACGAAAGCAGCCGAAAGAAGAAGAAGATTGTTAATTCACTTCTTCAATAGTGTAGACAAGCAATGGGCGGAGACTGAAGCTCAGTTGGTCCTGTGATTCAGCTGTGCGGTCCACTATGCTGCTGCTAATTCGAATTCAGGAATAGCTCAGCCCCACATAAAGGGAGGTAAAGAACACGTGATTCTTTCAGAAATTACAAATATCACAAGTGAGCTTACGTTTGTTTGACACAATGTTGGCTCCGACTTAACATACTCATGTTAACAACAGACACAGAATATCAAGTTGAATCAAAGAAGTTACTTGCGTGATAAGACAACAGCCAACCCAACTGCACTAAGGACCAGCTAACCCACCTGAAGCTAAGTATGTTTGAGCCTGGCCAGTAATTGGACGGGAGACCATCCACAAAAGTTTGGGTTGCTGCTGGAAGAGGTGTTGGTGAGGCCAGCAGAGGGGGCATCACGCCGTTGGTATATGTGTGAATCCCAATGGTGTTGTTCTTCAGATGAGATATAAAGCAGAGGTCCTGGTTCTCTGTCATCATAAATGATCTCTGGGCATTTTTTCGAAAAAGAGTAGGGTGTACCCCGGTGTCCCTGCTAAATCTGCCCATTACGGCCTGGCCGATCTGGTCCTTCTAATCATCCCCCCATCTCTAATTCTCTATCTCACCTTTACATCACCCAATAACTTAATGGTCAGCTCAGCAGCACAAAATGGCTGCCATCGCATTATTCAGGTGGGTGCTGCAGATTGGTGGTCAGCTGAAGTGGCTCCACCCCTCTCTACGTAAGGAGCTTCGAGTCTCTTGAATAATGCTATTTACAGTAAAGTGCAAATGTCTTCTTCAATCAGACACGGTTTCTGTGGGTGTCTGATCCTAATGCTCATCCCCTGTTCCTCATTGTCGGACTCTCCCTCTAATAGCTAATGTGTAGTGGTGAGCGTATGATGCTACACACTGGCGGTGGTCAAAGTTCCCATACACAAATTCCCCCAATGTAAGGTGCTCTAAAGTGTCTTGAAAAGTGCAATATGAATGAAATGTATTCTTCGTATTTACTTCTTCTACCAGACACGTTTTAGCCTGTGTGTCTGAACCTTCTAATCGTCCCCTGTCTCTCATCAGCTAACTCTCTCTCTCTCACCCCTTCACAACCTAAATGCTAACGTGTGTGGAGAGTGTACTGGTGGTTCTTGTCACATCATCCTGGTGGAGGCTGGACACTGACATCGGTCAAAGTGGGTCCCCTTTGTCAACGTAAGGCTTCTTCTTCCTCTTCATCTTTTGCCACTTCTATGTAGGGTTGATGTACTTCATCAACCTTCTCCAAAGAGCTCAGTCCTGCACCTCCTCACCAGTCAAGACCTTTTCCTTCAGATCTTCTTTTACTTTATCCATCCACCTCCACGTTGGCCTCCCTCACATCCATTCCCCTCACTCTTTTGCCCACATCTTCATCGTCTCTCCTCATCACACGTCCATACCACTTTAACCTCCTTTCCTGTACTTTCTTAGGTTACATTCCCACTGTTGTTGTACCTCTGTCTCATTTCCTATTCTTTCATTTTTTTGTAACTCCACACATCCATCTATTCATTCTCTTTTCAACCACATTCAGCGTCATCTCCTGTTGTTCTCCCTTTACTGCCCACGTCTCAGCTCCATACATCATTGCTGGTCTTACCACTGTCTTAAAAACCTGACCTTTAACCTTTTCCTTGATTCTTCAGTCATTTATGTGTAATTCATTATCATAATTCAACCAAATATACAATTACTGTAAGCAGTAATGTAATGCCAGGCCTGACGGCGATGACGGGTTCAATTCCCCTAATCACACCCTGTGTGACCTTGAAGAACGCACCTCACCTGCTGTGATATTCACTACTATGAAATCAAACAAATCGCCAGCACCAGATCATATTTACCCTGGAGTTCTTAAGGAGGGTTAGCGAGTACAGATAGAACCCCTTGGCACATTATTAGGAAGTTACTGTGCACTGGAGAGATTCTGAAGGACTGGAAAATGGCAAATATCATCCCATTATATAAAAAGGGTGACAGGGCAGATCCAAGCAAACTATAGGCCAGTAAGCTTAACGTGCTGTCAGTCAGTCAGTCAGTCATCGTCCAACCCGCTATATCCTAACACAGGGTCACGGGGGCCAGCTGGAGCCAATCCCAGCCATCACAGGGCACAAGGCAGGAACAAACCCCAGGCAGGGTGCCAGCCCACCGCAGGGCACACACACACCCCCTAGGGACAATTGAGGACTGCCAATGCACTTAACCTGCATGTCTTTGGACTGTGAGAGGAAACCCACGCAGACACGGGGAGAACATGCAAACTCCACGCAGGGAGAACCTGGGAAGCGAACCCAGGTCTCCTAACTGCAAGGCAGGAGCGCTACCACTGCACCACCGTGCCGCCCAGCTTAACGTGCATCACAGGAAAATTATTGGAAGGAATTATTAAGGATAAGATTGAGCAGCACCTGGCAAAGACAGGAGTTATTAGGAACAGTCAGCGTGGGGTCAGAAGAAGGGAGGTCGTGTTTTACTAACATGCTGGAATTCGATCAAAGTGGAGCAGATGAGATTATTTATCTTGACTTTCAAAAAGCATTTGATGAGGTGCCACATGAGAGGTTGGGCATCAAATTAAAAGAAGTGGCAGTTCAGGGTGTGGTGGGTGTAGAATTGGCTCAGACACATGAAGTAGAAGGTGATGGTGCGAGGAACCTCGTAAGAATTGGCCGATGTTAAGAGTGGTGACCAGCAGGGGTCAGTGCCGGGGCTGCTGCTATTTTTGATATATATAAATGATTTAGATAGGAATATAAGGAACAAGCTGGTTAAGTTTGTAGCTTGTACCAAGATAGATGGATTAGCAGATAATTTGGAATCCGTTATATCATCACAGAAGGACTTGGACAGCAGACAGGCTTGGGCAGATTTGTGGACGATGAAATTTAATGTCAGTAAATGTAAAGAATTACACATAGGAAGTAAAAATGTGAGGTTTGAATACACAATGGGCGGTCAGAAAATCGAGAGTCCACCTCATGAGAAGGATTAAGGAGTTGTAGTGGACTCTAAGCTATCGACTTCCAGACAGTGTTCAGAAGCCATAAAGAAGGCAAACAGAATGTCAGGTTATATAGCGCCTTGATGTGTGGAGTACAACTCACAGGAGGTTCTGCTCAAGCTTTATATTCACACACTGGTGAGGCCTCATCTGGAGTACTGGGTGCAGTTTTGGTCTCCAGGCTACAAAAAGGACACAGCAGAGAAGGTCCAGAGAAGAGCATCTAGGCTGATCAGGGGCTACAGGGGTTGAATTATGAGGAAAGATTAAAGGAGCTGAGCCTTTACAGTTTAAACAAATAAAGATTAACAGGTGACATGACTGAAGCGTTTAAAATTATGAAGGGAATTAGTCCAGTGGATTGAGATGGTGACTTTAAAATGAGATCATCAAGAACACGAGGACACAGTTGGAAACTTGTGATGGGGAAATTCACACACACATTAGGAAGTTTTTATTTACACAAAGAACAATAGACACTTGGAATAAGCGATCAAGTAGTGTGGTAGACAGTAAGAAAGCTAACAGAATGTCAGGTTATATAGCGCCTTGACGTGAGGAGTACAAGTCACAGGAGGTTCTGCTGAAGCTTTATGACACACTGGTGAGGCCTCATCTGGAGTCCTGGGTGCAGTTTTGGTCTCCAGGCTACAAAAAGGACATAGCAGCGCTAGAGAAGGTCCAGAGAAGAGCAACTAGGCTGATTCCAGGGCTACAGGGGTTGAATTATGAGGAAAGATAAAGGAGCTGAGCCTTTACAGTTTAAACAAATAAAGATGAAGAGGTGACCTGACTGAAGTGTTTAAAATTATGAAGGGAATTAGTGCAGTGGATCGAGATTGTTATTTTAAAATGAGTTCATTAAGAACACGGGGACACAGCTGGAAACTTGTGAAGGGGAAATTTTGCAAAAACATTAGGAAGTTTTTCTTTACACAAAGAACGACAGACACTTGGAATAAGCGACCAAGTAGTGTGGTGGACCGTAAGACTTTAGGGACTTTAAAAACTCGACTTGATGTTTTTTTGGAAGAAATAAGTGGAGAGGACTGGCGAGATTTGTTGGGCTGAATGGCCCGTTCTCGTCTAGAATGTTCTAATGTACTCAAGCTTGACTCGTGCAGTAAATACGCTGGCATGTTGGTCAGCAATGCATGAACATGAAATCAGCTAAAATTTGTTTGGTTTTCATTCAAGGCACTTACTCTGGTAAGGGCGGCCTCCCTCTCTTCGATTACGGCGTTCATCTCTTCGGCTGTGATTTTCTTTTTCCGTTCTTTGGTCTTCAGAATTCGATCGACGATTACAGCCCCGCTCTTCTCGATGGTTAGGCCGGAATCTGCATTTTGGATTTGGTTCAGTAACTCCTGTAAGGCCTGCCAGTTAAGAACACACAGAATACTTTTCAGGGGGTGTGTGGACCCTTTACGTTTTAATTTTTTTGTTAATAACATTATGTACATTTTAGCTTCCCTACTGTACACTGAATAGAGCTGTCTTTTGAGCAAACATGCATCTCCTCTCTTATTGTCTTAAAAGTCTAACGTCAGAACTGGCAGCAAGGTACAATTCACCGCTCATCATCAGACGAGCGTATTCCCGATCCGACTTTTCATGTTCTTCCACGTACGAAACATCATTTGTGTTTATGCAGCTAATGCACAATCAATGGAACTGTCAGCTTATTCTTTACCTGTGATCTTCTTGATCAAGACCACGGCGAGAAGAGAAAAATGTGACCGCTCAATAAAAACGGACAACTGTAGTTGGGAGACTTTGCTGCCCTTTTCATTTGACAGTTTACGTGAATTTACACAAGACTCCAACTAAGCTCTGGCAGAATGAAAAACGTCTACTTCAGCCCTAACTTTCTTTGTCTCCCGCTGCCACGGCCCTCTGAAAATGTGAGAATCAACAGGAGAGAGAAGTGTCAGTCACTGCCAGCACAGCAGGTGACGAGATTCATAATGCTCTGCCAATGCACTGAAGCACTCGGCTTCTGACGGGCCTCGCACTTCACAGAAAATGACTTCTATATGAAATGCAAATGAGTCGACCGATATTATCAAGTTACGGATAGTGAAGCAACCGATGCACCTAATTAGTCCCGCAATTACTCTCTTTCCTCAACTGCTTCTCCACTTGAAATCGCTCGCTCAATTGTGCTTAAGCCTGCATGATAAGAGAGTGACACAGGGAAATCTCCGAAGAGAGCGGCTTACCGTGTCATTTTCTTCTGGGTTAATATTCTCCAGCCTAGAGTGAAAAGAAGAAAGGGGGGGGGAGAGACAAAAAAAAAAGAAAAGAAAGAAAGAGAGGGACATAGAGAGAGAGCTGGATCAGTTGCCTTTCCTTTGCACAACAAAATGAGATCACTTCCCAAATCTTTCAAAACTCAAGTAATTGCATTCTAGCAGTCTTTGGAGTCGATCATAACACAGAACATATTAAAGTGCCACCTGCTCAGCTGCAGCCTTCAATAATGCCGTTCCATCTCTTTGAGCATTGACAGTGGACTGTTAAGTTATTAATGTTTACTGCTATATATGACTACAGGGATCAATTGTTCATATGTGCCAAGATGAGGGGAAAGCTTCTGCTGGAGGATCATTTGTCCCTCTTGTGGAATTAGCTTCTTCAGTAGCAAAATAGACATTTGTAATTATACTCTTGGCGCTCGGGGATTGCCATGTAGGAAGAGAGGGTGGGGCCTCCAATCATTTGCCACTTGCATCTCATACCTCACGCGCATAGCTAATTACGTCAAAGCTGGGGCCAACTGAACGCTTGGATTACAGCAAGAGGCACCTTTACGATTTAACGATGTCAACCGCCGTGAAGAAATACGATCTCATCATTCCGGAGATCGAGAAATCAACAAGAGTTGACTGGATGGATGAGGAAAGGAAGAGATGGTGAGGAGGTCAGTGGCCACAAGAAACTCCACGTCAAGTGTCTTAGCCGCAGTCGATGAGTGTCCAGTTACCACAGCTCACTTTCAAAATTATTTTTCCCATAACGCTAAATCGGTCGGAGGATAAGTTTTACGTAAAAAGAGAAATAGTGCTGTCGGCCTAAAGATGACTGCAGCGGCATAATCTTTGTATTCAGGTCACACTGAGACGAGAGTCTTGGAGAAGTCTCATCGTAAAGCAATGTTGAGGGCGGGGAACAACAACAACATTTTCATACAAATGATACAACAACAACATTTATTTCTATAGCACATTTTCATACAAAAAAGTAGCTCAAAGTGCTTTACATAATGAAGAAAAGAAGAATAAAAGACAAATAAGAAATTAAAATAAGACAACATTAGTTAACATAGAAAAAGAGTAAGGTCCGATGGCCAGGGGGGACAGAAAAAACAAAAAAAAATCTCCAGATGGCTGGAGAAAAAAATAAAACCTGCAGGGGTTCAAAGGCCATGAGACCACCCAGTCCCCTCTGGGCATTCTACTCAACATAAATGAAATTTGAAGCTCAAAGTGCTTTAACATGATGAAGAAAGAGAGAAAAAGGCAAAATAAATAAGAAAATAAAATTAGGGAATCCTAATTAACATAGAATAAAAGTAGGATTCAGACGGAGAAAAATAAATAAAATCTGCAGGGGTTCTGAGGCCACGAGACCACCCAGCCCCCTCTAGGCATTCCACCTTGAGCTACATCATTTGTATGAAAACGTGCTACAGAAATAAACGTTGTTGTTGTCGTAACAGAATGTAGAAAGGGTCAACATCAGTACTAAGCATAATAGGTGGTGTCGTTTCAGAGACGTCATCACTCATGTGAAATAATAAATGCGTAATCCAAAAAGTGAAAACTCGGTTTAAAAATGACAAAAACAGATGGACATAATATTATAAAAATATAAGACAGAAAAAAATCATTCCACAGGAAATTAAAAAAAGGCCGTACGTACAAATCAAGACGGGCAACCGCAAACCCCATCAAATCCATCCAAAAAGTGTCAAGATAGAGACGGAAAATTCCTAAAAATAAACAACCCAAATAACTCGGACATACTTTACAAATGTAAAAATAAATAGAAGTAAAAATACTCTCATATTTAGCAATTTTAAACTGTGCATTAAGTGGTCTGAAGATTAACAAAACCCTGAGTCAGCTGGGATTTGACCAATATTATGGAGAGGAACTGAACACATTATTTATAAAACGTTAATAAATACGTTCACCTCTATCACACCAGCTCGATCGTATGTAAAGTTGATGGAGTACAGGTGATTCAGGTGGGAACACATTCAAACAAGTCCACTCCATTAGGACAGGGTGTGACAATTCTACCCCATGTGAGCCACGCACGACTAAATGGACACCTACACAAGAACAAGCTAACAGCTCAAAGCAGTGTTTCTTAAAACTATCAATCGCAACCCAGTTTGGGTTATGGACATGTCTGTGATGAGTTACCAGATGATTGTATGATAAAATGAACCCAGCGTGTTGTCAAGCTTGGGTCACAAAGTTGCACAGGTGAGTTCAAGGAGTAGAAACTTTATTGCTGTTCTGCCAGTTACAAACACAAGTCTCTTACAGAGGCAAACCGGCCTCGCGGGGAACAGCAGTCAAATGTGACACACCGGGCTCGACTCCTGCTTAAAAGAACACAAAATCTTCTTCATCAAGAGGATCCGGCGGGCTGGATGCAACGACTGGAGCAGTGGAAGTTGACTGGGGGAAAAGAGACAGGAGAGTGAGAGACCACAGGATGGCCCACGGCTCAATCTTTTAAATGTTTGTAACCCCGCATGAGGAGCAAGTCGCGTGGCAAGCCCACAGCTGATCCCATAGATAGATAGATACTTTATTAATCCCAAGGAGAAATTCACATACTCCAGCAGCAGCATACTGATAAAGAACAATATTAAATTAAAGAGTAATAAAAATGCAGGTATAACAGACAATAACTTTGTATAATGTTAACGTTTACCCCCCGGAGGAATTGAACAGTCGTATAGTGTGATGGAGGAATGATATCCTCAGTCTGTCAGTGGAGCAGGACAGTGACAGCAGTCTGTGGCTGAAGATGCTCCACTATCTGGAGATGATCCTGTTTAGTGGATGCAGTGGATTCTCCATGATTGACAGGAGTCTGCTCAGCGCCCGTCGCTCTGCCACGGATGTCAAACTGTCCAGCTCCATGCCTACAATACAGCCTGCCTTCCTCACCAGTTTGTCCAGGCGTGAGGCGTCTCTCTTCTTTATGCTGCCTCCCTAGTACACCACTGCGTAGAAGAGGGCGCTCGCAACAACCGTCTGATAGAACATCTGCAGCATCTTATTGCAGATGTTGAAGGACGCCAGCCTTCTATGGAAGTATAGTCGGCTCTGTCCTCTCTTGCACAGATCATCAGTATTGGCAGTCCAGTCCAGTTTATCATCCAGCTGCACTCCCAGGTATTTATAGGTCTGCACTCTCTGCACACAGTCACCTCTGATGATCACAGGGTCCATGATACTGAAAGAGTGTGATATACTGCCCTCTATTTAGCGCGTTATTTGCTGTAGTAGTATGTGATCTGAGGTGCGGCCTATAAACAATGCCGCTGATGTACTTCAATATCGATAGCAGCTATGAGAGAATAACTTAGAAGTAGTCAAGTATTTTGGTTTGCAGTGCACATTGAAATATATGAGCATCTGTTTTAGAAACGTCATAAACAGAACTACAGAAATGGTTACTATTTTGATCATCCTGTAACCGACTATGGTGATGAATGCTCAAACTTCAACATTTGCTGAAGAGAAATAAAGGACATAGTGGACAAGCTTCCTCCTGCCTGGTTCCTGTCTCAAAGAGGTTTTATCAAACTTGTCCTAGTAGGGGATAAGTTTGTTTCTTTCTTTAATTAATATATTTGCACTTTGATTTTTACCATAGTTTCAAAATGGTTCCGAAGCAAAGACCAGATAACTTCTAACCCATTTGTCTTACTTCAGCCTCCCTGGTGCGGCGAGCTATCGATCGTCTCCCTGGTTAGTAATAGCGCTCTGTTGCTTGCCATGCCATTGCACTGCACAGCAGACCACTTCCATTTTGATAGCTTTGAAGATGCGTGGAAGCAAACGGTTGGGGTAATGGGGTGGTCCTCCCCTTGAAGTCCGCGAACAAGGTATCCATGAGGTTCTGGTTGATTTCAAAGTGTGTAGTTTTATTTTGTACAGTTTATGAGATGGACATGTTTCCATAACTGCAACAGCGAGTGTCATGGTGATGGTGGTGGAGGTGGTGAGAAAAAAGCTGATATTTACTTCCAGTATTGAAAATCCTGAAATGCTGGTGCCATTTAAAATTTGTGTTTTTCGGTACATTCCCAGTGCTGGTATACCGTGCAACACTAATTTCTACAGTAAGGAAACATTCTGAATATTTCTGATGATAACCCAACCCCAAACCTGCAAAACAATCAAACTGGGATAACTGTCAATTGAAAAGACATATAAGAAAGAAGGAGAGAGGACGGCATGACAGCCAAGCTTGTGAGGTGAAGGGATGAGCTGATTTTTGGGGGTGTTGTGACTGGAGAGTAAAGAGTTTGGAGGTATACACTGGGCTGTGGGCAGTGTGGCATGCTAACGGACACGCCATGGACAACACGTTAGAGACTCATCGCATGTTGGCCATTACAGCATAAATTAAATCTGAATGTGTAACTGAGATTTTATAAGTTTAACTTGCCTCGATGAGGAAGAATTCCTTCTCATAACAATATTTTCAAGAACTCTGATAAATTTCAAATGACTGGTACTGTGAAGGACATGTTTGTTAGACCCTTGAAAACTGTAAGAATACCAGAAAATATCAAAAGGGCGAGACTAGGGAGGAGACCTCTGTGTTTAGCACATGGTCAGGCAGTAATCATTAAACCTTCCAGACTAGGCCGCTCACCAAATTCTTCATCCAGAGTTGTCCTGTCAGCCACATAAAATACAAACAGCACGTAACACTTTTTAGGAATGTTTTAGCTACGTGACTCAACGTTTGTACTTTGGAGCTGTCAAAAGAAAACTGGGATATGCTGAACAATTTACAAACAGAATGTACTGGGAACGGTGGAGCTTATTTGAAAACATTACTTTTAAAAATAACGTTATTTATGACAAGGTAAATCAACTACAGGTAAAATTCCGTTACAACGAACTGCCAGGGATCTAAAAAATATTTTGTTGTAATGAAAGTTTCATTGTGATGAGATTATGTATTTGTTACTATAGTGCTTTCTTTAACTTGTGTCCAGGTGTTTGCAATCATTTCAATAACTTCTTCCGCGTTCATTTTCATCTCCTCCTGTCTACAAGTTACGCTGACGAGAATTTTTCTCAGCATTTCCTTGTGATAATACACTTTCAGGGTGTGAATGATGCCCAAATCCAATGGCTGAAGCACTGCTGTGCAATTGGGTGGGAGGAATTCAAAGCGAACATTATCTAAATGTGGAAGCATGTTGTGGACAGCACAGTTATCAATCAGAAGCTGAATCATCCTTTACTACTTCTTCATATTGTGAGGTTTCTGAATTCTTTTGGGATCCCCAACACGATCGCCCACTCAACGGGAACGACACACTGAAGTGCGTCCTGAAGCATGATTGCCACATCTGTGGAAGATTGTCCGCTGCTGGGGCAGGGCAACAGTAGACTTACAGCACTGCAGTGAAGCACAAATCCTAAAAGATCGGGGTCGTGGTATAAGTCCCTGTCTTGCACCCCAAAACATGAGGCTAAGTCTCAGTACTTCAGCAAAACCAGCTTTATTCTGCTTGAAACAGGAACAGCAGGGTTATTTATTGTAGCGGCGGGATCTACCGCTCTCCTATACACAGACACAGCAGTCAGGCAGGATTGTGGCCAGGATAGTGGCCAAGTAATCCTGTGCCCTGCATTTACAAGGTTCCTTGCATCATCCATCGAGATCTTTTCTGTTTGCTTTGGTCAAGAGCTGCATCAGAGCTGTGAGCCTGCTGTTGCCCTGGCAACAGATAAACAGTTTTCCACAGACGCGGTGATCGCACTTCGGGACGCTCTTCGGCGTGTCGTCTAGTTGGGGGAGGTCCCAAGAGAGTTTAGAAACCTCACATTTTCTTGAATGAGTGCCGCATTAATAGGAATGTTTCTTGATCGAGCGTCACTGAACCACATAAAAACGGCTTTATCGACGTCTTCAAATGCAGCAGTTCACATACGTTTGCAACCCGAGATTTTTCTTCTTTTTTGCTCCGTCTTTCAAGAAAGTTGACAGTGTCAATGGCGAAATTCCGAATTCACCGGCAACGTCATTTTTCTTCGAGAGGGAGCAAAAATTGAAGTTTTTTTTTTCTAATATGAACTGTTATCGTTTTTTCGTGTCTGCCATTTCTATAGGAGGGTGACAATGAGTTAAATTTCAATTAATGTTTTTCAAATATTGACAAGCAATAAGCAAAAGGTATCACTGAAAACCACCGAAAACAAAAACAGTACAAAAAAAGTTCGAAGAAAGAAAATTTTTTTTTACAGTGTTTCTGTTTGGGGATCGTTGTGCACAACTAACTGCTCAGTGGATGATTCATTCAAGCATTTCAAGGTCTTTTGGGCAATTCATTGTAATGAAAATATCTGCTGAATGTATTTCGTAGTAACGAGATTTCTATAGACTCGTGTCATATGGGCAAACTGTCGAGACCATAAAAATACTTTGTTATAATGAAAATTTCATTGTAACGGAATTTTACCTGTATGTCGATTCATTATTTTTCAGCGTTTTTTTTTTTCTCCTTATCTGGCATCATAAGTCAAGTGAGGAAGTTAAGTAATTATTCATACTATCCTTTGAAAAAATAATCCCAACCGTCATAAAGAATTTATTTCTCTTAGGCTCACTAAAGCTTTCACTAAGTACTTACACTGGTAATGACACACCTCTGGAATATATTCCATTTTGAATGACAATTAGGGTTTCATTAACGATACATTTCTTTTCCACTTTTCTATTTTATTAAAATTCACGTGAGAAATCTGCTTGAAAGAAAATAAACATGGCTTCTCTATTATGTGGCCATTTTCTTTTTCTATGTATAGCTCTGCTGTCACAACTGAAGTTAATCCTGTTCTTGAGTCCCGGTATGGTTCCAGTTTCTTGTTTAGGTGATCAGATTAAATAAACAGTGTAAGAAAGGTGTAAAGGTGGTGTCAACCCTAAGAAGACATTCTTGAAAATGTTGCAAATAAATAAAATCAAAGCAGAAAAACAGATCATTGCATATACAGCAACGAGACACAGACACTTCTCGGTTTATACGAGTTTCAGCACTTCTATATTTTCGTTGGAAACGGTGAAGGTGGGAGGAGTAGTAATCGGTCGCGTCTGACAGTGTCATGTGACTAGTTCTGTCTGGCAACCCAGCTGCCCTTGCAGTTTAGTATCGTAGTTGTCACCCTGTGGTGAAGATGGACTGAGAAACTTTGAAATTGCACCAAAGAGGAACGGCGTTCTGTCATATGCCTTTTTGTGGGTAGGTGTGCCGGGAGCACAAATTCATCTCCTCATGTGTGCTCAGTATGGGGATAAAGTTCTCTCTCGTAGAGTCGTCTAGGAGTGGATTGAAGTGTTCGGAAATGGCCGTACTACAGGGTGTCCCTAAAGTCTGAACACATAGGAAATAGCACTATTTATAACTAACTATATTTTCGCCCCACAGATTAAAATATGAGTTTGTCGAAAAAAAGAAAGAATTGAACTGGTTCTTCTCAGTGGACATGAAGGATGGTCATATCGAACGATAGCAGCTGATTTTAATGCACGTCATTCCAGAAGAGACCCCAGCTGGCTTTTCCGCTGTGGTGAAGGTGGTTGGTAGGTTTAAATTTAACAGGCAGAGTTAATACATCGGGTTCATGTGGATCTCGCAAAGCGCATCAAACTTTGCATCACAAATGGTGGAAATTACATTGAAGATATTATAAATGAATATTTCAATGAAATAAATTTTTTTTTTATTGAAAATATATATTTTGTCCAGACTTTAGGGACACCCTGTAGTGTGACGGATGCAGAGAGCGCTCCGGATGTGCAGCTACAGCCACGTGATGATGATGATGTGAAAGCAGTGGTGCATCAGTCGCTACTTGCTCAACCAAAAACATCTTTTGCTGATGGCATTAAAAAGTTGGTATGACGCTGGGAAAATTGCAATCACAAAGGAGTGTGACTATGTAGACAAGTGATGTCTTAATAAATACGAGTTAAAAAAAAAAGTTTTTGAATGTCCCTTCTACGCTAACTATGGTCTAACCTTAGGCAGCCTAAAGAAGACAACGGTACGAAGGGTACAAACTCGCATGCAATTAACATTGTGGGTCCTCATCATCTAGCCACTCAGAGGATGTATTGGAACACAGACATCTACTATATAGAGAATTTTTCTACTCAATCATTTTCTAACCCACTCAGTCCAGAACAGGGTCACAGGGGGCTATCCCAGCAAGCATAGGGTGCAAGGCAGGAACAAACCCTGGACAGAGTGCCAGTCCATTGCAGGATGAACTCACACACACATCCCAAAACACACACTAGGGGAAATTTAGCATCGCCAATCCACCAAACCTGCATATCTTTGGACAGTGGGAGGAAGCCGGCGCACCCAGAGGGAGCCCACGCAGACACTAGAAGAACATGTGAACTCCACGCAGGGAGGACCCACCCAAGACGCAAACCCTGGTCTCCTTACTGCTGCGGATATTTACTGTATGTTAGGGACTAGGGCTCAAATACTGTAGGAGACACTTGCCTTGGGGTGATGCTATCTACAATATAGTAAAACACTAAGGTCTGGGTGTCCAGTCCTTCAGAGCAATCTGACTGATCAGTTTGGCTTTGGTGACGCAAAGAAAGAGGAAGTGCGAGTGTGAAGCGCGCTGAGAAGAGTCGCCTTCAAAGACAGCAAGTATAAAACTGGAACAGGAGGTAAGAAAGGTGCCTCAATGACCGAGCCTGAGAAGGAGGCTTTAAGGGAAGGCGCTCTACGAGTGGGACCACCTGTCAAGAGAGGTTCATGCGCATGTGGATACCAAGGGAAGGAGCTAAAGGTGCACGCAGGGCAAGAGATAACAAATTTTTAAAAAATATTCTCTTACCTGTCTTCGACCTGTGCCATGGTTAATACTTCATAAAAGTATAATTTTAATGGCTGACAAAAGGCAAAAGAAATAGCAGGTATACTGGCAGGTGCTCAAGCATCGTGCTTTGCTGCATTTGGGTGCGAGACTGTGAGTCTCATGGAAACAGGAATAATGAATCTCCCTATGCCGTGGACGAGGTTGTAGGAGAAGCCAGTGTATGCTCTGTGAGACACGTATTTACCTGTTTCACGTTACATATAGCAGTTGTTCAAAGGCGACGGTCATTAAACGCACCGTCACAGAGGGCTTCATGATCACCACGGTGGTTTAATCTTTTTTAATCTGCTTGCCGGCAGGTTGTTTTGCGTGGGGAGCCTTCGTCAGTTTTAAACGTGGTGTGCTGCCTGTATGAACGCGACTTCACGTGGGTATGCAGAAGACCCAAGTATTAGGGGGTGCAGTTGGTGTCAGGCTTATTTTTGATAGGAAAGGTTTGGTATATCATTGGTGTTTTGTGACTTGAGGGTTGGTAGAAAACCGTTAAGTGTGTTAATGTCAGTTTTGATTTAGTTTTTGTCGTGATTTAGATAATGCTGTTATATCCCCGCCCTTAAGGATAAGAATGGTGATGTCCTATTGAAGCGAACCTCGAGATGGGATAGCTTTCTATTATTTAAGTCCATCATAGAATGGACCGCGCTCCAGAGTAGTTAGAGGTGAGCACAGTGGTGAGAGAGATTGTGTGGCTCAGTGGCTGGCGTGTTCTGGGTTTATGTTAAAAAACAAAAAAACAGTAAGCTGGTGTTGACCCTTGCTTTGTTTAATTTGAGGGAGTCTTATTTGTTTTTCTTAGAGGGAAGGCTGCTGCAGAGCCGTATTTGGGTTTTTTTTCCCATGTAAATAGTAGTTAAGGCTGCTAAGCCCTATTTCTTTTTTTTTTTTTTGAAGGATAGCCTTGATATTTTTGTGCCCACTTATTTGTCACTCTACGAGGTGTGATCAAAAAATACAGTGAATTTTTAAATTGAAAGAAAAATATTACAGTAAAAAACAAATTGCCATGAACACCCCTCAAAATATTCCCCCTTGCTTTGAACACACTTATCCTCTCGTTCTTGCCACTTTCTGAAGCAGTTCTGGAAGTCCTCTATCGTGAGTGTCTTTAGTTGCGCTGTCCTAATCGATTCGAAACGTTTACCTTTCATGGTCATTTTGACTTTGGGGAGGAGCCAGAAGTCACATGGAGCCAGATCAGGTGACTAAGGTGGACGAGGACACACCCTAATGTTTTTATTTGAGAGAAACCACCGTACCAGAATCGATGTGTGACACAGAGCATTGTCAAAATATCACGTTAAAACATTGTTGGCGATCCATGATTTACGTCACACTTTAAAACACACCTTCTCTCAACCGACTGACTGCACCAAACAACTTGAAAGTTGTCACCCATTGTTACTAAGGTTCGATGTGTCGCTTCCCATGAATATCCTAGGCTTTCCATTGGATGACGTTCAGCAGCAGCATTCACCATATTTTTTAATCACACCTTGTATGTATATATATATATATATATATATACAGTGATATGAAAAAGTTTCTGAACCCCTCTTTGGATTTTTGTTTATCATTGGCTGAGCTTCAAAACTAGCAACTTCCTTTGAATACCTCACATGCCTTGTGGAAACAGTAGTATTTCAGCAGTGACATTAAGTTTATTGGATTAACAGAAAATGTGCAATATAATAATAATGCATCATAACAAAATTGGACAGGTGCATAAATTTGGGCACCCCAAAAGAGATATGACATCAATATTTAGTTGAGCCTCCTTTTGGCCTCTAGACGCTGTCCTCCTATAGCCTCTGATAAGTGTCTGGATTCTGGATGGAGGTATTTCTGACCATTCCTCCATACAAAATCTCTCCAGTTCAGTTCAATTTGATGGACATCCTGCTTCAAATCATCCCACAGATTTTCGATGATATTCAAGTCAGGGGACTGTGACGGCCATTCCAGAACATTGTGCTTCTCCCTCTGCATGAATGGCTTTGTAGATTTCCAAATGTGTTTTGGGTCGTTGTCTTGTTGGAATATCCAACCCCTGCATAACTTCAACTTTGTGACTGATGCTTGAACATTACCCTGAAGAATTTGTTGATATTGAGTTGAATTCATCCAACCCTCGACTTTAACAAGGGCCCCAGACCCTGAACTAGCCACACAGCCCCACAGCATGATGGGACCTCCACCAAATGTGACAGTAGGTAGCAGATGTTTTTCTTGGAATGCGGTGTTGTTCTTCCGCCATGCAAAGCGCTTTTTGTTCCAACTAAATAACTCCATTTGTGTCTCATCAGTCCAAAGCACTTTGTTCCAAAATGAATCTGGCTTGTCTAAATGAGCATTGGCATACAACAAGCGACTCTGTTTGTGGCGTGAGTGCAGAAAGGGCTTCTTTCTCCTCACCCTGCCATACAGATGTTCTTTGTGCAAATTGCGCTGAATTGTAGAACGATGTCCAGATACACCATCTGCAGCCAGATGTTCTTGTAGGTCTTTGGAGGTGATCTGTGGTTGTCTGTCACCATTCTCACAATCCTGCGCGTATGTCACTCCTGTATTTTTCTTGGCCTGCCAGACCTGCTGGTTTAACAGCAACTGTGCCTGTGGCCTTCCATTTCCTGATTCCATTCCTTACAGCTGAAACTGACAGTTTAAACCTCTGAGATGGCTTTTTGTAGCCTTCCCCTAAACCAGGAGACTCAACAATCTTTGTTTTCAGATCTTTGGAGAGTTGCTTTGAGGATCCCATGCTGTCACTCTTCAGAGGAGAGTCAAAGGAAAGGAAGCACAACTTGCAATTGACCACCTTAAATACCTTTATATCTCATGATGGGACACACCTGTCTATGAAGGCTTAAAGAGCTCATCCAACCAATTTGGTGTTACAAGTAATCAGCATTGAGCAGTGACAGGCATTCAAATCAGCACAATGACAAGAGGACCCACATTTGTGCACAGCCAGCTTTTCACATTTGATTTAATTTCATACAACTAAATACTGCGTCACTAAAAATCTTTGTTCGGAAAACACAGCAGTACTCAGATGTTCCTAAGAAATGAAAGACATACCACTGTTATCTGTTTTGTTGAAAGGAGAGTCAATTATTATGCAGGCTGAGAGGGACTCCCAAACCTTTTCATATGACTGTATATATATGTTTGCACCCTAAGAGTGCTGAAAGAGGATTGGATGTAATTAACGATACCTTCTTTAATTTTAACATCGTGGTATATCCGAATTGTTTTTTCCAACTACGGTCCTGACTACAAGCAGCACACCTGCAGTCACAGGCGGGTTACGACATTGTGTATTAGTACATTTGAGAAATTAATGGGACTCTGTGCATTTAGGGTTTAATCTCTTAAAGATCCCAACTGTGACTGTCACATTCACCTTTATTAATGGCACTGCAGGACATGTCCAAATGTATTGGTCTCTTCTCCAGTTATTATAAGCAGCCATCTTGTCCCAGTTGTCTGCTGTGCTCACTACTGTTATCAGCCCTCACTTTATGCACTCGCCTTAATAGTTAATGCCTGGATAAAACTAAACTGAGTCCACTATCAAGATCAGGAACAGTTGGCCACATAAATAAAAATGTTTTTACAAGGTCCGCATGACAATAGAACATCTATGGAGTTTCTAAACCTTGAGGAGACTTCTGCTTGTTATGTTTCTACACTCATTCTCATTTCACAAAAGCCCCTGGAAAAAAGAACGATACATCCATTTATTTTCTAGCTCAGGATTGTTCATATTTAAAAATAAAATATCCGGGAAAAAGTCTGAGAAATCAAAAAGATAATAAAAGATGATTTTGTAAACTCAAAGTTTTTCTTAAGAGCCCTTCATTCCACAGCATCTGAGGCTTATTGGAATATAGATTTTTTTTTTTTCTAAAGAAAGTTGTATTCCCTTAAGTAAAAATTTAATTACTTCTAAACTGCGACAGCAAACACTGCCTAGTACCCTTTCACTGCAGACAATGCAGCTTTCATTTTAAAAGGTCCAGCTTCTTAAGAGCCCCCCAAAAATCACATTAATTAGCCCGAGTTCAGACAGGGTGGTAAATATCTAGTGGGCTCAAGGTCTTGATTGATTTCCTATACAGTGCAAGTCTTGACTGACAACCTTGTAGTCTGTGCGCACCAACTCCTTTATGAAATGTCACACCCCTCTGATTTATTCCCAAAACAGTCGATATTGGATTCTCTTTTCTTCACCCCAATTCCATTCATTCACCTTGTCCCTTGCCTGAAGAACAATGCAGTCTCCTAAGTGATGGCAAACGAACACAGTGCCCACCGCCTAAGCAAATGCTGCAGCACTAGAGATTTTCTTCAAGACAGACAAATGGAATTTCTTTTGAGAACGGTCAAGATCCCTATTTTCCCCAAAACCAACAAGCAATGCTAGTGAGAGGCATAAGAAATGGAGTTTAACAATGCCATGCTTACTCCATTATAGCCTGTTCCAGTCGCTTGGCTTGCAAAAGGGCTTCATCTCTTTCTTCATTTGCCAGCCTCAGTCGAGCCATCATGGCCTGGTCCCGCTCCCTCTGGGCCTGGTAGATCTCCTCCACAAGGGCTGTAAAACAAGAAAAGCACACGTTATTCTGGAAAACCTGCCTCCTGTATGTAGCGACATAACCTGTAATAACTTACACGACTTCACTGGTAAATGCTGCGGATATAAACAAGCAATGAAGATAAAGGACAGTCCAGGCCGGCTACACCAGCTACAGTAAATGCAATAATTGTCCACATAAAAAAAAAAAATCACAAATCTGCTATCCCAAAAATTGATAGAGCAGATAATGTCAATGTCAATTTATTTATATAGCACATTTAAAACAACATAGGAATGCTGTGGCCAAAGTGCTTTACAATAATAGAATGAAAGAAAAAACAAATAACATAAATAGAAACAAAAATATATGAACATAAATAAAAATAAATAAAAGTAATGTTATATAATCGCAATGAGGAAACCATCAGTATTACTGGAGGTCACGGAATGCAAGTGACTAGAAATGAGTCTTTAATCTCGTTTTAAACAGTTCAATTGTAGACGACTCCTTTATGTAACGAGGTAAAGAGTTCCACAGGCGAGGAGCAGCAGCTGCCAAAGCCCTGTCTGTCCCCCTTAGTTGGACACTTGGTACGAGGGACAACAAGAGACAACTGACCAGAAGATCTAAGCACTCTAGATGGCTGGTGTAAAACACAGTAGTGGCGGCACTATTCTGAGATCACCACAGATATTCCAACTGAGGATGTTGTACTGTATATGCATACTTACCATATGGCAAAAATCGCAAACACACACAACTGCAGCAAAACGTTAAGTGATGAGAAAATGCAAAGATGATTTTTATGATCCGCAGATAAAATCCTAAGGTACACTTGAAGGTGTTCAGGAAGAAAAACCTTCCTCGTCTGGCGCTCACACGTGACTTTATGTTTTATTCTGTTACTCAAGCTGCTAGTATAGCAGTTCGATGCCAGCTCCAAATGACTGCCTCTTATTTATCCTTTCCCTCTCTTTGTTTCTTCATGGTATTCTACGATGGCACCAGTGCCACCTGGACAAATAACTAGACACTACAGTGATTGAGGAACACTTGAAAAATTCAAATAATCCACAAACAAGAAGCCCTTCACACACAGGTTTGTGCTTTGGAAATGAAGACAGCACTCTTGACCAATGAATAGTGGGGTTAAAGTTTAGGTCTTTAATTCAAAAAGTGTGACACCCCTCTCGCCTCTGTGGTGTGAAGGGGCTTCCTGTATGTAGATGATTTTAACATTCCAGAGGGATTTAGTTAGTAGTGTTTTAGCAAAAAATGCATGCGTTTTGTACGTGGCGAGCATACAACTGGATGACTTGATGAGTTACACTGTGAGGTCTTTTCATGGACGCTTTTTGATACTGTCGTCCAGCGCTGCTCACCATAGGCTCCCCATGCTAACAGAAATGTTGTTATCCCCATTCAAACATGAGATTACATTTTTTTTTCTTGCCCATCACTACAAACTACATGGGGTAAGTCACAGTAAGAAAATGAAATAATAAATGTTACTTTAACAAAAGAATTCCTTATAAAAACTTATTTATGCTTTATTTCTCATTTTGTGTAAGAGTTATTTGCTAGTTATTTAAGTCACATTAAATGTTTGCCTGCATACTAGTTCATAGTCTGCCTCACACTCTCCACCTTGCTCTGTGTTTTTATCACTCTTTAATTAATGTTGTTTTTATCAGCATGCTGCTGCTGGAGTATGTGAATTTCCCCTCGGGGATTAATAAAGTATCTATCTATCTATCCGATAGATAGATAGATAGATAGATAGATAGATAGATAGATAGATAGATAGATAGATAGATAGTGTAGTCGGCAGGATTAGATAGATAGATAGATAGATAGATAGATAGATAGATAGATAGATAGATAGATAGTGTAGTCGGCAGGATTAGATAGATAGATAGATAGATAGATAGATAGATAGATAGATAGATAGATAGATAGATAGATAGATAGATAGATAGATAGATAGATAGATAGATAGATAGATAGATAGATACTTTATTAATCCCAATGGGAAATTCACATACTCCAGCAGCAGCATGCTGATACAATACACAATATTAAATTAAAGATTGATGATAATGCAGGTAAAGAACAGACAATAACTTTGTATAATGTTAAATGTTAATGTTTACCCCCCCCCCCCCCGGGTGGAATTAAGGAGTCGCATAGTTTGGGGGAGGAACGATCTCCTCAATCTGTCAGTGGAGCAGGACAGTGAAAGCAGTCTGTCGCTGAAGCTGCTCTTCTGTCTGGAGATGATACTATTTAGTGGATGCAGTGGATTCTCCATAATTGATAGGAGCCTGCTGAGCGCTCGTCGCTCTGCCACAGATGTTAAATTGTCCAGCTCCATGCCAACAACAGAGCCTGCCTTCCTCACTAGTTTGTCCAGGTGTGAGGCGTCTTTCCTCTTAATGCTTCCTCCCCAGCACACCACCACATAGAAGAGGGCGCTCGCCACAACCGTCTGATAGAACATCTGCAGCCTCTCCTATCTATCTATCTATCTATCTATCTATCATATAGTGCCTCTCCTATCTATCTATCTATCTATTGTGGTACCTGGATGGGGATGGTACTCAGCTGGGACGCCCAGGAGGACTGGAGGAGGGCTTGTGCCTCCTCCAGACCACAAGGGGGCGACTGCCCTGGTTGCTTTGGGGGCCACGGGTACAGAGCTGGAAAGCTCAACCCTGTAGATAGATAGATAGATAGATAGATAGATAGATATATAGATAGATAGATACTAGGGGCCTGTAATGACCACCAGGGGGCGCCCCAGTGCCTACAGAGCCCTGGACCTCAGCACTTCCGCCACACCAGGAAGTGCTGGGGGGGAAGAGGAGCAGGGACACCCAGAGTGCTTCCGGGGATACAGCCGGCACTTCGCCACACAGGGGAGTGTCGGCGGAGGAGTGTTGGGAAGCACCTGGAGCACATCTGGGTGCTTATTTAAAGGGGCTGCCTCCCTTCAGACAGAGACTGGAGTCGGGTGGAAACGGACGAGAGTTGTCTTGGAGAGGAGTAGAGGCGGCCTGAAGAGTGAGGCACTAGAAGAGAGGCCTGGACTTTGGGGGATTGGTGCTGGAGGCACTGGGTTTGTGCTATGACTTTTGTACATATTGTAAATAATAAACGTGTGTTGGGTGAACAAACGATGTCCGGGCTGCTTCTCACACTATCTATCTATCTATCTATCTATCTACTGTCCATCCTATAGTGCCTCTCCTATCTATCTATTTAATGGGAGGTTCTTACAACCCCAATAAGTTGATATGAATTGGTGTATTCTAATTATTTCATGCCTGTCTGACTATACGTTATACTCAGTTAGTGACCTGCCTTGCTGTGTGTAAGGCGTTGAGGGCACACGGTTATAAATCAGGCCTTATGTGCCCAGTAACATGAAAGACAATGTGCTCTATTGAACGTGCGGCGCCATATGTTTAAAGCGTACTGAAGAAGAAGTAAAGCATCTTTAAGTGTAGAAACAACTAAAGTTTGACAAGAAAAATCTAAGTTTAGAGAAGAGATATTTTTTGTCATTTTCTAACTTTTATTCTACGTGTGTAACCCTTTTTCTTTTTTCTTGTGGGGAATGTTTGCTTTGAATTTTCACTAAATATTTAAAAACCAACTTTCAGACTGAGAGATTTCTTTCGGCACGTGTTTGACCTGTGCTCGATCCTGCCTTATGCACCCGTGGCTACAATGTGCTTATTTTTCTCCACTTAGGGATTTGTCCTTGATGAGACAATTATATTCGTATATTTTTATCTGTTATATTTTATTCGAGAAGTGCTTCTGAAAAAGGTATTGTTAACGTGCAGTACGCTAAAAGGCAGCTCAATCAATTTTCACGCCTAACATGCAAACTGTGCAAACATTAACCACAATAACCCGCGTCCAAACGGTTTTTACCGCCAGGCTGAAAAGGCTTATGCAAGCTGCAGAGGAGTGGGCTCTCGATGAGAATTCCAGGCTGCCTTCCTTCATACTGAAAGTGAATGCAGACCTCTTCAGTTACTTACTGTTTCGCAGCCAACTCAACGGCTCTCTGCTGTACGCGCCAACTCCTCTGACTCCAGGAGGGTGTCTGACGGTAGGCGTCCCCTTGGCCCGTTTCGTTAGGTTATTATGTGCCCTGATGAGCTTGTTTTATGTGAAAGGCCAGTTGCACTTCCTTCAGGAAGACAGCTTCATGATAAACAGCGAGTCTGGAGACGGCAGTAAGCCATTACAAAGTTCAGAAAGAAAATCAATATCACACTTTAGTTGGAATTTGCTCATTAAACACCCCCAGCACTAATGCAAATCATATTAAAATGAGGAAGGCAAATACACGAGCCGTACTTTTATTACATGTACAATGGGCGGCTAATTGCATTTCGTATATGTCTTGTGTTTTATTTTAATTAGCCAGAAGCTTTTATACCACCAAAAAAAAAAAATCAATCATTAGAAACATTCTTTTTTTTTTTTGCCTCGTACAAATTTCAATATTTGCTCAGCAAAGGTTCAGAGCAGTTAAATTACATTAACAAATATGATTAGTTGGTGTGTAAGCTGAATGAGAGACATACTCATTTTATAAGTAAAACAAATTGCTATGTTTACCATCTTATTGGGATATCTCTGTTCTTAAACATGCTTATCAAACACGATACGTGGGGCTACGACTCCTCTTGCTTTTGTTCACAAAGCTGTTTTCTAGCAGGTCCAAATGCAAATATAAACCAGCGTGCCAAATTACAGGGGAAGGCAGGCATCAAAACAGCTAAGAAATTCACTTGGGTGCCCACAGCAAAGACAACTAAGTGACAATACCTTAACAACATACGCTAATACACATAGTAAGGAAACCAAAAGAGAAAAACGAAAGCGTCTCACAAAACAAGGACGACAAGTACCAGTGCCTGGAATATAATTTATGCATAAAAGATAAAACAATCAGCAACAAAAAAACATACTGCAGCCTCACCAACATGGCAGATGACAAGTAGTGTGGAGTCACTCAGCATTATACTACATACAGTACGTGACATGACTGTGATGGCAACGGCCTTCAGACAACAGCGTCCCTGTCCAAAAGTAAGGCCACGACCACACTATGGATGTCACATCACCAGGGTTTCTGTATTCAATACCAATGCCAGTGTCATTTCATGATACTCTGTGCCTGTTCGATACCAGAAATTCCCTTCATTAGCCTTTTAATTAAAAGCACTCCCATTATTCAAGTGGGCAATAGTGTGCCTTTTTCTGTCATCTATATATTGTGGCGGACGGATGGGTTCTTGCCCAGCTGGGACGCCTGGGGGATGACAAGCCCGGGAGAGAGGCAATACCTACCATGGGATACGAGAGGGTGCATGGAGGACGATTCCAAAGCTATGGACTGTAGCACTTTCACCACACCAGGGAGTGCTGCCGGAAGAGAAAATGGGCGCACCTGGAGTGCTTCTGGGTACCCATGCAGCAGGAAGATCATGAAGGAGCACCTGGAGCACAATATAAAAGGGGCCGCATCACTCCAGTCTGTGAGCTGGAATCGGGAGTTGGAGGACAGAGCTTGCAAAGGAAGGAGCAGAGACGAGAGAGAAAAGGAAAGAATAAAGAAGGGACTGAGCCATTTTGGTGATTTGTGCACCGTATAAGGTGCTGTGCCGAGAAGAAAAGCGTGGGCTTTTTGGCATGTGTGCCTCGTGTCTGTCTGTGTCAGGTTGGGCGGCTGGCACGCACCCCTACAGGTGTCAAAATACATACATACATACATAATATATATATACACATACACACACAGATATGCATACATAATGTGAGAGAGGGCCGGCAGTTTATCCCAGCCAGCACCCCCAGACCACTAGACCACTGCAACATGGAGGTGCCTCGGATCCCCGCAGGGCATCATGGAAAATGGACTTCGGCTTCACAGCCCTGCTGGATACCGTGGGTGCCGCCAGGGGACGCTGCAGGGAGGCACAGGGATTGTTGTTTTCCCTATAGCCCAGAAGTACTCCCTAGTCACGGGGACAGAAGAACTGAAGAACTTCCGGGCTGAAGAAAAATAAGAGTTTCCATCTGACCCGGAAGTGCTATGGAATGACATGGACTGAAGGACAGAAGCACTTCCGAGTCACAGACTAAATAAAGGACTGTGGGAAACCCAGCAGGGAGAGCCGGAGTTGGGGGGGGGGGGGGGAGGAGTGTGATGGGCTGCTGGGTGGAGAGGAGGATTTATTGTTGATTATTGTCGATTTATTGTTATTATTATTGATTATTGAGTATTGTGGAGGTGGAAGTGCTTTGTGCACATTATTATAATAATAAAAAATATTACTGGGACTTTTTACCTGGTGTTTGGACGTGTTGTCAGTGGGTTTTACGGGGCAACAGCGACCCCTAGTGTCACAATATACAGTATATAAAAAATGCAACATCTGTCTGTATGTCTGTCCACTTTTCAGAAGAGAACTACTTTACGTATTTAGATCGGGTTTTTTTCTATAATTTGCTTGAACATTCTGGTTGATTTTGCGTCGTCTCTCATCACGCCAAGTATCATAGTTCCCTTGCGGCACCGATTTGTTTGCGCGAATCTGAGAGACATGCAGCAGGCTCAGGGGAGGGGAGGGGAGGGGTGGGGGCGGGGTCGCTCTACCCCTCGCCACGTGTTGGAGCGCACCTCGCCTCCGCTTAGCTAGCGATACCTGTTTGTTCAACAGACATTATCATCTAGAGACTGTTAAGGAGTAACGTTTGACGTTTTTGAGAGAGAGATCAGAGCTCCATGTGTTTTAGAGGGTAGCTGCTCAACGGCCACATGCTCTTCTCCCCATACTGGGGACGCTCTCCCGTGAGAGCTGAACATGATCAGATACAGTGCCAACGTTTGTAGTCGGAGCGTACCTACCTTCCACTTGGCCAGAATTACATTTTTTTTATTGATTTATAAAGTTTGTCCTGTTTCACTACTATGTGGGCAGAGCCGTGAGGGACAGCTAGTAGAATATAAAATACATACATACTTCTTCTTCTTCTTCTTTCGGCTGCTCACAGCAAATTTAAAATAGTGGTATATCAATCAAATAGTTGCCCAGTTATCATTTAAATAAACCAGTACAGTCATTCATAAATACCAAATTACAAATTCAAGACTTGTATTATAAATTGTGACAGACATACGTATTACTCCATCAAATTGTTTTATTGTTATAATCTTGGTCGAGGGGTGTGGTGGGAGGTATCACCATATGGCTTATTCTTCTTCATTTTTTCCCCACTTCCATGTGGCATCGAAATGGTTGATCAACCTTCTCCAAACAGCTCAGACTTGCACCTCCTGACCCGCAACCTTCAGATCTTCTTTCACTTTTATCCATTCCCCCTCTGCTTTGGCCTTCCTCGCTTTCTCTTCCCCTGTACTTCCATTCCCATCACTCTGCGGCCCCCATATTCATCGTCTCTCCTCATCACACGTCCATATCCTGTAATTTCTCAGGTTTCTCACCCACTTTTGTTGTACCTCCGATTGTCTCATTTCTTATTCTGTCCTTTTTTTTTTTTTTTGCAACTCCACACATCCAACTCAACATTCTCGTTCCTGACACATCCGATGTCTTCACCTGCTGAGCTCCGTTTACTGCCCAGGTCTCAGCTCCACACCCCATCACTGGTCTCACTGCCGTCTCCCCTTTAACCTCCACCTTAATTCTTTGATCACACAACTCTCCTGAGATCTTCTTCCAATTGTTCCATCCACACTGCACTCCATGGTTTCTCTCTACATCTACTTTTCCATCATGGGCTACCTCTGATCCTAGATATTTAAATTTAAGAATATTATCAACATGGACTAGCCGATTTATCTCTGACATTTTGTCTTGTGTAACTGTAAGGATTTCACTTAAAAGCAGTACTAAAAATAAAAAATTCAAACATTATTATGTCTGTACTGTAGAATTACCGAATTCCAAGATAATTCAGAATCTTTTCATTTAAACAAAACTCTTTAGAGACGTTTTTGTAACAACGTGCTTTTAGAATACCTCTACTAGGTTTGAAACATTTTGCTACTGTAAGGTTTAAATTTGCATCCTTAGCTGGTAAAATAAATTTACTAACGATTAATATTTAAACGGATGCCTCAGACTGATTCCAATTTCAGATGTCACCAACTTCTGGCACTTTAATTGTCCACACCTGTCCCAACTTCAAGGCTTCCTGTGTGAAATCAGACTTGTCAGTTTTTACTTTACAACTCTGGTTGTTCTGTTTTCAGATCATCTTAAACGAGTGATCGGTTTTTGTCATCGTCTAGTATGTGCGCAAATCCACAAATATAAAATGAATAGACTGATGTTACTTGTAGTCATTGAATTGTAACTGATAGGCCACACTACATTCGCCAAGGTGCCATTCAACTATGTGGAATACTGTATGTGCTTTTGTTACGTTTGTAACATATTAGGTTTTTATTTAATTTTCATGAGTATTGCCCCTAACAACTGAGACTGAAATAGCATTTGTGTTCATCATGGCACCTGTATTGCTGTAATTGCATTGTGTTTCTGTTAATGCAGTACATGTCGTGTCATTAAGAGAGATGTGCTTTGTGGTTTGTAGGATCAAAACGCTAAATAAATTTAACTTGGGTATTAACAAATGGAGCAACTCATTTCATCGCTATTGTACACAAGTCAAACAGCCACTTCGGATGCACCTCGTCTCACTATTTACTTGCTACTTAAGGGACATCTTATTTGTTTTTCTTTTTATGTACCTTTCTCTTTGTTGTCTTGTAAAGCACTTTGAGCTACACTGTTTGTATAAAATGTGCTATGGAAAAAAATAAATGTTGCTGTTCCCGTTGTACTTGCTAGATACCACCAGCCCTTCAGAAGAGGTCATCCACCTGAAGCTAAGACAGGCCAGTACTTGGGATGGGAGACCATCTGTGAAAAGCCTGGGAAGAGGAGTTAGTGAGGCCAGCAGGGGGCGCTTACCCTGTGGTGTGAATCTGGAACCCAATGCCCCAGTGGAGTGATATGGACACTGTACTGTAAAAATGGTGCCGTCCTTTCAGATGAGATGTCAAACTGAGTTCCAGACTCTGTGTGGTCCTAAAGAATCTCTGGGCATTCTTCGTAAAGAGCAGCATGTATCCCAATGTCCTGGCTGTCCTCAGCCTAGTCACTTTGTCCCCTAATCATTCCCTTTCTCTAATTGGCTCTCTCTCTCGCCATTTCACCACCTAACAGCTAATGTGGAAAAAAATGAATCCTAATATCCCCGAGTGCAGTGATGGGGACACTGTGCTTAAAAAAAAAAAAAAAGGCACCGTCCATCAGATAAGATGTCAAACCGAAGTCCTGACTCTCTGTGGTCAAAAAAGATCCCTGGGCATCCTTCATAATGAGTAGGGTGTATCCCGATGTCCAGGGTAAACTGCCCACCATGACCTTGTCACTCTGGCCCCCTAATCATCGCCCGTCTCTAATTGTCTCTCTCGCTTACCACCATACAGCTCATGTGGTGAGTGTACCGACACAAAAAATGGCTGCCGTCATATCATCCAGGTGCATACTACATATTGGTGGTGGTCAAAATGGCTCCCCACTCTCTGAAGTGCTTGGAATAGTAAGAAAAGCACTATTTAAATGTAAAGAATCATTATTATTATTATTAACTCCACCAGTGGTGCAGTTTCCTCCCACATTCCACAATGCTGTATGTGTGATTCTGGAGGCAAACAACGGTTAGAAAATGGATGGACTTCTGTTGAGAATGAATGCAAAGTCTCTGTTCATTTATCAGGCCTGTGTAGGATATGATATTGAAATGCAGCTACTCTCGCCATTCATAAGCTAAACAATTACAATCTGGCAGTAACACTTTACTTGAGGTACTGCAAAAAATGGATCTATTGCTCGTTAACTCTTATTTACCACCAGGCCCTTAACAAACACTTCTTTGGGTCTTCATAACACGTACAAAGCACCAGTAATAAAGCGTTTATTCACCTCTGTGGTGTGACCGACTAACAAAACGTCATTTTGGAGTGGTCCGAGATGGCTCAGTTGACACACATTTCTCCCGATATTACATATTTAAGTATAAGGCCTGTGAATCTTTTACCATCATGTCAATACACCACACTGCACAGGCATGAATGACCAATCTGCTCGTGTTTTATACGTGTTATGAAGAACAAAAGCAGCTTATTGCAGAAGACTAAAATGAGTAAGAAATGAGTTTTTTCAGTACCTAAACTAACGTGTTACCAAAGTGACAATAATGAAAGCCTGCGTGTGTTTTTTTTTTTTGGAAGGATAAGGCCGGGTTTATACTTCACGCGATTCGACGCATGCTGCAGCGGACGCTCCTAATACGCAAGCGTTTTACTGCTTATACTTGCACGCGTATTTTACGTAAATCTGGAGGAATCCAGCAGGTGGCAGTGCAAGATATTATCACAGTGAGAACAGGTTCGGCTTCTCTGTGTTGTGAATTGCTTGGAACACCCATTAAATTCTGATGACACCTTACCGCAATATCTCTGAAAAGGATGTTTAATGATTAGATCCATCAATCCAGGGATATGTCCATTCCAGCAAGCATCAGGTGTGAGACAGAAACAATCCCTGGATGGGGCCTCAGCTCATCGCAAGGTCAATGCAAGCACTCACATACACTGGAGTCATTTTAGTGTCACCAAATCCCCAAATCTGCATATCTTTGGAAGGAAACCGTAACACAGTGTGGAAACCCAGCAGGAAAACATGAGAACACCAGGCAGGGAATACCAGCGACGTGACTCCCTGCGAGACAGCAGTACCACCGCTCCGCCATCGTGTCACCCCCATGTGTGTGATTATTAACAGTATTCATTATTTAAATGAAATTAACAATTTATCTGTAAAATGTAACATACATATTTTAATGCATTTCATCATGAAAGTGGTATCGAGTATAAATCTAAAGACTCTAAATTTGCAGAGTTGGAATATCATACATTTAACGTGTTCTGTGTGGTGATCTATTGCTGTTTGCCACTGCTGTCAGGTCCAAGAAGCTCGTAGCGATTAAAAACTGGGATGATGTTTATGACGGTCTGCTTTAATGATAACGTAAACTACAAGGTTAAAGTGGACATTTCAAGATTAAAGCCGAAATTTCCACTTTAATCACAAAATACACATTTTCACCATGTCCTTAAATTTTTTTTCTCTGTGGCTCAAATACAGCGCTGTACGTTATGTTGCTGTTGTGAAGTTACAAAAAAAAAAAAAAAAACAACTTTTAAACTTTTAAAATGTATCATGTCATTACGATCGGGAATATGCGACGCTTGAATATAAAAGCACCATGAATGCATCTGAATGTCGGCATTTTGCTTCACCAAATCGAACTGTTCATCAAACATCGAAGGGCGCACATCGATCCCTGTAGGATCTGCATAGAGGCTTTCTGTCACATGTACTGTAGATAGTAAACAGAGACTCTGACGTCACGTTCCAATTTTTATCACACTGCGTCCCCCCCAACTTTTTGCTGGTACTGCAACTCACGCATGCATCACGTTAATTTCTGAGGACCTGTTTAGAGGACGCGTCAAATGAACACATGGCAGCCATGATGCGTGCACGTACGCGTTCTGAGCGTGAAGTATAAACGAGCCTTAAGCATCATTCCGGCAATCAAGTCACTGAAATTCTCGTCTCGAAAAGTACTAGGGTGTTGTACCGTGTAAGCCATTATGAATGTAGTGAGAAGTTAAGCAAAATGATCCCTTTTATTGGCTAACTAGAACAATTACAATATGCAAGCTTTTGAGGCAACTCAGGCCCCCTCTTCAAGCTTGCATATCGTAATCGTTCTAGTAGCCCATAAAAGGTGTCATTTTGCTTAACTTCTCACTGTCTCGAATACAAAGCCTTTCCAAACGTGACTTCTGTTCCTTTTCTTTTTGAGACGTCTTAATGCAGCACAGTAGCACTCGGAGCCATTTTCATGTGTAGACTGTACTCACTTTATCACACATTATTTTGCATTCCAGCGTAACATGTTCAACTGCAGTCGTTCATTCGTGCAGTACCAACATTCACTTGGTATTGCCAAAACTGCAAAATGGCAGGGACGTTACATTTTTAGCATTTTAGAATTGGCTTGGTACTAAAGTGTCCGTTTTTGTGACATCCCTAGTCCACATAATTAAGTTTTCATTTAAAAAAAATGCTTTGTTTAAATAAAAAATGATTTTTGTCCATACAAGCACTGAATGAAAGTATCTCTTGTGCCACAAAAATGACTAAAACACATACTGTATGGCATTGCCGTTCGCCTACTCTGGGCACGCGTGGATCAGAGGAAACAGAAAGAGGAAATGTCCTTCTTAAAGGGATGGTTACACCACCAGCCACAGGACTTATTGCAAAACTATAGCAACCGGTATTTAATTTACCTTTTGAGCATGCATGCCGCATTCAAACTGCACAAAACGCAATTTAGATGCACACAGGTAAGCGCTCTGGATAAAAACTTCTATGTTGGAATAGGATTTTCCTCCATGAAGGGTGACTAAAAAGTGAATGAGACATTATAATGAGTATAATCCAGTCAGGAAACGGTTACATAATAAGCACAGACCAATCCAATCAGAACACGACTAGCCTGTGTTTTCAAAACTCGATGTTTTCACTCATCTGTAGTGCAACACTGAGCCGGTGTTTTCACAAATATACGGCTCTAAACAGCGTTTTCAAAAGTCTCCGTTTTCAGGGGGTTAATAAACGCCAGAGTAGGGTGAACAAAATGTGTGTGAGTGTAGACTAAGAGGGAAGTTCTCTACTTCGTGATGTTATCCTCACCTGTGTGCCCAATGTGCCTGTTGCAAAATGTCCTCTGTTGGCTAAAAGTGAACTCACGTGGGGATGCTGCAAAGACGTAAACTGGCTTGATGTGGACAGCTTGAGCATCTCGACCAGACTTGTGTACTCTACAGAAAGGGGTGTTATTGACTCAGCATTTTTAACGGGAGGCAGAACCACGCTGCAAAAAATATGAAATCTCATCAAGTGAAAAGTACCATATATACTCGCGTTAAAGTTCTCCCACGGATAAGTCGGGGTTTGATTTTACCGTATAATTTCCGGTATCTTATAATGTCGGTCGTATAAGTGGAATGCGGAAAAGACACGCTATTGGTCCAAGAGATTACGATATGCTAACGCCTACCAGAGAGAGTCACCACGGACCACACAGCCTTTTTGTTTTCTATGTATTGTGCCCACATGACCACACGGTGATACCCGAACTATTCCAAAGCGACGTTTGCACTGATTTGTGCTTTTTGTATCTCACACCCTCGTACACCTTTATCGTAAGAGCATCTCTTATATACGATGGAGCGTTCAATAAGAAGAAAATATGAAGCTGGTTTTAAATTAAAAGTCGTTGAAGTGGCGAAAGAAATTTTTAACTGCGCCGCTGCAACAAAATTCGATGTGTCTTGAGAAACTGGTGCGAGATTGGAGGAGGCAAGAAAAAAAGTGTCGTATTTTTGAACGGGTGTATAAGTCGGGGTCTGATTTTACGATCGATTTTTCAGGTTTCAAAACCCGACTTATACGCGAGCATATACCGTATTTGTATCATGACGCTAAATCTTGTTTTCCTTGTTGTATGAATTACTGACTTATCAAAAAACTTGTATTTACAATTATTTAGCATATTTTAAGAAATCTCATCCAGTAAAATTTGTTTACCCCATTAGCAGATTTTTTTTGTTAAATAAAAGCAAAACAACTCCTGTTTAAAGTTTTTTTTTTTTTATCTAGTTTTTACATTTTTTGCAGTACAGAATTAGATGGTGATTATAATAATGGAATGCACGGGTGCACACTTGGCCAGACATTTAGCACTGCGGTGTCCACAAATCATCTACTCCACTACAGGTTCAGGATGCAGAAATCAAGTCACCCATCATGCCTGTGCTAAATTGGAGCTGTGAACCAAACTTTTAAATGTCTAGTTTGATGATCTTACCAGCATGTTAATACATACAATTACATGCTTGAATTTTTTTTTATATAAAGTCAAAATAAAGAGAGTGTGTGAAACACAAGGGGGACAACAATTGACATCCCAAGAGGTGTATCCTCTGAAATGAAGTGTACAAACTCCCAGCTGGAAGACAGTGTTTAGCAATTCTCCTTGTCAGAAGCCAGTTAGCTGGATTGGCACCTACTGTCAAAACAAACACTGTCCTTGTGAAGCGGCGTTAACCATCACCTTAACTTCAGAATCCAAAAGAACGCAGGTGGGCTCTTCATTAATTCCGGGAGCAGGATCTTTAATGAGTAATGCTAAGAAACGCCTGCGACCAAAGCCCAGCCTTCTGACTTTTACCCTCCTTCAGCAAACACAGATGCACTCCCAACAGCACGCCATACAGCGACACTTCACCATCTGGCCCCTGGCAACTTATCTAGCAGTTTTACCTGCAGCTTTCTCAGCAGTTTTCGCTTCCATCATCTTCTCTTGTAGTTCTGCATCCATTTTCCATCTCTCCAAATCTTGGTCTTTTTCAGACAGTTTATCCTGAAGCTGAAAAAATGTACAGAAAAACACACTTAAAAATACCCTCAATGTGACTATAGTGAGCAATAAAATGGAAGGGGTATGGTACATACAGTATACAGTATGCATAGGAAGATGTGGAGGTTCTACAAAGCCAAAATCTCCTGTATCCCCAGTGAATTCTTTTTTTGGGTGCAAAAACGCAACTGATAAAAATACAAGTATCAACATTAATGTCAATATGCGTTCTAGAAGTTTCTAACAGAACGTCAGAAGAACAGACGCTCTACTAAGCCATCTTAAAACAATCCCAGTAAACAGTGATGTAATTAGTGTGATGACTGACACTGGAGACCCAAAGAGTCAAAGCACACAAAACGAAACGCCTCTAACCATACATAAATACAGAGAGGGAACTCCGATAGGGCCGCTGTTACGGTGCAATGGATTCGACTTGCTAAATGATATTTACAAAGAGAGACCAGCCAGGCGAGACGTGAGTCAGGACCCAAGCGCTGCAAGCTGACAAAGCTATCTGCTGGCTACTGAGCACCACCCTGTTGTATCCATTTATTTTCTGACACCCCATCATGCCATTCATTTAAAGCCTGCTGGAAAGGCCTATGGCCCATTGTGATTCAATAATTGGACTAAGTGAGTCTGCAGATGGATGGGTGACAAACTTGTCAGTGCCCAAACATACATACCCAAATGGTGGTGGGCTAATAATAAGTTCTGAGCAAGTTTGAAGAACAACTTGGCTTCATTACCCATCCCAGAGAAGGCAGGTGAATTACCAGAACAATGGATTTGATTATGACGATGACAGAACTCTACTAGAAAACGAAACAGAAAGAGCACAACAGCAACTAGAGAAAGCAAGTCAAGCAGCAGAACGAGTCGGCCTAGACATAACCGTAAGCAAGACCAAGCAAATAATAACCAGTCTCGAGTACGGACCACATCTTCCTCTTCCTTTAAATCAGAGGTTCTTAACCTGAGGTCTGTGGACCCCTAGGGGGGTCCATGAGGGTCAGATAAAAATTAACATTTATATTTACTATACAGCCTCGTCTCAGGAACTGCAGGTCTGACATTGCAGTCAGCAACACAGGAGCGCCGCAGGGGACTGTACTTTCTCCGGTCCTGTTCAGCCTATATACATCGGACTTCCAATACAACTCGGAGTCCTGCCACGTGCAAAAGTTCGCTGACAACACTGCTATGGTGGGCTGCATCAGGAATGGGCAGGAGGAGGAGTATAGGAACCTAATCAAGGACTTTGTTAAATGGTGCGACTCAAACTACCTACAACTTAACACCAGCAAAACCAAGGAGCTGGTGGTGGATTTTAGGAGGACCAGACCACTCCTGGACCCTGTGATCATCAGAGGTGACTGTGTGCAGAGGGTGCAGACCTATAAATACCTGGGAGTGCAGCTGGATTATAAACTGGACTGGACTGCCAATACTGATGATCTGTGCAGGAGAGGACAGAGCCGACTATACTTCCTTAGTCACATACTCCAGCAGCAGCAGATTGCTAAAAACAATATTAAAGAGTGATAAAAATGCACGTATAACAGACAGTAACTTTGTATAATGTTAACGTTTACCCCAAGGGTGGATTTGAAGAGTCGCATAGTGTAGGGGGGGAACGATCTCCTCAGTCTGTCAGTGGAGCAGGACAGTGACAGCAGTCTGTCGCTGAAGCTGCTCCTCTGTCTGGAGATGATCCTGTTCAGTGGATTCTCCATGATTGACAGGAGCCTGCTCGGCGCCCGTCACTCTGCCACTGATGTCACACTGTCCAGCTCCGTGCCTACAATAGAGCCGGCCTTCCTCACCAGTTTGTCCAGGCGTGAGGCGTCCCTCTTCTTTATGCTGCCTCCCCACCACAGCACCGCGTAGAAGAGGGCGCTCGCCACAACCATCTGATAGCACATCTGCAGCATCTTATTGCAGATGTTGAAGGACGCCAGCCTTGCACAGAGCATCAATATTGGCAGTCCAGTTTATCATCCACCTGTACTCCCAGGTATTTATATGTCTGCACCCTCTGCACACAGTCACCTCTGATGATCACGGGGTCCATGAGTGGTTAATAATAATAATAATAATAATACATTGTGTATGTCATACATGTATAAGACAATCAAATCTCAATAAATAGAGCACATTATATTCATTGCATGCAAAGTTGTGTTTTTGTGAATAATTCTGGGGAAGGGGGTCCATAGCTTTCATCAGATTCTTAAAGGGGTCCATGACTCAAAAAAGATTTAAGAGTCACTGCTCTAAATGGAGGGCAGTATAGAAACAGTAAACGACTTCAAGTATTTGGGTATTTGTGCTTCTTGCCCCAATCACCTTTACTCCGGGCCTTTCTCTCTCTTGTCCGTGAGCCACCTGTCCTCTCTCCACAGGAGCTTCGTCCTGCTCCCGACTCCAGCTCACTGATTGGAGGGAGGTGGCCCCTTTTATTCTCACCCGGATGAGCTCCAGGTGCTCTGCCTGAAGTCACTTCCTGGTGTGGCGAGAGCGTCAGGAGAGCACCTGGAAGCACTCCGTGTGTCCCTGGAAGGATCAACGTCCATGGGTGTGGCGGAAGTAAATGTCTCCCGGGCTCCATGAGGCTCAGGGCGCCCCCTGGTGGTGGGCACGGGCCCCAACGGGCTTGAGCCTCCCTGCTCCCCTTCCGTAGCCCTCTTCTGGTCCAGGGCGGTTTCCCCCTCGTGGCCCGGAGGACAAACACGCCACCTCCCGGTCCTTCCAGGCATCCCGGCTGGGTCTGACCCCCAGCCTCCTGTGACACTATCATATAGTGCCTTTCCTATCTATCGATCTATCATATAATGCCTCCCCTATCTATCTATCTATTGCCACACACATGCGATTAGGAGACAGTTAAAGGGCTTAAATAACAGTAATACTATGCCGGACCAGGGGGTGGCGGACTGTGCTGTCTGTCTCTCTCAGTCTCTTGCAGACCATTCTTGGGAAATCCCATCGGGTTCCGGCCCCACTGATGATGTCACTTTCGGTCCTGAAGACGTCAGTTCCAGCTTGGATGACCTCATTTCCTCTACCAACCCTTAAAATCGCTATCTTACCTCCACTTGATCAGTTCTGTTTTGTAAAAATTTGCATTTTTCAAACCTTTTGCAGCAGGAACATATTATACGGGTGGCTGCCCCAAACCTTTGTGACTGTCTGGAGTCGATTTTGTTACACTATCTATCTTATAGTGCCTTCCCTATCTATCTATCTATCTATCTATCTATCTATCTATCTATCTATCTATCTATCTTATAGTGCCTTCCCTATCTATCTATCTATCTATCTTATAGTGCCTTCCCTATCTATCTATCTATCTATCTATCTATCTTATAGTGCCTTCCCTATCTATCTATCTATCTATCTTATAGTGCCTTCCCTATCTATCTATCTATCTATCTTATAGTGCCTTCCCTATCTATCTATCTATCTTATAGTGCCTTCCCTATCTATCTATCTATCTTATAGTGCCTTCCCTATCTATCTATCTATCTTATAGTGCCTTCCCTATCTATCTATCTATCTTATAGTGCCTTCCCTATCTATCTATCTATCTATCTATCTATCTATCTATCTTATAGTGCCTTCCCTATCTATCTATCTATCTATCTTATAGTGCCTTCCCTATCTATCTATCTTATAGTGCCTTTCCTATCTATCTATCTATCTATCTGTCTATCTTTCTACTTATGAGATCAATTTTTTTCTGCTTTATATTTGAAATTAATGTTGCCCACTTTGCAGTGATCTTTTTTTTTACTTTGACATTAAAGAGTTTTCTTCTGTTGATCGGTGTCAGAAAAGCCAAATGAAATCTCCTGTGATTCAATATTGCATAACAATTAAATCTGAAAGCTTCCAAGTGGGTGAATATTTTTATAGGCAGTGCATAAATCATCAAAGGCAATAAAAATTTCAAAGATACACACACAGAGATGTTGACAGGCATATTTTTAAGGTATCTCACTCCGTTCCTGAAATGTTTTATTTTGATAGACATGTCTGAGGCCTTAACCATGTGTGGCAAGAGAAGTAGCTTGTATTTTTATTCCTCATTGACTGAAACATTTCTTGATTTTCCAAACCCATTCACTCTATTACACGTTTTTGATGGCTGGAGCCCACCCTAGCAGCACAAGGTAAAAGAGAGGAACTAAAATTGGAACCATTTCATTGCTGGGCACACTCACACAGAGTTACCAGACTGCACATTTGTGAAGAGTACGAGCAAACAATGATTTTTCGGCTTAAAATCCATTTAATTTTCCACACATGTTTACACATATGTCTCAGTTTCCACCTGCACTAAAGGAATCAAACAGATTAAAATACCTATCTCAAATAAAAGAAACCTCTAGTTCAGTAACAGCCAAAGTCACTGAGTTATATACTAATATCTTAAGGACGTGAAATGATAAAATAGCAATGCTAGAGACGAAAGAGACAAAGCAAACAACGGTGTTCCATAAAAACTGACAGTAAGTTATGCATAGCTGATGCAGCACTAACACCAAAGGCATTTTGGAATTTTTTTGACATGCGCTTTAACCCAGGGGTGATCAGTGTTGGTCCTGGAGGGCCGCAGTGGCTGTGGGTTTTCGCTCCAACCCAGTTGCTTAATTAGAAACTAATAACAGGTCTTAATGAATTCATTTCATGACTTGTTAGCGTTTTACCTCTGCAATGTCAGGTCACTCTTATATTGCAGATTCTCTTCTTTTCCATGGACGTTATTAAAACTATTTGAAACCTAAAATGGATGAGTATTTATTAGTCCTTCACTATTTTATTGAAACAGATAGTGCACTATGAATACACAGAGGTGTAAATGGAGACAAGTTAGATGGAGGACTGCTGGTTCCGTCGTCATTTATATCTTACGGCTAATAAGGAGCCTTTAAAAACGGCAAATGCCACCGTTTACCACTAAAATAAGCGATAAACGAGTGGGAAATGTTAACAAGCTAGACAACTAAAATGAAGCAGAAAAGTGTCACTTGAATAGAAGAAAAAAGTGCTTCAAGAGCAATAAATGACGTTTGAATTAAGAAATCAGATTGGAACAAAAAACCTGCAGCCCACCAGGACCTCCGTTGCTCAACCTTGCTTTAACCCATTGTGGATCATCTTAAGGTAGAAAAGTGTGCTGCAAAGGCCGCCTTTCATCTCATCCAAGACGTAAGCTCTCAGCGCCTGAAAATGTGTACACTTTTGGGCAATTCTTACCCCCCCCCCCCCCATGATCTATGATCTGTGTTTGCACAAATTGTGTAAATGTCAGTTCCTGCCTTGGCCCGTGCTCTTTTTGGTTAATGCTTTATTTTTTACCTTACACAAGTGTGGGCACACCCATTGAAAAATCCTTATGAAAGAGCTCTGTTTGGCCTATAAATCTCCCAAGTCACACTGATGTCAAGTGACTGGAGTGACACAGCAATGTGGTGGTGGGGGGGGGCTGGGGGGTCAGCAATTGATAAATGAAGCAAAGGCACATTTTGAAGTGTGAAATGAGCTCTGTGTGCTTAATCATTACTCTCCCCCCGAACTCCTCTCTCTTGTTTTCTCTCCTTTTGGTTCGCCAGGCCCAAACTGGCGATGAAATAATGTCTTCTAACGTTGAGCCACTCACCTTTCTATTGATCTCTCTCAAGGCGTCCAGTTCTTTTAAGAGGAAAGCGATGTTCTTGTCCTTATCTAGAAGTGTGCTTGCATTTGCAGAGGTTAAAGAGGCACTTACCAAGCTATTGCCTTGCCTTTCACAAGAGCTGTTCATGGAAATGACAAAAAATTCATTTAGTCTTTTAATAATACACTTGGTTCAGTAAAAAAAAAAAAAAACTATTGGCACAAATAATCTCAGCCAATTCATTAAGTCCTCAATTATCATATGCACAGGGGACACACGTTTTAGACCTTGAAGCATATTGCTATGGTGCCTTATTTACACTCAAATATTAAGCAAATTATACAATTGACCTTTAAGTTAATATTAAGATATTACTGCGCAGCATGATAAATTACTTCTCCTCCTTGTTACTAGGAGTTTGGTTCGCTTCTTATTAAGTGCACAGGCAAGGTGGATGAGCAATGTTTTCTGAAAGCTGAAAAAAGAAATGAATTTCAGGTAAATTACAGCTGCTCCTCTGAACATAAATGTTTGGAGAAATTCAAGCAGAATTCAAATAACTTGAGGTGTGGAAAGAGCACAGCAAATGTGGATTCTTCTTCTCTGACAGAACAATACATTAACTGCAGTGCTTGCTATCCATATCAGCGGGTTGGCAGTAATAAGGAAAAAAAAAATGGTTAGCTGGGAATTTTTCCACAATATGCCAAGAGCCCCTGACGACAGCAAGAAGGTGTAAAACACGGGTGTCGAACTCCAGGCCTGGAGGGCCGCAGTGGCTGCAGGTTTTCATTATAACTCTTTTCCTCATCAGTGACCAGTTTTTTCCCTTCATTTGAATAGCCCTGTTTTTAAGGATTACAGTCCTCTCAATTGATTCTTTTCTTCATTAAATGGCATCCAAACAGAAATGAGATGTGAAACGAGCCAACGTTTGAAACTGGGGTTCCAAACTCCAACCAGTTTCTTAATGAGAAGCCAACTCTTGCTGTTAATTAAACCCGTTACTTAATTCCATGGCTTGCTGCTGCTCTCCTTCTGCTACAGCAGACATTTCTCAAACTGTTGATTTTCCGTTTCTGATTATTGACCTGGGAGATCAACCTTACCGAGACCATCACCTTTCTTTATGTTCAGATAATGTGGTTAGCTGGTCACCTGTTTGCTCATTTTGTGTCTCATTATTGTTTGGCTGCTAATTAAGGAAATAGAAAGAACTAAGGGGTCTGAGCGGAGTTAATTAAAACTAAGGCAAAAGAAGTTAATTGGCAGCAAGAACAGGTCACTAATTAAGGAGGTGGGTAAGAATGAAAACCTGCTGCCATTGCAGCCCTCCAGGACCAGAGTTTGACACCCTTTTACACTGTAAAAGGTCACAGTGCCCTCTGGTAGTCAGGCGTGGCTCTAGTACAGGGGTCACCAACTCCTGTCCTGGAGGACCACCGTGGCTGCAGGTTTTCATTCTGACGCTGTTTTTAATGAGTGTCGTCTTTGTGTTGGTAATTAACGTCTTGTGAATTTATTTTAATTGAATTGCTTTGTAAAGGTTTGTTCCCCTGAATTGCTTCATTTCTTTCCTTAAATGGCACCCAAACAGAAATGAAATGTGAAGTGAGGGGGCCAAGAGAAGACCAACTAAGTCAGGGCCTCAAACTCCAACCAATTGCACCCCAATAAGCTGCTTAATGAGGTGCCGATTCTTGTCGTTAATTAAACCCGTTCTTTAATTTCGTGGCTTGTTGCTGCTCTCGTGGTGTATTAGCAGATATTTCTGAAATGTTCTCTTTCTAAAAGCACAGTTAAAATGCTTTGTGGACCTGAGCAGATCGTCATTCCCAAGACCTTCATCTTTCTTTTATTCTTTTCAGATAGTGTATGACGGACACCAGTTGTTTTGGCCTATTTTGTATCTCATTATTGTTTGGCTGATAATTAAGGAAAAAGAAACAATGAAGGGGTCTGAGTCTTCAAGAGCAAGTCAATTAAAATTAATTCAAAAGAAGATAATTAGCAGCACAAACAGGTCATTCATTAAGGGTTAGAATGAAAACCTGCAGCCACAGTGGTGCCTGACTACCAGAGGGCACTCTAGAGATGTTAGAGCAGGGATCCTCGATCACGGTCCTGGAGGGCCGCAGTGGCTACGGGTTTTCATTGCAGCCAGTTTCCCAATTAGACCTCAGTCCTTGCTGATAATGAAACTTGGTGTTTAACTAAATGGCTTGTTAGCATTTTCATTCATCAAAGACAAATTTAATTCATTTGCAGATCAGAGGTCCTCAATTACAGTCCTGGAGGGCCACAGTGGCTGCAGGTTTCCACTTCTACCAATTTTTTAATTAGAGCCCATTTATTTGCTACTAAAGCAATACATTTTTTGGGCTTAATGTTAGTTACCATTCAGAACCCTTAATGGACTATTTTATAGTTTTAGCAGCTGTACTTAAAATTTTAATTGTTGCCTGTTTTGTTAATCAGACATTAGTTACTAATAAAATGCAGATAACCAATAAACCAGCAGCTCTCCAGCCAACGTGCTTCCTTTTAAATCTGTGCATGTGCGCCAATACAAGTGTCTGTGTTTAAAAATAAAAGTGTTTGGAAATAAATGAGAGGGGAATTGGAAAGAGCGTTAAGTTTAATTCTGTCCTGGTCCACAAAACACTCTACAGCACAATTACAATTTCTCTTGGATGAACGTTTTCACTTTGTCATTATGGGTGGTGAGCGGCACGGTGGCACAGTGGTAGTACTGCTGCCTCGCAGTACGGAGGCCTCGGTTCGCTTCCCAGGTGCTCCCTGTGTGGAGTTTGCATGTTCTCCCCGTGTCTGTGTAGGTTTCCTCCGGTACTCCGGTTTCCTCCCACAGTCCAAAGACATGCAGGTTAGGTGCACTGGCGATTCTAAATTGTCCCAAGTGTGTGCTTGGTGTGTGGGTGTGTGCGTGCCCTGCAGTGGGTTGGCACCCTGCCCGGGGTTTGTTTCCTCCCTTGCGCCCTCTGTTGGCTGGGATTGGCTCCAGCAGACCCCCGTGACCCTGTGTTAGGGTATAGCTGAAGGATGAATGAAAGGCATACAGTTTTAAGGTTCATTATCAGCAAGGACTGAGTTCTAATTAGGAAACCAGTTGGAAGGAAAACCTGCAGCCACTGCGGCCCTCCAGGAACGTGATTGAGGACCCCTGTGTTAGATGGAAAGGGCACTACACCTGACCTATGGAACAACTCAACTCGCAGGCTGAGCAAAATCAGGGAGTCGCGTTAATCTCTATCAAGATTGGTGGACTGGAATATTAAGAAAATTCCAGTAGGTGACGGCCTGTTTTAGTTCTGATGTTTATAAGAGACCAAATCATAAATATTCTCTGTCCACATTACACTGGAATATGAAGAAAATTCGTTTAGTTTTTGTCCGCCCCTCCAAGAATAGACATTGGGCAGCAAGTGTTCTCTAATGTCCCCAAACAAGCTGTAACAGTCTGCCCTGTGTATTTATGTTCTGTAACTTCTGGAGTCCACTGGGTGTCAGGACCAACACCTAGATATTTGTAGAGATACCTCTGATGAAAAACATTCAGTTCTCAGGCTCTCTTTTCTGTGATGTTCCATGGTATAGTGACGTAGTTTGAGATTGATAGGACCAATGTATAGGTGGCACAAACACTCTATAGGCGTAGCTTTATTTTAGTTCTGATGTTCTTCAGAGTCCAAATCTCACACATTCTCTGATACATGGCCGCTGTCTTGCTAGGTTGACAGTTCACATCTTTCTTGACACCACCTTTAGTGGATATGAGGCTGTGCAATTAGATGAAGCAGAGGGTGATGGTGTGAGGGACCTCATCAGAATTGGCCGATGTTAAGAGTGGTGACCAGCAGGGGGCAGTGCTGGGGCTGCTGCTATTTTTCATATATATAAATGATTTAGATAGGAATATAATTAACAAGCTGGTTAAGTTTGCAGATAATGCCAAGATAGGTGGATTAGCAGATAATTTGGAATCCGTTATATCATCACAGAAGGACTTGGATAGCAGACAGGCTTGGGCAGATTTGTGGCAGATGAAATTTAATATCAGTAACTGTAAAGTATTACACATAGGAAGTCAAAATGTTAGGTTTGAATACACAAAGGGCGGTCTGAAAATCGAGAGTCCACCTTATGAGAAGGATTTACGAGTCATAGTGGACTCTAAGCTATCAACTGCCAGACAGTGTTCAGAAGCCATTAACAAGGCTAACAGAATGTCAGGTTATATAGCGCCTTGATGTGGAGTACAAGTCACAGGAGGTTCTGCTCCAGCTTTATAACACACTGGTGAGGCCTCATCTAGAGTTCTGTGTGCAGTTTTGGTCTCCATAAAGACACAGCAGCACAAGAGAAGGTCCAGAGAAGAGCGACTAGGCTGATTCAGGGCTTCAGGGGATGAGTTATGAGGAAAGATGAAAAGAGCTGAGCCTTTACAGTTTAAGAAAAAGGAGATGAAGAGGAGACCTGACTGAAGTGTTTAAAATTATGAAGGGAATTAGTGCAGTGGATCGCAGACTGTTATTTTAAAATGAGTTCATCAGGAACACGGAGACACAGTTAGAAACTTGTGAAGGGGAAATTTCATGCAAACATTAGGAAGTTTTTCTCGACACAAAGAACGATACACACTGGGAATAAGCAACCAAGTAGTGTGGTAGACAGTAAGACTTTAAGGACTTTCAAAACTCGACTTGATGTTATTTTGGAAGAAATAAGTGGACAGGATTGGCGAGCTTTGTTGGGCTGAATGGCCTTTTCTTGTCCAGAGTGTTCTAATGAATTGCTGAGTGTTTGAGACTTTGTTCTCCGATCTGCACATGCGTATCAAATTGTAGATTAATAAGCATGATCTTTGTTTTATCTATGTTTAGGTGTCATCTTACCTGACTGTTAAGTTTGTCCTGTAGTTTGTTTGTGAGCTTGCGTATCTGATTTTTTGTTTCTGCTAACAGGAGTTTCTATCATGCGCAAGCTCAAGATCTATGAGGTGTGTACCGACTGTCCATCTTATATCTGCCTGCTTCTATTAGTTTTCCACATTACAACATTCATTACCGGAAGAAATAAAAATGGCCAGAGTACATAGTCCTGTTGAACTCCAGTAACTACCTACCAAGTCTTCTGTGCCATTGTTGATTCTAATGCAAATGGAATTGAAATTCTTATTTACGTATCGCTCACATGCATCGCATAATTTGACAATATTCCACGGTGATTGTCTAGGAAGGAATACTATTGAGTGCTTAGCTATTACTGCACAATATTATCCAGCACATAATCCACAATACTTACAGGGCCCCCCATTGGTCGTTTGCATTCTCCTCTGTGTTGCCTTTAACCCGAGAGCTCCTTTCCAGTTTTGGAATATCCTGGTTCATTTTGATGGGGTGAAGCTTCTCACTTCTATCAGACAATCTCTCTCTTTCTTCAGACGGCTGTTGGTTTCTATTTTTCTCATACTGGTCCAAATCGTTTGGCTCTGCAGACAAAGACACAATGAATGGATTGTGACAACCACCTTTTTTTTTTTTTTTTTTTTTTAGATCCTCACTTGTCAGACCGCAAGTCAAACTGACTGAGCAGTTTGCACCCACACCAGGCTGCTCAGCTGGCGCTTACTGCTTATTTTAATGCTCTTTATAATCCCCCAGACGACTGAGCGATGTTCACAGTGAACAAATTCCTGTTGCGTTGTGGTGCAACGCACAAAGGTTCTAAGTTCAGTTATTACCTCTGATTCATTGTGTGCAGGTAAGCGAGACACCCTGCCTGTGATCCAGCTGTATAAAAATGATCTGAAAACAATCACATGTCATCCTCATTTCTCTTTTTACATACCAAGGGGCAGCATTTTTGCTGTTGTTTCTGTATATTTGTATGACAAATCACAGTCATCTTCTATTGGGTCAGGAATAAATTTGTCAACCTATTGTGTCCTCAAAAGCTGATACACAGGCGAGAAGGATTTGCCTTACCCATGGAGCAGATGAGCAGCATTGTGTGCCCAACATGTGATCGCCTTTCACTTGTGTCAGTTTACTTCAAGGCACATTAACGTCCACTCTGGTCAAGTGCCCTATGAGAAAGGACTAATGGCGCTAACTGTGAAGAACACCGAGTGAACCTCACATTTTCTTTGTTCTTCAAGCAATCTAGTCGAGTACCTTGAGGCAAACCCTTCAATGCCTATTTTAGATGCATAAGATTTGCAGAAGATTTGGCATTGATGTGCAGAGCAACCTCTGGACCCGGACTTCCAGATTTCATAAAAGTACTTACGCACAAGCTGCAAGATGCACATCTTGAACTTAAGAGTCATCTACCATAAACTAATAAATATATCTAAGAATGTTTGTGGGCTGCTGGGAAAAGAGGACTACAAATCAAATTTTACACATAACCGATACCCAGTCAATAAAGTACTCAGTTTATGTAACCGCTATCATTTCAACTGATCACAACGACATGACGGTTCATGCATTTAGCAGGTTTCCTGTTGAAATGTGCTCTGGAAAAGCAGAAGAGAAAAGTATTACATACAGAAGGTGACATGCTTTAAGATTAGTCCCTCATTAAATCACAGGATTAGCACGTTTTGTAATGTGAATGTAAAACAAGCCAGGCACGGAACATTCATATTAATAAGTTAAGCAAGAAGTTGGTGTCTACAAAAAAAAGGATCTAACCTTTGCTTTGACTTTCTTATCAGAGATGCTCTGTGCTTGTTGATAAGATTTCTAAAGGTAGAGTGCTTAACTAATGAGCGTCCACCACACAGACGCTTAATCTGCAGCTCTTTTGTTAAGATTTGGACGGAATGTTCACTTGGCAAACTGTAGGTCATTTCACATACCTTACTTCTCTCAAAATGCTGTTCAGGACTCACTTGCAGGACATTATATATATATATATATATATATATATATATATATATATATATATACACACACATATATAGACACACACACACATACATACATACATATGCATACTGTATATATGAGGGCAATCCCAAAGGTAAGGTCTCCTATTTTTTTAGAAATACAAACAACCGTTTATTTTCTATAATATTTACATCATTTTAAAGGTTAAAGAATTATTTATTTTTCTACATAATCGCCATTTCGGTCGATGCATTTTTGTAGACGCTGTGGTAGTTTTAGAATGCCCATGTCATACCAGCTCACCGCCATGTCCTTCAGGAAGTGTTGAACCTCATCTTTCACCTGTTTATCGGAGCAGAATCGCCTTCCGGACAAATGTTCTTTCAACTTAGGGAACAGGTGGTAGTCACTGGGTGCCAAGTCCGGACTATAGGGTGGGTGGGTCTTCTGTCAGCATACGTGGTACCCATCTTGCGCACACCTTCCGATATTGCAACTTTTCTGTTAAAATCCTGTGGATGGTGCTTCGGGAAACCTCAGGAACCAAAATGCAGAGAGCATCCAGAGTGATCCGTCAATCTTTACACATGTTTTCCTCAACCTTCGCGACTGTCTCATCGGAAATTGACGGTCTCCCGCTCCTTTGTTGGTCGTGAATTTCAGTACGACCGGCTGTAAACTCTCTACACCACTTGCGAACGTTTTTGACATCCATGCACAACTGTCCATACACTTCCGTCAATTGGCGATGAATTTCAACCGGTTTAATGCCTTTTGCGTTCAAAAATCGAATAACTGCGCGAACTTCGCACTTGGCGGTAGCATTCAACGGGAGCTCCATTTTCAAGGGCTGCCAAGCCAAGATTGAGCATCCCAGTGAGGCCGCACATGCTTGTTTGGGAGTGGAGGAAGCACCAATTACAACAGTGTGGCTAACAGCCATACGAACAGAGTCTTTACGTCCCCACCGCTTTGGAGACCTTACTTTTGGGATTGCCCTCATATATATATATATATATATATATATTCACGTCATTCGTAGTCTGTGTCACAATCTGATTGTATGGGTGGTTACCTACCAGGTAACGCTTGTGGTTGGCCAGCAATCTGCTAACATCCGCCACGGTGCCCTCAGTTTGTGAGGAGCAGATCATAGAATGGTTGAAATAGTTTACTGTCAAATAAATGCAAAGAGTACACGACACGTGTTTCGCCCTCATTCTGGGCTCATCAGGTGTACACACTCCACTGCACTCCTATATATATATACACACATACAGTGGAACCTCGGTTCACGAACATCTCAGTACACGTACAACTCGGTTTACGACCAAAAAGTTTGCCAAACTTTTGCCTCGGTTCACGACCACACACTCGGTATACGAACAAGCCAGGTTCCCTTTCGGTTTGTACATGTTCAGTCTCTCCCTGTGCATTTCCTGTGCAGTGAGCAAGAGAGAGAGCGAGAGAGCGCGACACACACACATGCGCACACACACACACACACACACACACACACAGAGGCAGCGCGAGAGACAGAGAGAGCCGCGCACACACACAGGTGCTCCATGCTCACAAAAGAGAGACGCACGCACACACACACAGGCGCGAGAGAGAGCGAGCAAGGGACGCATAAGGTAGAGAAGGCTTGTTTTTTGTTTTCAGTTCTATTTACAGTGATCGGTTCATAGCCTGCATTGTTGCAATGTTACTTTTCTTGGTGGTTTATTAAATTACGGATTTTTTAAATGTTCATTTTTTTCCCTGTGCTTAAAACTCATTAAAAAAAAAGTGTTTTTAGTGAACGGTTCCTAGCACTATAGCGCGGACTATTGCAGTGTTAGTTTTCTCTGTTGTTCAAGGTTTTCTCATTGTTATTCAATGTTTTTACATTTATTTTACCATTACGCTGTGCATTCTATGGTGTAATTAACTATATTTGTGCTTAAAAACTAAAAAATACATATATTTACATACAGTTCGTATGGTCTGGAACGGATTAATTGTATTTACATACAATCCTATGGGAGAAATTCCTTTGGTTCACGACCAACTCGGTTTACGACCAGAGTTTTGGAACGAATTATGGTCGTGAACCGAGGTTCCACTGTATATATATATATATATATATATATATATATATGTATACATGCGCACACACACAGACATATATATGTCTATACATATACATTTTCACAGACACACACACATATATATATGTCTATACATAGACACACACACACACACACATCTATACATTGTTACAGATGGCCAGGGTCCTTGTCCGGCCAGGGCGCCTCTAGCAGGCCTGGTCAGGACAGTACCTCTCCTGGAATGCATAGATGGCAGCCCCCCTGGGTTGCAGAAGTGCCTAGGACTCCCGCAGGGCTTCATGGGAGTTTCATGCTGTCCCATATGGGATCCATGGGCCCCGCCAGGGGGTGCTGCAGCTGCTGCTGCTGAGCCCTGGAAAACAGCTCTTCCGCCACACCCGGAAGTGCTGCAGGAAATAGATCATGAAACACCTGGAGCACTTCTGGGTGGGCTATAAAAGAAGCCAGCAACCACCACTCCAGGAGCCAGAGACAGGTGGAGGGAGACAAAGCTTGCTGGGAGGAGTGGAGGAGAAAAGAGAAGAAGAAAGTTGAAGAATTGTGATTGTGCTTGTGTTTGGAACTGTGTTGTGGGCTCGTGGGAACAGGGAAGACGTTCTCCATTAGCAAAAAGAAAATAAAAACAGCTTGTGTTTTGATCAGTGTGCCTCCGGCATCTGTCTGTGTCGTGTTAAGCGCTGGTATAGCGCCATCTGTTGTCACAACGCTCACACGCACATATCTATCTATACATATATACACACACATATATCTAAACATACATCTATACATATATACACACACGCACATATATCTGTATATATATATACACATATATATTTATACATATACAGTATACACACAAGTACATATCTATATACACATACACACAAATATATATATCTATACACACACGCACATATATATCTACACACACACACATATACTGTATATATTGTCTTATATAATATACTACTGTGGCTGTCTGTTTGTCTGTCCAGGATTTTAAATCACCTGTAGCTCGCAAACCGTTTCACCTATTGACCTGAAATGTGGTACACATATACTAACGTGATGTCTACTATCCACTTTTGGGATGATGATTGACCTCCAAGGTTATTCCACTTTTTATTTTTATTTTATTTTATTGTAGAATCAACTCTTGGCAGCGGCCAGCAGGGCGGCCATGTGGCGCATGTGTACGGGTGCCGTTTTTATCCCTTTGCCGTCACTTCCCCTACCTCTTCATATCTTAAGTCTTCAACCTGCCTCAAGAATGATTTAAGTGCCAGCTTAAGTGAAAAATTAAAGTAAACGTACTAAGTAACTGCAACACAAACACTGACTTAATCAGTTTTAGGCACGAAGAGATGCCAACGAAAGAAGAGAAGAAGCAGGCTGCTAGGGTGGAGAAAAGAAGAGCTGCTCAGGAAGCAGCAAGCGCATCAACCTCTGAGCAAACGAACGATAAACGTACAGAGAAAGAGGAGGAAAACTAGGAATGGTCAAGTCAAGTGGATTCACTGCACATTATCATGCAGTGCGCCATTACTGGTATATGATAAAATGATAACTGTTTAATGTACACTGAAAAAGACTGAAGAAGGCAGTTTCACTATTCACATTATTGAAGGTGATTCTGAAAGGTAGAGGTGAAAGAAAAACACTTTTTTTAGGGAATGATTCTTTCTTGGTTCACTCACATGACCCCTTTATTCCTTAGCTCTTCCACCAATGGCCCATTTCTAAGACTGGCTGGATGTTTTCTTGGTGGTTGCCCTTTCTGGGTACATTCAGGGCTGGCTCTGCAAACAATGCTAGGCAAGGCACATTTTTACATCCATTCTTATTAAAGAAATACACCACCCTAAACTGATATATTTTTAATACATTACTTATTTAGTCCATTTCATTTGTACTGATGGCTGAGAAGAAAATTTTATCTCATATTTTCATGCAGAATGGAGATACAAAAGTTTATGATTTAATACAAACCAATGGTGACCAATGTTGTACAAAGGCAAAAAAGTATCTCATGTTACTCGTGTTGCATAATCCACATGTCAGTTATCCAGTTTTATGCTCAAAATGCGTAAATCGCATTCATTTTCTTTTGCTAAAATATTGTTAAACAGATACTTCTGAAATAACTGCAGTGCTCATTGTAAACAGGAAACGCAGGTCAACAAGGGATTGATTTTCGAGCTGACAATCCGCCTCTCTCCATCATTCATTGGTCAAGAGTCCTGAACAATGATTGCGGAGGGACACCACTTTTAACATCAGATAATTATGAAGAAGTTCCCCTCACCATACCCCACTGCTTCCTGTACTGGAACCAATTTTGTACCCCTATACATACTGAGTCCCAAATTGTCCCATCTTTGAATCTGACCATTAACCTTTCATGTACCTTATCAAAATCCTTCTGAAAATGAAGATTAAATATATATCATAGGCACCTCTCTCACTCCTCTGTTTTTGTTGCTTTCTCACTGAATTCCACCATATTAGTGAAAAACAACCTTCTTCATCTGAACCCATGTTGAGAATTTGCTAAAAATGCTACTCTAGACATGTGCTGCACCATCTTTTCCTTACTTATTCCTTCCATTAATTTACCTCGGATGCACTTTAAGCTTATTGGTCTATAGTTACTTGGATCAGGCCAATCACCTTTTTCATGGAATCTATATATGTACAGTCAACCCTTGATATACGACTGGCCCGACATGCGAACAACTTGCTTTACGACCAAAATTTTTGTTTTGAATTACGACCAACATCTTGTGTTACGACCCGAATGCGGTCACGTGTATCCGCTTGTGTGATTGTAAACAAACAGCTGAGAGCGTTTGTAAGCGTCAGTCGGAGCCCAGATACATGTGTTTGTGGACGTAATTTCGGTCAGTGCAGTGATTTATATAATTTATTTCGATAATTGCTAAGGAAGGAAGCGAAGGTAACAAAGATAAAGAAAGCGATCACAATTGAAACGAAGAAGGAAATTGTGTGGAAATATGAGAGTGGCGTTCGTGTGACCGATCTCGCTAATATGTACAGCATGTCGAAATCCACTATCTCGATAATTTTACAAAGATTTGTATAAGGAAACTCCTTCCAAACAATAACCACCTTCCATTTCATTCTCCTCCTCCTTCCTTCCTGCAAGCCAAAGATGTCAACTTAAATGGTGAGTACAGTATGAAATTATTGTTTCTGGTAGGCTAGGCACTTTTTATAACTTTTTGGGTAGTACATTAGAAAAAGTATTGGTGTTTTTGGTAAATTATGCACATTATACAACCCTTTTCTATTAAAAAAAAGTTAAGTAAGTGTTGCTGTGGGCAGTTCAGAACACATTAAGGGCATTTCCATTATTTCTTATGGGAAAAATAGTCTTGACTTACAACCAACTTGAGTTACATCCAGCCCTCGTGAACGAATTGAGTTCGTAAGTCAAGGGTCCACTGTATATAAAAGCCAAATACCGCAGACTCACTCATCACGAAATCTCCCGAACCAAGAGGACTCGGGACTTGAAATTTGTAATGTAGGTTACCCTTGGCCCATAGGTGCTTGCTAAGAAATGGATTTAAAAATTTCGTGGTCCAAGAACATTCTGTCTGTATGTCCGCTTTTCACGAGAGAACTACTTAACGGATTGAGATCGGGTTTTGTTCTATAATTTGCTTGAACATTCTGTTGATTTTGCGACTTTCTCATCATGCTAAGTATCATAGTTTGCTTGTGGTATCGATTTATTAGCGTGAATCCGAGAGAGACTCATCGGGCTTTTGGGGCCCTCCTCACTCACTCATCTTCCTTGGGGCGTAACTTTAACTCCGCTTAGTTAATGAACGAGAGAATTACTTAATGGATTCAGATCTTTTTTTTTTCTATAATTTGCTGGAACATTAAGTTTGATTTTGCAATTTCTCTCATTGCGCTAAGAATCATAGTTTGCGTGCAGGATCGATATATTCACACTAATCCGAGACAGAGACTGTGGGCCGAGGGGAGAGAGAAGAGTGACGTCAGGAGTAGAGAGCTGGGCGGGGCAGAGCCCTCCTCACTGTCCTGTTTCACTAATACACGGGCGAAGCCGCGGGGGATAGCTAGTGTGATAATACTTGCTAGGGACCGTCTTTAGGACTTTCCCTAGTGTGCAGAGATTTTCAAAAAATATGCCTCAAGGGTTTATATCTGTACTAACTAACCTCTTTAAGCACTCCAGTAAACATTGATCGGGTCCTGATGATTTGTTAGATTTCAGCCTACTTAATCAAAGGTCTCCTTCTCCTTCTACAATGTCCCAGTCACTACGTACCTCCTTAGTAGCCCCTGTTACTGCTTGAAGGTTATCAACTTCTTCACATGTATAAACTTCAATAAAGTGCAAGTTTCACTATATATTTTAGTTAACCTTTAATGTTCTTAATACTCTGCACCTCCTCCTTGACTGTTCATTAAAATACTAAAAAAGTCTCTCTGGGTCATCGCCATTTCGGTGATATTTCCCTCCAACTGTCTTTTTGCCTCCCTTCTATTTTTAACTGTTACACACATACACCCTACAGTTACGACCACTGGAGTTACTAGTCTTCTACTCGTCATGTAGCTGTTTATATCCATTTGTAATTTTCAATTTTAGCTTATTTATCACCATCAGAGTGGTCTCATCTCTCACCCTACCCTCTGCTTTTTAAAGTTCATGGGGAAAAAAAAGTTTCCATCTAGTCTTTGTGCCGATTTCAATATGGAACATCACCAACTAATTAAAGTTCTCACGTTCTCTAAGACATTGTAATATTTTTTGATGGGTGAAATGCACTTCTTTTTAAATGTAGCTTCTCATACAATTAACCAAACTATTCTATAACTACTGTATGCTGCTCAAAAAAATGAAAGTAACCCTTTATAATCCGAGTATCACATCAAGTCAATGAAACTTCTGGGCTATTGATCTGCTCAGTTGAGTAGCAGAGGGGCTTGTTCATCAGTTTCAGCTGCTTTGGTGCACTAGAGGGGCAACAATGACACGACCCCCAAAACAGGAATGAATGGTTTATACAGGTGGTGGGAGGCCACTGACATTTTTCCCTTCTCATCTGTTTTGTCACTCGTTTCACATTTGGCTATGGTCAGTGTCGCTAATGGTAGCATGAGGCCATACTTGGACCCTACAGAGCTGGCACAGGTAGTCCAGCTTCTCTAGGATGGTACATCAATACGTGCCATTGCCAGAAGGTCTGGTGATCTTTGTCGATCAGTGGTGATGTTTCGGGCCGCGTCAATGGTCAGTCGCCGGTTCTTTAAGGTGTTTGACTGACCGTTGACTGTTAACTCCGCCAAGGACGGTCCCAAGCCCGGCTGTAAAAGGAGGAGGAGGGTGGTCACCCTGCCGAGATGATCAGAACTGGGAAACCAGGCAAGAAACCGAATGGAAGTAATGACAGCACTTAATATCATTAGATGCTGCAGATTTACTCTTCTACAGGGCTCGGTACCAGGACTGTTACTGTTTTTAATATATATTCTTCTGCTGGGAGTGACTATTTAAAAAATTAGCAGTCTTTTGTGGAAGACACAGATCTCTACTAATCAATCAGATGCTTCTCCCATCATGCCTTTAATTGCTCCAATTAGTTAAAGCGCTGCGTAAGTAGTAAATTATGGTCTTTATATTTGGGAAAAAAAACCCCCAGATATTTCATTAGCTGAGGGGAATGCTTCAGGCGATAACAAGATGCCGTCACTTTAAATACGTGGTCTAATCGTCATCTTTGCTGAATCTGTACTCAAGTTTGACACCAATCTGTTCACTAGCTCTCAAATTACTACACCAAATAAAAACCTAAGCAATACAGAAAAAGGAAGGTATTCTCAGACTGCGCAGGATGTGGAAAGGTTAAGGCCTGCCATTTGCTTTGGCTACTGCATGGCTTTATTTTAGAGTCTGTTCAAATCATACTCGTTCTTGCCCGCTGCTGATTTGAGGGTCTCACCAACACACAGTAAGTACTTTAGATGTCAAAAGGAGGGCTAGCTGAAAGCCAGTGTAAAGTGTTACATGGCTTTACTGTCCTTTACTTGAGAGAACTTATTAAAGCATACAGCACAGAGCACATGCTACGATTACAAAATGTCAGGCTTTGGCAGCTTTTAAAGATAAATAAAAACACAGCAGAAAGTAAAGTTTGTGATACTGGATCCCCAGGTCATGCAGCAGCCTGCTAACTAATGTTAGGGATGCCCCGTCAGCCTCAGGTTGAAGGCATCCAATTTTACTTCTGGGTCCCTCACAGAACTTGCAGATTATGCTGTTTATTCTGCAGCTACATTTCTTAGGCATCTGCTCAAATATAAATTCTTGGCAATCGTTAGGAATTCTTATAGGCAAACTATATATATCATTTTTTTTCCCAGTTGCCTGATGCAGCACATGGTGCCACTGCTCTTGTGCCAAGCTACCGTGCCCATCCATGCAATGAGACGTCAGTGTGATTGCGAACCTTAAGATTAGGCGCTTACTGTCTCAATATCGGACATTACAATTGTGAATATGAGAATGTGGCATATGATGTTAAAGAATGATGAAAAGAGAGAGGATGGTCAGTTGGCAGAACTCACACTTTGCTTATTATAAAAGATCATAAAGCCTAATCAGATTTATTTTCAGCAAAAAGTATTCCTAACTGGAGCTTTGTTCATCGTTTCTTCAGTGTTACCTGGACAAAATATTTCTTAACCGTATCATCTGTCAGCGGAAGATCATCTCCATTTTAAACCCCAACCTTTGTATTACTGTTTACTTAACCATATAGATAGATAGATAGATAGATAGATAGATAGATAGATAGATAGATAGATAGATAGATAGATAGATAGATAGATAGATAGATAGATAGACAGACAGACAGACAGACAGACAGACAGACAGACAGACAGACAGACAGACAGACAGACAGACAGACAGACAGACAGAAAGACAGGTAGATGGAAAAGAACTTTATTTGTACCCTGGGGGAATCAGCCTTTTTACAGAAGCTCAATAAATAAATATTATCATATCTCTCTATTATAAAAAAAAAATTCCTGAGACGAGACTTTTTGGAAGATTTTTTCAAGTCCTGCCCTCCTCTCAACCATAGAAAACCACGCCCACGGTCCTCTCACCTCTCATTCGTGTGAATGCTTTTGTCAGACACAGTTCCTGCTCTCTCAGCTCTTATACATTTTTACGTTTTCCTCACTTTAAGTTCCCAATAAAAAGTCGTATTCTGTCCAAATCTTATTGAAGCATTTCATCACAAAGGATTATCAACAGTAAAAATGAGTACACAGATAATCCTAGCACCAAGAGACGGTGAAGTCAAACGAATTAACGCCAAAAATGTTGATCGGTTACACAGCAAATCGGTTAAATGTGTACCAATTGACTCTGTTGAAACAGTTGGTGGTGATCGTGCGGAACATGAAAACATCAACTCACAAAATCCCGTAGAATATCTACAACTGTTAACACCATCCGGTCTTCCACCAGCCGAATAACTGTAGAAAGAAGGATGTATCCAATGTCACGCACGAGCGCATAGGGAGCAGTTTAAGGACCCGACGGGCGCCACGACAAGTTGTGCCAGGAGACAATGGTGGGGTACTAACCTCTCTTTCTGTCTTTCTCCAGAAAACACAAAGCACCGTCGCCATAACTATTCCCCAGAAGACTGCTGATTCCACCCACTTCCGGGGTCCTTTCTTACCTCTGGTCCCCTCCTGATGACGTCATTTACCCATCCATCACCACGGCTTCCCCATCATCTCGTCACTTCCTGCTCATCATTATAAATTGTCCGCCCTGCCATTTTTTGAACTGTCTGTTGTACATAGCTGAAAACACTGATGAAATCCTTTTTGCTTTACAATATACAGGGCCTAAAAAACCCCAAACCTTTCTGCTGTGTTTGCTTATTTTTTACACCAAGAAAAGTAATGTAGTGCATCTTCCACAGATGACATTAGACACCAAAGGAGATCTTGATATGGCATTCGTATTAAAGTGTTGACAGTTTCCCATTAAAATAGGTTTTGCAAAGACAATTAACAAATCTCAGATCCAATGTTCGAAAAAGTTATTTTATTTAATAGAGAGAAAGAAATGATATTCTCTCACGGGCAGTTATACGTTGTGTTGTCACGATGAAAATACAAACACAGGATCAAAATTCATTGCGATATTGACGAAAAGTTCATTAAAAAAATTGTTTTTACTAAGTTTTACAGTAAAAGTGTAAGTTTAAAAAGTATTTGCGTGTTAATTTCAAAGCCAAACAGAACAAAAACGTAAAACGCAACGAATAACTCTAATGCAACATGAAACATCATTTACTTTGAAATGATTACGTTTTACTATTTTTTTTTACCTATGGTTAATTAGTAAAAATCGATTTCTGGAAGTGAAGGGAGGGAGGAGGAATAAACACGACCCACGCTAAGCGACAGGTAGCAGGGTTATTGGTTTTGAATTTTTGTGAAAAGGGCTAATTGTTAAGGGCTGTCGATTGCCATTTCAACGTTTTTCCATTATATGCAGTGCTTTGCAATGTTCTTAATATGTAAGAAAAGAGATTCTACGGGAATACAGTAACCCCCCGCTCTATCGCGGTTCAGCTATCTTGCCCCCGCTATATCGCGGAAAAATTCAATAAGTACATCCTACCTGTAGTGTACTTTGCAGCCAATTCATAACAAAGCATACGGTTTTCAGCAGACAAAGAGTTTCGCATTACAGCACTCAGATGATTTCTTACAAAGCCTGTTATTGGATGAAAGACGAGACTCAACCAATCAGAGCGGATTTTATTCTCTTGGGCTCTGATTAGCTGCTGCTGATGTGGTGTAATCTCGCAAGAACAGCGAGCGTGGGTCTCCGACGAATCGTGTATCGCGTACCTTGCTTGTGGTCCGACTTTTGTGAGCTTTTCGTTTGTTTTAAGCCCTGTGATGGCTCCCAAGCGTCCTGCATCTTGTAAGCCTTCTGGAAGCAGTGAGCCTAAGTGCCCGAGGAAGACCTTTACCATACAGGAGAAGGTAAAACTGATGATGATTATTATTACAGTGCATCCGGAAAGTATTCACAGTGCATCACTTTTTCCACATTTTGTTATGTTACAGCCTTATTCCAAAATGGATTAAATTAATTTTTTTCCTCAGAATTCTACACACATCCCATAATGACAATGTGAAAAAAGTTTACTTGAGGTTTTTGCAAATTTATTAAAAATAAAAAAACTGAGAAATCCCATGTACATAAGTATTCACAGCCTTTGCTCAATACTTTGTCGATGCACCTTTGGCAGCCTGAAGTCTTTTTGAATATGATGCCACAAGCTTGGTACACCTATCCTTGGCCAGTTTCGCCCATTCCTCTTTGCAGCACCTCTCAAGCTCCATCAGGTTGGATGGGAAGTGTCGGTGCACAGCCATTTTAAGATCTCTCCAGAGATGTTCAATCAGATTCAAGCCTGGGCTCTGGCTGGGCCACTCAAGGACATTCACAGAGTTGTCCTGAAGCCACTCCTTTGATATCTTGGCTGTGTGCTTAGGGTCGTTGTCCTGCTGAAAGATGAACCGTCGCCCCAGTCTGAGGTCATGAGCGCTCTGGAGCAGGTTTTCATCCAGGATGTTTCTGTACATTGCCGCAGTCATCTTTCCCTTTATCCTGACTAGTCTCCCAGTCCCTGCCGCTGAAAAACATCCCCACAGCATGATGCTGCCACCACCATGCTTCACTGTAGGGATGGTATTGGCCTGGTGATGAGCGGTGCCTGGTTTCCTCCAAACGTGACGCCTGGCATTCACACCAAAGAGTTCAATCTTTGTCTCATCAGACCAGAGAATTTTCTTTCTCATGGTCTGAGAGTCCTTCAGATGCCTTTTGGCAAACTCTAGGCGGGCTGCCATGTGCCTTTTACTAAGGAGTGTCTTCCGTTTGGCCACTCTACCATACAGGCCTGATTGGTGGATTGCTGCAGAGATGGTTGTCCTTCTGGAAGGTTCTTCTCTCTCCACAGAGGACCTCTGGAGTCTCTGACAGAGTGACCATTGGGTTCTTGGTCACCTCCCTGACTAAGGCCCTTCTCTCCCGATCGCTCAGTTTAGATGGCCGGCCAGCTGTAGGAAGAGTCCTGGTGGTTTCAAACTTCTTCCACTTATGGATGATGGAGGCCACTGTGCTCATTGGGACCTTCAAAGCAGCAGAAATTTTTCTGTAACCTTCCCCAGATTTGTGCCTCGAGACAATCCTGTCTCTGAGGTCTACAGACAATTCCTTGGACTTCATGCTTGGTTTGTCAACTGTGGGACCTTCTATAGACAGGTGTGTGCCTTTCCAAATCATGTCCAGTCAACTGAATTTACCACAGGTGGACTCCAATGAAGCTGCAGAAACTTCTCAAGGATGATCAGGGGAAACAGGAGGCACCTGAGCTCAATTTTGAGCTTCATGGCAAAGGCTGTGAATACTTATGTACATGTGCTTTCTCAATTTTTTTTTTTTTAATAAATTTGCAAAAATCTCAAGTAAACTTTTTTCATGTTGTCATTATGGGGTGTTGTGTGTAGAATTCTGAGGAAAAAAATGAATTGAATCCATTTTGGAATAAGGCTGTAACATAACAAAATGTGGAAAAAGTGATGCGCTGTGAATACTTTCCGGATGCACTGTATGTTACTCATATCTTTAGCCCGACATCTGTGTATCATACGTGTATCTAAAGTGTGCTTTAATAAGTTTACATGTGTTTAAAGTGTGTGGGAGGGGAATTTTAAGGCTTAAACTATAAAAAAAATGTGGTCTTTCTATATCGCGGATTTTCACCTATCGCGGGTGGGTCTGGAACGTAATTTCCGCGATAGGCGGGGGATCACTGTAAATAAATAAACAAAAAGGGTAAAAAAAAATAAATAAAAACTGACATTAAAAGGAATAAAATCCACAGGAAGCGAGCTTGGTCTGCATTACTCTGGGAAATAGTGGGCCCCAATCCAGGGGTCTGCCCCAGCCACCATTAAAGTGAATTAGGCATTTGCCTAGGGTGCAGATGATAAGGTAAGGGAGTATATGGGAATAGGGGGGACGGCACCCAGCTGCATGGGCTAGCTACCGAACAGTTGGTTGGCTCAGGGCGCAAAATAACCTAGCACTGGCACTGGAGTGAGGACAGAAGAACAGCAGACCATGTCAAGGAAAGCCATTGGAACCTCTTAGGACATCTTCTAAGAACACGACACTTAGAACAGACCTTCCAATATCACTTTCAATCAACAAAAAAAAAAAAAAAAAACAAATTTGGCTCAGGAGGAGAAAAAAAAAATATGGGTAAGCTTTGGGCAGGGCAGAGGCAAAAAGCAAATAGATCTTGTGTCAATATTTCTGAGGAGAGCCGTGCCTGAGAGCGCTGGCTGATGGATTTTTTTCTTCTTCTTCTTCTTTGGCATGCTATCTGAGGCTCACGAGCTGCTAATTTGAAGCGCACACAGAATTACTCGGGTACTGGTGTGTCTGAAAGTGGGCCAGAAGCACACGGCCTTCCTTTACAAAGATAAATAAATATAGGACGACGGTGTCTGTCTGGAGAGGACGCTTGCCAAAGCAAGCTGGAAGAATAACATTACCATCACAGGAGGCAGGCTGTCGGGAGATGTGCTCTCCGGCTCACCGGCTTACCTGAACGCTCTTCAATGTTGGAATGCGCTTTTGTAAGTTAGCCATTGAAACAAATGCTCCAAAAAAAAAAGGAGAAGAAGAAGGAAAAGAAGAAGAAAAAAAAAAAAAACAGTCAACGATCCAACATTTGAGAGCAGCGGCCGATGAGCGGCGGGCTCAGCACCGACTGTTGCTCTGCAAAAGGTCAGACTGTGAACTGAAAGATCAGGGAGGTCTGCCACATAGCTTTGTTGCCAGGGATCTTCAGTCTGGATTGCTGCAGCCATTTATTAGTATTCTCCGTTCAGCTCACCAGAGCAAACAAGAAATTCAGCCATGAATAATAACATGAGATGCAGCTTTATAAGCCTTTGTCATTTAGCAAATATGGGACTTTTTAGCTACATTGTTCCTAAACCTTGGGTTACTACTATCATTTTTTTCTTCTTCTTCTTCTTCCCGTCCCCGCAACCCCGTTGCTTTAGAATGCCAACTGGCTGATTATGTGCGCAGTTTAACACAATTCCCCCCTTAACAACGGCAGCGTTACTGTGTAATCTGAAAAGAAGACGGCTTATTTCCTGTGGGAATGGCAAGGTGATCTCTAGATTCCCCTTTAAATAAATCTGAGATTAGAGCGGCCGGTAAAATCCAAACTTGCTCTGCCTTGAGTGGAATTCCTGCTCACGCATTGCATGTGGCACTCGGCGGTCTGCGACGGAAGCTGGCGCTTTTCATCAAATGTCACACTTTCATAATACCACAGGCATCATTAAAAAGTGTTTAGCTAGTGAGCTTCAAGTGTTTAAGCAACAGCCCAAATGTATATTTGTGCAAAGGAGAAGAATAAATTTACATATCAGCAGCCGCTCATGAGGGATGGGTAAATATTCTGTTTATCTCTTGTTGTCATTCTGCCCGCTTTATCTCCATACGCGCTCCGCCATATCATTACTGCTTATGTAAAGTTATTAGATGGCCCTCTAAGAGCACGAGCAGCGAGAAGGGTTTACACGTGTAAACAAATGTTTGTGTATCTCAGAAAAACAGTATCAGGAACAACCCCAAAAAAAAAAAAATCGAGCAAACAGCCGAGCGTGAGCGCACACGGCCCGGACGAGCTCCGACAAAGACGAGTGGGAGGGCACAAAGCGGTGCCACTTGGGCTTTACACTTTACGCACGTGGCTGAAGGGCTTTCTCCCCTTTCCTTGCCACTTTGCATCCACCCCCCTGACTCTTTCAAAAAGCCAAAGCGGCCTTGCGGGGCACTTCAGTTCACTCCTGTCTGTGTGTGGGTGTGTGCCACTTTCTGCCTTTACCAGAAATCCCTTCTGCTACTGACCAAGTTCCTCTGAAACTCCTTTCCTTCTGTTCGTTCCACATGAATGTCGTCTGTAGCTAACAGCTCGCAAAAAAATAAACAGATAAAAATGTCACACAAATGAATGGTGATGGCAGCAGCATTAAAAATAATAAGAGGGAAAAAAAAGGAGTCCTGCAGGGCATATACATGGCACAGGGTAGGAACAGACCAACAAATGCATTCCACGCAAAGCAAACAAATCTCACGGCTGACACCCTAAATGCAGAGTGCTATTTCTAAAATGCAGCCCACGATAAGCAGAAACGGGAGATAGCATATCAAGCGTCTTCGTCGTTGTCGCCGCGTTGGTAAATATCAGCAAGTACAAACAGGGCCCAGGCTGTGCCTTGCACATTTTCACCTTTTTGTTTTTAAAAAAAGCTGCTTACCTGTTAAAAAACTGTCCATTTGTGCGCCACAACTCGTCTGCTCTGGCACAGGCCGACAACTCGGCTGCAACAATTCAGAACTGAAAAAGAAGAATAAGAAAAGGCAATTAAACCTTACGTGAGAGAAGCCACCCAAGAGTCCGTCGTGAGTGTCCCATCACGCACTCGAGCCCCGACTTATTCGTGGGGAGAACTTAAACGCGAGTTTATACGGTACTGCAAAATAACACACAATGTGTGTGCTGAAAAAGAAAAATAATTAAATGCAACAAAACCTTTCATGAGAGAAGAGTCCGTCGTGAGTGACCCATCACTAAGAGCCGCTTTATTATTATTATTATTATGGGTGGCAGTGGGCACAGCGTGATGATCATAAAACTGCTACCCTGAATCTCCGGCACCGGTGGTCTCTGAACTGAACTAAATCAGGGTTTAGTTTATACTCTCACCGGCCACTTTATTAGGTACACCTGTTCAACTGCTTGTTAACGCAAATATCTAATCGGCCAATCACATGGCAGCAACTCAATGCATTTCGGCCTGTTAGACATCATCAGGACAACCTGCTGAAGTTCAAACTGAACATCAGAATGGGGAAGAAAAGGGCCTGAAGTGACTTTGATCGTGGCATACCGATCAGACAGGCTGAAATTGCTGATCTACTGGGATTTTCACACACAAGGGTTTACAGAGAATGGTTCTGAAAAAGGGAAAATATCCAGCGAGCGTCAACTCCCTGGGTGACAACGGCTTCTTGACGTCAAGAGGTCAGAGGAGAACGGCCAGACTGGTTCAAGTTGACAGAAAGGCAACAGTAACTCACATGACCACTCGTTACATCAGAGGTGTGCAAGAAGAGCATCTCTGACCGCACAACACGTCAAACCCTGGAGCAGCAGGAGACCACAGTGGGTGCCGCTCCTGTCATCTAAGAACAGGCAACTGAGGCTGCAATTCACACAAGTTCACCAAAACTGGACAACAGAAGATGGGAATAATGTTGCCTTGTCTGATGAGTCTCGATTTCTGTTGTGACATACGGACAGTAGGGTCAGAGTTTGACGTCAACAACAAGAAAACATGGACCTATCCTGCCTTGTATCAAAGGTTCAGGCTGCTGCTGGTATTTACTTGGCACACTGTGGGCCCCTTAGTACCAACTGAGCATCGTTTAGATCAATTATGTTAGGTGGAATGCCTAGAGGGGGCTGGGTGGTCTCATGGCCTTGGAACCCCTGCAGATTTTGTTTTTTAGTTTCTCCAGCCGTCAGGAGATTTTTTTGTTTCTTCTGTCCTCCCTGGCAATCGGACCTCACTTTTATTCTATGTTAATTAGCATTGCCTAATTTTATTTTTATGTTTTGTTTTTTTTTTTCATCCTGTAAAGCACTTTGAGCTCCATCTTTTGTATGAAAATGTGCTATAGAAATAAATATTTAAATGCCGTAACCTACACGAGTATTGTTGCTGACCATGTCCATCCCTTGTGTACCCATCTTATGTTTGCTCCTTCCGGCAGGATAGCTCGCCATGTTACAAAGCTCAAAATAGTTTTGTAAATCCTCTCCAAATAGTTTCGTGAACATGACGACGAGTTCACTGCACTCAAATGGGCGGAGTGGTAGCTCTGAGGCTAAGGATCTGCGCTGGCATCCCGAAGGTTGCCGGTTCGAATACCTGTCACTGCCGAAAGAGATCCTACTCTGCTGGGCCCTTGAGCAAGACCCTTAACCTTCAATTGCTCCAGGGGTGCTGCACTCTGACCCCAAGGGGTATGCAAAAAGATGCATTTCACTGCGTGTTGTCCTGTGTAACTATGTATGTGACAAATAAATAAAGAAAAAGTCTCAGTCCAATAGAGCACCTTTGGGATGTGCTGGGACGGGAGAGTCGCATCGTGGATGTGCAGCTGACAAATGGGCAGCAACTGCGTGATGCTATCATGTCAAAATCCTTGAAGAAAGTTTCCAGCAATGCCACACAGAATTATGGCAGTTCTGAAGGCATAAGGGGGTCCTACCCAGTACTAGCAAGGTGTACCTAATAAAGTGGCCGGTGAGTGTATAACATGGAGCATGGCAGGCCTTAACTAAACTACGAGGCACATAATCTCAGCTAATGTGTATTCACAGTTGTGAGTCGTGAGGCTGGCAGAGTAGTTGGAACGCTTCAGCTTGGTCGTAATGAGACCCTTGCATTGATGGCTGGCAAAAATCAACAGATTGATACGCTCATTGACAGACACTATATGCCATGAGATTGTAACAAAACAAACTCAAAAAAGTTAAAGAAAGGGCCAGGCGAGGGAACTAAAAATCAGCAGCTGTGTGAACTAACTTTCAGAATGTCCTCAGCTGCCGCAAACAGCTTTAGAAAGTCTCCTAAAATAAAAGACATTTCTTCCATTTTAAGACTAGATAGTAAGTATCAACACAAGGAGAGGCGAGACAAATCTTGTGCCCCCCTGTGTATGATGGTGTGACGGACGCAGGCTCACGTGCCACCCTGAACTTGATATACAATTCGTGAGGTACGACAGGGCGTTCCTGCCAGAGACGAGGTGAGTGTCGTCTTTATTTATTTATTTTTTTACCTGGATTCTGGTTCGAGGGATTGCTTTGCTTTGTCTTTGTAGTCGTGCTTTTTCGTGGCTGGCAACCTGTCCCGGAGTTCTTCATTTACTTTGGGATTTGCTGAAAATAAATCAGGGTATTATTAATTTCAAAGAAAAGGCATCTCACTCAAGACAGCTACTGTATATTACTTTTAAAAAGGTTAACATTAATTATAGTCTTTCAATATGTTCACACGCGATCTTTAATAACCTCCCGAGTATTTGAGAGGCAGCCTTAATACGCCCAGTGAAATTGCGATTTAAATCATAATTTTATCCCCCCGCATGTACAGTCGTTCTACTTCAGCATTTACAGAGCTAATGAATGCCAGCAATTAACAAAACGTAATCCCCTCGTGCAATCGTTTTAATGCTTTTAGCACTCAGAAAAGTAAACATCATATTAATACTGCTCAAGCCATATCAGATCCTTGTTAGCAGCAAGCAATTAAAGTTCAGCTCCTCAGGTGTAATTAAATGATTGCGATGATTTAGTTCCATAAATGCAAGTTAATTCGTAAGCAAGCAACAAATAGACTGGGAGCAATTACAGGCAATCGGCAAAGCCTGTTGCATCCAAACCTGCTGTGGGGAGAGGTTGCCCTCTGCTGGACAGTTGGTGCTGTGCCACAGTGTGCTCCTGGCACTTGAGACATTGAGTAAGGGTAGTAACCACCCATGGGAAGGGCGGAGAGTTTGACCCCGCCCTCGGGGGGACATTTTGTGGAAACCTCAACTCAAACACATCCCAGCAAATGATGATGGAAAACCTGATGGGACAAATCACTGGACTAAGTCGGACTAGTTTGAGAGATGATCGCGTGCATGTCAAAATTTGCAAATAGAAGTGAAAACAGTAAAAGCAGACCAAAAGTACAGATTCTAGTCAAAAGATCAAATGTGCAGCACATGCAGCCTCCCAGCATGAAGATGCCTTTGGTTTGTGCTTGAGGCACTATATAATAGTCAGATAGATATGAAAGGCACTATATAAAAGGTCTGTGGTGGGCTGGCGCCCTGCCCGAGGTTTGTTTCCTGCCTTGCGCACTGTGTTGGCTGGGATTGGCTCCAGCAGACCCCCGTGATCCTGTAGTTAGGATATAGCGGGTTGGATGATGGATGGATGGACTATCAGATAGATAGATAGGAAAGGCACTATATAACACATAAATGATTTGACAGGCACTCTATGATAGATACAGTATGATATGAAAGACAGTACATGACAGAGAAATAGGGATAGATGTAAATGGCACTATATGATATACATATACATATAAACATATACATATATATATATATATATATATATAAATATATAAACACCTGTATATTATACACATACATCAGAGTGACTAAAAGCAAAGAAAATTGATAACATTTTAGAATAAACATTTAAACCGAGGAAGCAGATCTCGTCCCCTTTTTTCATTCTATTTATTTATTTACTTATTATTGAAGTTTTACTCTGTTGGCCTAGCCCTCTTTCTCATGGGTAGGGGTTGATTTGATTTGAACCTAGTTTTGTAAAATTTGACTTGCTTGAATGGATTCTAATAAATTCAATAATTCAAAAAAAATGAAAAAGTACAAGAAACTCCTGAGTTGGCAGTGCCAGTTCCAGTGAGGCGCTATACTGGCGGGATTATCATTATCATCATCAGAGAGGGAGATGAAACTGCAGGAGACCAAAATCAAGTGGAATGCAACCCGCTTTCCTCAGTTTGGCCTTAACAGGTCCAGTAATGTGGCCGGTGGCCTTCTGCTCTCCCTTTAAGGTTTAAATCACTTGTCATATAACAAGAATGTGAAATTCATTTTGGACTCATTTGTGGTCACTGACATCTCAAAGGTGAATCAGTTTAAAGAGAGGAGTTTGCTTCGTAACTCATTTGTGTATTTTAAGGTATCAGACAGACCTAACGGTTCCTTGACAGCATGTCCACAGAATGAGTTTCAGCATGGAGTTCTCGGTAAAAAGTCTGTTTTGAAATAAGCAAGGAGTTGAAATGGAGGTACTAAACCCAGCCCTGGACCTCCCAAGCATTACATTAGTATAGCCAGGCTTGTTCCACCTACAGTGCCTATAAAAAGTATTGAATGGAAGTTTTGAGATTTTCTTGTAATATAACATTTAAATCACAGAGGATTTAAATTTGGCATTTTTGAGAAAAAACCCTTTAATAACAAAGTAAACCACGAGGACTTGGGACATGAAATTTGGAATGTAGGTTACCCTTGGCCCATAGGTGCTCACTAAGAAATGGTTTTAAAAATTTTGTGGTCCAAGCACGAAATTTCTTATAATTTTTTTTAGACCTGTTTGTATGTCTGTCCACTATTCTCGAGAGAACGACTTCACGGATTTAGATCTGTTATTTTTTTCCAGAATTTGCTGGAACATTCTGTTGATTTTGTGACTTTCTCATCGCGCTAAGTATCATAGTTCTCTTGCGGTACCGATTTATTAGCGCAAATCCGAGAGAGACTCATCGGGCTGCGGGGCCCTCCTCACTCACGCGTCTGCCTCGGGGCATAACCTTAATTCCGCTTAGTTAGCGAACGACAGAACTACTTAGCAGATTCACATATTTTTTTTCTATAATTTACTTGAACATTCCTGTCGATTTTGCGACTTCTCTCATTGCGCCAAGAATCATAGTTTGCTTGCGGGAGCGATTTATTTGCGCGAATGCAAGAGAGACGCAGCGGGCCGAGATCCTCCTCACTCATGCACCAGTCTCGGAGTGTATGTTACATCAGCTTAGCAAGAGAACGAGAGAACTATTTCATGGATTTATATCGGGTTTTTTTCTAGAATTTACTTGAACATTCTGTTGATTTTGCGACTTTCTCATCGCACAAAGTATCATAGTTTGCTTGCGGTACCAATTTATTAGCGCAAATCCAAGAGAGACTCATCGGGCTACGGGGACCTCCTCACTCATGCGTCTGCCTTGGGGAGTAACCTTAACTCCGCTTAGTTAGCGAACGAGAGAACTACTTAACGGATTCACATCTTTTTTTTTTCTATAAATTACTGGAACATTCCGGTCAATTTTGCGACTTCTCTCATTGCGCTAAGAACCATAGTTTGCTTGCGGGAGCAATTTATTAGTGCGAATCCAAGAGAGACTCATCGGGCTGCGGGGACCTCCTCACTCATGCGTCTGCCTCAGGGTGTAACCTTAACTCCGCTTAGTTATCGAACGAGAGATCTACTTAACAGATTCACATCTTTTTTTTCTATAATTTACTTGAATATTCCGGTCGATTTTGCGACTTCTCTCATTGCACTACGAATCAGAGTTCACTTGCAGGAGCGATATATTCGCGCTAATCCGAAGACAGAGGCTGCGGGCCGTGGAAAGAGTGACGTCAGGAGTAGACAGCCGGGCGGGGCCCTCCTAACTGTCCTGCTTCACTAATATGCGGGCGAACCTGCAAGTCTTCATATATAAGATTAATCACAAAAGCACCAGACGAATGCACCTCGCAGGACCTGGAAGGCTTCCGAGAGGTGAAATGGAGGCAAACTTGATGCACTCTGCATTGGGAGGACATGTAAGACAACAACCCCAAGCATAAAGCCAAAGCAACACAGGAATGGCTTCAGAAACACTAACGTGAAGGTCGTAAAAGTGGGTGAGTCGGAGTCCAGGACTCAATCCAGCGGAGAGCTTGGGGTTGGTCTTGAAAAAGGCCGATCGTTCATCATCTCCATGATGCCAGAGAGAGCTGGAGCAGTTCTGAAAAAAGAATGGGGAAGAGCAGCAGATTCCATCTGAGCACTCTGTCATAAACACCTGATTGATGGAGTGCTCCTTAGATGGCTATCCTTCTGACAGGTTCTCCCATCAAAGCTGTCATGGCGGACATCTACTAAATACGGGGGGTGAATACAAATAAATAATAATTTTTTTTTAATTTTATTAATTTTAAATAACATTCCATACAAATATACAAAAATAGGTTCAAAACAAATCAACCCCCACCCCTTTGAGAAAGACAGCTAGGCCAGCAGAGTAAAACTTAAAGCTAGTAAAGATAAGTGAATAGATAAATTAATAAATGAATAAAGATAAATGGGGTAAAAGATTGGAGAGAACCTGCTTCCTCAATTTAAACGCTTATTCTAAAATGTTCTTGATCAGGTCCTGCACAGAGTTCTGCACAGATCCTCTAAGTGCAAATTTGATTTTTTCCACTTTCAGATAGTATATAACATCAGTTACCCACTGACTTAGGAGAGTTAGGATTCTTCCAATTGAGCGTGATAAGTCTGCGTGCCAATAGTGCAGTAAATGCAATTACAGTTTGGTTGTCCTTCTCCACTATAAGCCCCTCTGTGAGCCCACCAAGCACAGCTGTTAGTGGGTTAGGAGGGATTGTGACACCAAGGCATTTAAAGATTTTGGTCCAGAATGATGTGAATTTGGTGCAGGCCCAAAACATGTAGCCCAGTGAGGCTGGAACTTGATTGCAACGTTTGCAAGTCGGATCTTACCCAGGAAACATTTTGGTCAATTTTAAACGAGAGAGTTGTGCTCGATATATAATTTTGAGTTGAATAATTGTATGCTTTGCACATATGGAGCTCCAGTGAATTCTGTGCTTTGCTACTTTCCACTCCTTTTCTGAGATGTCGAGTGAGAGATCCTTTTCCCACTGCACTCTGGGATCTTTTTTTTTTTTGCTGTTGTTCTTTAGGTTCTTTAGGTCCTTATGCACCTAAAATCTGGAATAGCCTGCCAGTAGGAATTCGCCAGGCTAATACAGTGGAGCACTTTAAAAAACTACTGAAAACACATTACTTTAACATGGCCTTCTCATAACTTCACTGTAATTTAATCCTGACACTCTGTATATCCAATTCATTATAATAACTATTCATTCAAAATTTGTACTAACCCCTACTCTCTCTTCTGTTTCCTTTTCCGGTGTCCTATTGGTGGTGGCTTGTGCCACCACCATCTACCCAAAGCACCATGATGTTCCAACAATGATGGATGGATTAAAAGCCAGAAGTCTGTATAACCATCAGCATCAAGTGACTCCGTGAGAACCCTAACTACAAAGAGGACTATTTCATTTATGTTAGGTAGAATGCCCAAAGGGGACTGGGCGGTCTCGTGGCCTGGAACCCCTACAGATTTTATTTTTTTCTCCAGCCTTCTGGAGTTTTTTTTTGTTTTTTCTGTCCACCCTGGCCATCGGACCTTACTCCTTTTTATGTTAACTAAGGTTGTCTTATTTTAATTTCTTATTTGTCTTTTATTCTTCTTTTCTTCATTATGTAAAGCACTTTGAGCTACTTTTTGTATGAAAATGTGCTATATAAATAAATGTTGTTGTTGTTGTTTATTTCGCCTTATACAATTTCTTGTATAAGGAATTTGCTAGTTTTCGCATACCCCTTGGGGTCAGAGCGCAGGGTCAGCCATTGTACAGCGCCCCTGAAGCAATTACAGGTTAAGGGTCTTGCTCAAGGGCCCAGCAGAGTAGGATCTCTTTTGACAGTGACGTGGATTCGAACCGGCAACCTTCGGGATACCAGCGCAGATCCTTAGCCTCAGAGCCACCACTCTGCCCAAAAATCTCTGAAAGGGAGGGACTGTAATATGGTTTTATATATTACAGAAATGCTGTCAGAGTCCTTAAGACTGAGCAATTCCAGCATAGAGGTAGGTGTGAGGTGAGGGAAATTGGGCAGGTTCTGTTTAAGAAAGTTTCTACTTTGAAGGTAGTGAAAGAAATGTTGATGGAAAGTTGAATTGGGAGTGTAATTGTTCATAGGATGCAAAGATGTTGTCTATGTACAGATCTCTAAGTGATTTAATCCCGAATGTTTTCCAGACATTGAAAACTGTGTATGTTTCAGAGGGTGGAAAAAAGGTGATTAACGTGCAGCGGTGCCACCGATAAAAGCTTCTCTATCTTAAAATGCTTCCTACATTGGCTCCATATTCTGAGTGAGTGAAGCACAGTTGGGTTATTAGTATATTGGCGATGACTTATATTTATTGGGGTGCAAAGCAAGGAATATAAAGAAGTACTGCAGGATTTCATTTCTAAGCCTGTGTCTGTTTGTCTATTTGTGTCCATGTCCAGGTTTTAATAGTTTGTATATTTGCTGCAATGAGTTATTTTGTGATTTGTACCACTCTGCAGTGATCTGCTTTCACTTGGACATCATTGAGTCCTTTTCTGCTGATCAGTGTGTCCAAAGAGCCAAATGAAATCACCAGTGACTGGATTTTGTACGACAACAAAACATGAAAACATCCAAGGGGGGTGAATACTTTTTATTGGCACCGTTGTAGACCTCTGCAGACATCTGAACGCTGGGCATGTCACTGCAAGCCTCACAATCGCCCATGCAGCACACATTGCCAACTTCTTGCCTGGTAATCCATTCTTCTGTTTAGTCTGTGAGCCAAGCTCCTTCCAAGTGACAGACCGAGAGGCGCTGCTATTCATGTGATCGTTGTCTGACGTAAGCATCAACAGCCAGTTTGGTAGGGTGGCAGCACCGTTGTTGGTTGGAAGTAATAAATGGCAACAAGTGGCAGTTTCTGAATGTCCTCTTTGATATGCCTGTAATGTTCTTCTGCCTACTCTTTCTCAGTTCAAAAGTCTAAGCCAAAGACCAGACAACTTTGTACTGAAACTCAAATGTCAGCCATCGCTGCCCAGACGACCCGTCTGGCTCTTGGGTAGCTTTGTGCGGCACTATGTGCCGTTTTCTCTCATCCGTGTGTCCAAAATGGAGAGAAGTTGCTCTCGGAGGATGTTTTGGTGCCATTCTTTATTCCTGGCTCGGGATCGGGGCACCACCAGTGCAGAGCTTGCTCAGGAATGGCAGCAGACAGGTGTGAGTGAGGCAAAGACTTTAGGAGGGTGGCCTGGTGGGTGTCAAGAAGGGCAGCAAAGAAGACATCAGGGACAGACCGATTTTCTGGGATTGGACTTCTGAGGAATGCTGGGGGAAAGTCATTGTCTCTGATGAATCCCCTTTCCAACTGTTTGGGGCATCCGGAAAAAAAGAATAAAAGGTGAGTGGAGCTACCATCAGTCCTGTGTCACGCCAACAGTAAAGCATCCTGAGACCATTCATGTCACGTGGGGTTGCTTCTCAGCCAAGGGAGTGCAGGACTCACTCACAATTTGGGCATGAATAAAGAATGGGACCACAACATCCTCTGAGGGCAACTTCTCCCAACCATCCAAGAACAGTTTGGTGACCAACATGATGGAGCACCGGGCCATAAGGCAAAAGTGAGAACTAAGTGGCTCAGGGAACAAAACATTGAAAATTTGGGGTCCATGGCCAGGAAACTCCCCAGACCTTAATCTCATTGAGAACTTGTGGTGAATTCTCAAGAGGCGTGCGGACAAAAAAAAACCCACCAATTCTGACAAACTCCAAGAACTGATTATGAGCTGCCAGTAGTCAGGATTGGGCCCAGAAGTTGACTGCCAGCATGCCAGGGCAAATTGCAGAGGTCTTGAAAAAGAAAGAAGGGCCAGCACTGCAAATATTGATTACACTGCAAATAAACTTCATGTCATTGTCAATAAAAGCCTTTGAAACTTCTGAACTGCTTGTAATTCTACTCCAGTATACCAGAGAAACATCTGACAAAAAGATCTAAAAACACTGAAGCAGCAAACTTGGTGAAAACCGATACTTGTGACATTCTCTTAAAACTTTTGGCCAAAACGGAACTAATTTGACGAGGAAAAGACGGCGGTTTTAATAGGGAGTAAAGGAAGTGACGTCAGCGGGGCTGAAGCTGGAAGTGTTGTCATTTGGGAAGGAACCGGAAGGGACATCATTAGGCCCAGAGCTGGAAGTGACATCATCAGGGCCAGGCGGAATTTCCCATAACTGGACTGCAGTGGGGGGGGCGGCACGGTGGCGCAGTGGTAGCGCTGCTGCCTCGCAGTTAGGAGACCCGGGTTCGCTTCCCGGGTCCACCCTGCGTGGAGTTTGCATGTTCTCCCCGTGTCTGTGTGGGTTTCCTCCGGGCGCTCCGGTTTCCTCCCACAGTCCAAAGACATGCAGGTTAGGTGGATTGGTGATTCTAAATTGGCCCTAGTGTGTGCTTGGTGTGTGGGTGTGTTTGTGTGTGTCCTGCGGTGGGATTCGTTCCTGCCTTGTGCCCTGTGTTGGCTGGGATTGGCTCCGGCAGACCCCCGTGACCCTGTCTTCGGATTCAGCGGGTTGGAAAATGGATGGATGGATGGATGGACTGCAGTGGAAAGACAGAAAGGATCAGTACACTTCGCCACCCCCTGGCTTGGCGTGGAATTGCCCCCATTCAGGCCCTTTAGCTGCCACCCCATGTGTACGTGTGTGACAGCAGTGAGAGGGAAACAATTGGAAGAAGGTATCCGGAGTATTGGGTGACTGAAGAATTAAGGTAAAAGTAAAAGGTGAGGTTTTGAAGAGCAGTAATGGAGCCGAGGCATGGGTGGTACATGGAGAGCAGGACAAGAAGTTGGATGCGACAGAAATGAGAACGTCAGTGCTAGATAGGAATATAAGGAACAAGCTGGTTAAGTTTGCAGATGATACCAAGATAGGTGGATTAGCTGATAATTTGGAGTCTGATATATCATCACAGAAGGACTTGGATAGCAGACAGGCTTGGGCAGATTTGTGGAAGATGAAATGTAATGTCAGTAAATGTAAAGAATTACACATAGGAAGTAAAAATGTAAGGTTTGAATACACAATGGGCGGTCAGAAAATCGACAGTCCACCTTATGAGAAGGACTTAGGAGTTATAGTGGACTCTAAGCTATCAACTGCTAGACAGTGTTCAGAAGCCATTAAGAAGGCTACCAGAATGTCAGGTTATATAGCACGGTCTGTGGAGTACAAGTCACAGGAGGTTCTGCTCAAGCTTTATAACACACTGGTGAGGCCTCATCTTGAGTACTGTGTGCAGTTTTGGTCTCCAGGCTACAAAAAGGACATAGCAGCACAAGAAAAGGTCCAGAGAAGAGCAACTAGGCTAATTCAGGGCTATAGGGGATGAGTTATGAGGAAAGATTAAGAGAGCTTAGCCTTTAAAGGAGATGAATAGGAGACCTGATTGAAGTGTTTAAAATTATGAAGGGAATTAGTCCAGTGGATCGAGACTGTTATTTTAAAATGAGTTCATCAAGAACACAGGGACACAGTTGGAAACTTGTCAAGGGGAAATTTCACACAAACATTAGGAAGTTTTTCTTTACTCAAAGAACAATAGACACTTGAAATAAGCGACCAGGTAGTGTGGTAGACAGTAAGACTTTAGGGACTTTCAAAACTCGACTTGATGTTTTTTTGGAAGAAATAAGTGGATAGGACTGGCGAGCTTTGTTGGGCTGAATGGCCTGTCCTCTTCCAGAATGTTCTAATGTTAAGATGGATGCGTGGAGGTACAAAAAAAAAAAAAAAAATAGGACAGAATAAGAAATGAGACAATCGCAGGTACAACAAAAGTGGGAGAGAAACCTAAGAAAGAACAGGAAAGGAGGTAGAAGTAGTATGGACGTGCGATGAGGAGAGACAACGAAGATGTGGACAAAAGAGCGATGGACATGAGGGAGAGAAAGTGGGAGGGTGAAGTGGAGGTTGCTGGGTAAAGTAGAAAAAGATCTGAAGGAAAAGGGTCTGACTGGGGAAGAAGAGCAAAAACCGAACACTACGGAGAAAGCTGATCAGGCACATCGATGGCACATACAAGTGAAAGATGAATAGGAAGAAGTAGAAGACATTGTTGAGTTAAGATTGACGGTCAAAACTGTCAATTGTATAACATTTAAAGTGAAATCTACAACACAATAAAGCATGCAGACAGTGAAGGGGTCTGCTCTGAATCCACCATGTGGGGGGGGGGGGGGGGGGGGGGGGGGGTGGGGTAAGCTTAACGGCTTGAGTGATTGTAATTTTCCTCCGATCCATGAGATGGCGCTGTCTTGTAATAACTTCTCTTCTCCTCCTTCAGCAGAATGGATGATCGACACCGTTACATTCATGACATCACTTCTGGGGTCAACCACGCGGACCTGCCGTCTCTCCCTCCCAGAATTCCTTTAAGACAATCAGTCTGCCTGATTGTAAATTCGGAACGACTTGTTTTTTGAGTTTACCACACTCTTTACTTTCTTTCATACTAACTGTTAATTATTTGGGGTTTGCCTGCGAGCGCCCCAAAACACGTTACATCTCCAATCTTTTTTCTTACCACCGTTATTATCCTGGCCCTGAGGGTTCTCATGGAGTGCAAACGTGAATATTGGCAGAGTTTCTTTGCAGCCTTTGTCAATTTTCATAAAGCTTTCAACTCAGATGATCGAGCTGCCCTGTGGGACATCCTGAGGGTTTGCGGGATCCCCTCGAGGTTGCTAGATATCCTGGCCGGCCTGTACACTCATACTGTGAGTGCTGTGCAGAGTGGAGGCAGAACCTTTTGTGTTTTTCCCAGTTGATTCTGGGGTCCATCAGTGGTGTGTTCTGCTCCTACTCTGTTCAATGCTTGTATGGACTGGGTGTTGGGCAAGGTCAAGGGGTGCAGTGGCTGTGGGGCATCTGTTGGTGAAGAAAGAGTCAATGATCTTGACTTGACCGACGATGCTGTGATCTTCACGGAGTCAATGGAGGCTCTGATCGGGGTGCTCCAGAGACTGAGCGAGGGGTCCGAGTGTCCTGGATAAAAAACAAGAGCCAGGCCTTTAATGACCTCTTAGGCATGGCCATCAGCAGTGTGTCTGTTTGCGGAGAGAGTGTCGACCTTGTCGAGAGGTTTACTTACCTTGGCAGTGACATTCATGTCTCTGGTGACTCTTCCTATGAAGTCAGTAGATGGATTGGGAGAGCATGGGGAGGGGTCATGAGGTCACTGCAAAGGGGTGTGTGGCGCTCCTCTGCCAAAGGACGAAGGTCCAAGTCTTTAGAGTCCTGGTGCTTCCTGTCTTGCTATATGGTTGCGAGACATGGACGCTATCCAGTGACCTATGATGAAGACTGGACTCCTTCATGTGTCTCTTTGGAGAATCCTTGGGTACCGTTGGTTTAACTTTGTGTTGCTCACAGAGTCCTGAATGAGTCACATGACCTGCATTGTGAGGGAGTGTCAGTTACGGCACTACGGCCATGTGGCGCGTTTCCCCGAAGGTGATCCAGCTCGTAGGATCCTCACTCTTGGGGACTCGAGTGGCTGGACCTGGCCAAGGGGTTGCCCACGTAACACCTGGCTACGGCAGATAAAGGGTAATTTCCGGAGGGTGGGACTGGACCGCGTGTCTGCCTGGGGTTTGCCAACCAGCATCCCGAGCTGTTTCGTCGCGTGGTGGATGCGGCCACGAGCTGTACCAGTGCAGGCTCCCCAACTTAACTTGTTATTTATGACACACAGTCGGCACTGGTTTTCCTTCATGTTAATTCCTTTGCAGTTTAACCTGTTAGGAATGAAACACTTCAAAATATTCACAAGTTGAAAACCAAAAAGAGAACAAAGAGGTTGGGCGTAGTAATAGTTGCATTGAAACACGGTGCCCCGTGCCTGAAACTGATAAATCAAATGTACAAGCACGACCGTTGTTGCGTGATGCCAACATCAAAGCCCAAATTTGTTTCGCTGGTGCTGCCACAAGCCGCGTGAAGGTCTCTGTTGACTGTGACGCCTGTCAGCATTCGCCCGCCCAACTTGTGGCGCCAGCCTGTTCTGTTAATTGAAAGATTTCGCGGACATCGCCCTCTACGACGTTAACCTTTGCGTGCCTGGATATTTGGTTGGTCGCCTTTCGAGACTTTGCTCGAGTGCTGGCCGACAACTTTTGGTTTGCCTCGTTCAGTACTTCCAGAAACATTGCTGCCAATTTCTCCTGGCATGTGGTTCTCCGCTCCCCATGTCCCAGCTGGGGCCATCTTGGCTTCTTCATCTGCACGACTAAGTTCCCTTCTTTGGCGTAAAAAAATTTTAAAACGATTTTTTGCTGTCAAAACAGGCTTTAAAGGCCATTGTTGTAAAGCGAAGGAACACGAGCTCAAGAGATTTTTTTTTTTTTGAACATTTCAGGATTTCAAGCCGCATCGCCGGCAGAAAGAGGCAAGAGGCATAATGACTTGGGAGTTTGGCAGAAGCCCCACCGACTGCGGCGGCATTCAGATCCATTAAAGTGAGCCGAGACTCCCACACGAGAAGTCGGATCTGCTGAACTTGCCTTTCAGGCTCTCCCACAAGCTCAGTCAGTACCCATCATCCTGTGGGTCCCTAAAGTGTGCGTGCAGGAGTGTGTGACAAGGCCCTTTCAGGGGACAATCATCTAAAAGGTGTCTGAAAGGCAATCGGCGATTGTCAGAGCTGTGGCGTGGTATGCAACTGACAAGAGGAAACGTTTAATGCCTGGGATGAAAAGGCGAAAAACAAAGCTAAGCAAATAAATAAATAAAAATGTTAACAAGTGTGACAGGCAGGCAGGGTGTCAAGTCACGACTTAAGCGGGTAATCTCTCTTGGCACTGACAGCGTGCAACATGACACTATAAGTGCAAAGTGAATTCAAACTCCATGGCGAGAAAGAAATGACAACTGTCAAAGCGGGCAGAGCTTTGGGCTCAAAGAGCGCACAACGTACCACATCAAGTGCGGGCTTCTTCTGTGCTCGTCTATGCTAAGGGTCCCCAAAGAATACGATGCCCCGGTGGTCACACCTTCTGCTTCCACTCACGTATTTCAGTATAAGCCAAAGACCTAGAAAACAATTTGACCAAATAAAGAAAAGAGTTTTTAGTGGGCACCGTTCAGACATCAAGCTAGCTTTACGCCGACTGGACGGGACGAGCGGTCAGCGGCACGTCACTTCATGGCGGGGTGGACCAATCATATACAGTACAAGCATCGGAGTAGCGTTCAGCAGGGAGAAAAAGAAGCTCAAGGGTAAAGAGACGGGCGAGAGCGGCAAATGGGCGCCAGCAACTTAGTTTCCAAAGTTTCACTTTCTTTTGTCCTTTTAGCGTCTTTTCTGCTCGCCGTCTTGTACGTTAATTGCATTGTCGGAGCCTCTTATTATTCGGCGTAATGTAGTTAAATCCTTTTAAATGACCATTCATGCGCTGCCTTTCTTTAAGATGCCTTTGAAGTCTGCCAAAGAGGGATTTCTTTTTTTTTTTTTTTTGTGAGAAATTTCCGATTCCAATTTTGGTCAACCAATACAGGATTTTCATTCCCCTCCACATAAACTAAATTCCATTAATTTTTTAAGCTGCAGTTAATAAATTCGCGCCGTTAAAAGTTTCCAGATTCCACAGTCTGTCATTTGTATTCCAGCTGACTTGATGAATATTAATAACAGTGTTATCCTGATTAAATGGGCTTCGCAAGAAATCCCTGTGAATCCTGTAGCTCAGTCTTCTCATTTTCCGTATTCTTTTGAATTTTTATTCACATATTAATCTTAGGGAAAAAAAAAAAAAAAATTAGCAGGTTTAATTGTGCTCTTTGCTTGCATTTCACATGAGAAAGCGGCTTTTACCTTTCATTTTTTTCCTACACGGGTACTTTAGGCGACCGGTGTGGCCCAAACAATGCCGTGACAGTGTCCAGCGAGGTGCAGGTCGGTGACACGTGAGGACGTGCTTTTGACTCCCACCGTGGCTCTATTTTGGCTCAAAGCAGAAGCCACCAACACATTGAAGCCTAAAGTCATTTCACTGTGGACACTAAAGGTTACTGACGGCGGGGTTACCCGAGATGGTGAGTCACCTGACTTTTTTGTGCTGTCACAAAGCAGGGATGTCCAACTCCAAACCTGGAGGGCCGCAGTGGCTGCAGCTTTTCATTCTGACCCTTTTCCTAATTAGTGGCCAGTTTTCACTGCTAATTTACTCCTTTCGCCTTCATTTTCATAGCACTGAAACTGCTTTACTTAAGGAAGCCAATGACTTACTTATAACCACAGATTCTGGGATGGCCGCTATTGTAGTTCTTCTGGACTTGAGCGCAGCGTTTGATACAGTTAACCATAACATTTTACTGTCCCGACTTTCAGCTATTGGTATCTCTGGTGCTGCTCTTTCTTGGTTCACATCACACCTCAGTGATTGCCAGTATTACATCTTCATTAGGGAATACAAATCTGCCAATACTTCACTCACACAAGGTATCCCTCAAGGGTCAGTTCTCGGTCCAATCCTCTTCAACATCTCTATGCTCTAGATAGATAGATAGAGACAGACAGACAGATAATGAAAGGCACTATATGATAGATAGAAATTAAAGGCACTATCTGACAGACAGACAGACAGACAGACAGACAGACAGACAGACAGACAGACAGATAGATAGATAGATAGATAGATAGATAGATAGATAGATAGATAGATAGATAGATAGATAGATAGATAGATAGATAGATAATGAAAGGCACTATATGACAGATAGACACTTTATTAATCCCCAAGGGATACTCCAGCAGCAGCATACTGATAAAAACTATATTAATTAAAGAGCAATAAAAACAGAGTGCAAGTTAAAAAGTGCAAGGTGGAGAGTGCGAGGCAGGTATAACAGACAATAACTTTGTATAATGTTAACGTTTACCCCCCGGTGGAAATGAAGAGTCGCATAGCGTGGGGAAGGAACGATCTCCTCAGTCTGTCAGTGGAGCAGGACAGTGACAGCAGTCTGTCGCTGAAGCTGCTCCTCTCCAGTGGATTCTCCATAATTGACAGGAGTCTGCTCAGCGCCCGTCGCTCTGCCACGGATGTCAAACTGTCCAGCTCCGTGCCTACAATAGAGCCTGCCTTCCTCACCAGTTTGTCCAGGCGTGAGGCATCCCTCTTCTTTATGCTGCCTCCCCAGCACACCACCGTGTGGAAGAGGGCGCTCGCCACAACCGTCTGATAGAACATCTGCAGCATCTTATTGCAGATGTTGAAGGACGCCAACCTTCTAAGGAAGTATAGTCGGCTCTGTCCTCTCTTGCAGAGCATCAGTATTGGCAGTCTAGTCCAATAGGAGGTGAGATAGGTGAGATTATTCGTCGGTATGGTCTGAGCTTCCACTGCTATGCCGATGACACACAACTTTATGTAATGTTGGTGCAACTGCAACATCTTCACCTGTTGCACTGACTGACTGCATTCGGGAAATCAATCATTGGATGACCGATAATTTCTTACAACTCAATCCTGATCAAACAGAAATCTTATTAGTTGGTACCAAATCTGTCCTCTCTACCCTTCGTGGGCTAAAAATTGACATTAATGGGATCCTGGTTCAACCCTCAGCATCAGTCCGTAATTTGGGGGTCATCTTTGATCAGCTCCTTACTTTAGCTCAATAGTACAGACGGCCTTTTTTCATCTTCGCAACATTGCTCATCTGCATTCTTTCCTCGGTGTGAAAGATACTGAGACACTCATTCACGCTTTCATCATCACTACCCGGCTGGATGATTGCAATGCTTTGTTTTATGGCCTCCCGACTAAATATATCAATAGATTACAATATGTTCAGAATTCTGCTGCTCGTTTACTTACACAAACTAAAAAATCTGCTCACACCACTCCTGTCCTCTTTGATTTGCATTGGTTATCAGTTTCTTCAAGAATCAAATTATTCTTCTCACCTCATTATCTGTCGGAGCTGCTGCTTCCATACACTCCTGCCTGTGCACTACGATCATCGGATGCTGACTTACTCACTGTACCTAAATACAGGTTAGGAACTATGGGTGGCAGAGCTTTCAGTGTGATAGCCGCTAAAATTTGGAATTCTCTTCCTCTCAGCCTTCGCGAGGAAAAATCGATTATTCATTTGAAACTTGAATACACCTTTTCAATGAGTGTTATTCTTTTTTGCGTATGTAATTTCTACTGTCTTGTTAATGTGTTATTGAATTGTAAAGTGTCCTTGAGTGTATGAAAGGTGCTACATAAATAAAACTTATTATTATTATTATTTTCATAGCCCTGTTTTCAAGGATTCAGTCCTCTGAATTGATTCATTTGTTCATTAAATGGCAGCCAAACAGAAATGAGCCAACAGGAGACCAGCAATACTGGGGCTTGAAAGTCCATCCAGTTTGTTAAAGAGAAGCCGATTCTTGCTGTTAATTAAGCCCCCTATTTAATTCCACGGCTTGTTACCTTTCATCCCGCCACAGCAGACGTTTTCAAAACGGTGGATTTTCTGTTTCTTCCAAGACTGTCAAAATGTTTTGGCAACCTGAGGAGCTCCACCTTACCGAGACCTTCACCCTTCTTTATTTCCAGATACTGTGTGATGGGCACAGGGTGTCAAATTCCAGGCCTGGGGGGGCCGCCGCAGGTTTTCATTCTAACCGTTCTCCTCATCAGTGACCAGTTTTCACTGCTAATTAATTTCTTTTCACTTCATTTTCTTTTTTATCCACTGAACAGGATCATCTCCAGACAGAGGAGCAGCTTCAGCGACAGACTGCTGTCACCGTCCTGCTCCACTGACAGACTGAGGAGATCGTTCCTCCACCACACTATTCGACTCTTCAGTTCCACCCGGGGGGGTAAACGTTAACATTATAAAAAAGTTATTGTCTGTCATACCTGCATTTGTATCACTCTTTAATTTAATATTGTTTTTTATCAGTATGCTGCTGCTGGAGTATCTGAATTTCCCCTTGGGAGTAATAAAGCATCTATCTATTTTAATAGCCCCGTTTTTAAGGATTCGGTCCTCTGAGTTGATTCTTTTCTTCATTAAATGTCAGCCAAACAGAAATGAGATGTGAAACGAGCCACGTTGGGGCCACAAACTCCAACCAATTTCACTCCAGCCAGTTTCTTAATGAGTTCATTAAACCCGTCATTTAATTCCGTGGCCTGTTGCTGCTCTCATTTTGCCACAGCAGACATTTGTAAAAACTGTTGATTTTCTTGTTTTTGCTAAGAACACTTGACAAATCTTTTGGTGACCTGACAGATCAACCTTACCGAGACCTTCACCTTTCGTTATTTTCAGATATTCTGTGATGGGCACACGTGAGGTGGTCATGTGGTGGCTTGCTTTGTGTCGTCTTATTGTTTCGGCTGCTAATTGAGGAAAAAGAAACAACTTGGGGGTCTTTGTCAGGTTAATTAAAACTAAAGCAAAAAAGTTAATTAGCAGGAAAAACTGGTCACTAATGAAGAAGATGGTTAAACTGAAAACCTGTAGTCACTGAAGCCCTCCAGGGCCAGAGTTGGACACCCCTGATTCAAAGGGTGAAAATATCACACCAAAACCTATAAGACATCTACACTCTATTGCCCAAAGTATTGGGACTCCCCTCCAAATCATTGAATTCAGGTGTTCCAATCATTTCCATGGCCACAGGTATATAAACTTGAGCCCCTCGGCATGCACATGGCTTCTGCAAACATTTGTCACAGAATGGGTCGCTCTCAGGAGCTCAGTGAACTCAAGTCTGGTACCGTGAGAGGATGCCACCTGTGCAATAAGTCCTTTTGTGAAATGTCGTCGCTACTAAATACTCCACGGTCAACTGCCAGTGGTATTATAACAAAGTGGAAGCAATTGGGAACAACAGCATCTCAGCCACCAAGTGGTAGGCCACATCAAATCACAGAGCAGGGGGACAGCACATGCTGAGGTGGGCAGAAGTCGCCAACTTTCTGCAGAGTCAATAGCTACAGACCTCCAAAAGCTCAAGAACAGCTTCATGGAATGAATGGGGTCTCCATGGCCGAGCAGCTGCATACATCAAGCCTGACATCACCAAGTGCAATGCGTCAGATGCAGTGGTGTAAAGCCCAACGCCAGCCACTGGACTCTCAAAAGCAGTGCAGACCAAAGATTCATTTTCCTTGTGCTCTCAAAATCCTTTAAATGCTGTTTGGCAAACTCTTGAGCATGAGTTAGGCATTCTGATTGACGGAGTGCTGCTAATGTGGTCGCCGTCCCCCCAGACAGGTTGCATCATCTCAGCAGAGGACCTCTAAAGTCAGAGTGACCATTCTTTCACCTTTCTTGGTGCCCCTCCTTGATCAGATACCCTGTCTGGATGGGCGGCCAACTCTTCAATTTCACAATTCTTGAGGCCGCTGTGAAACTTTGGAACATCTAAAACTTTAGAAATGCTTTGATCCCCTTGCCCTGATCTATGCCTCACCACAGTTTGATTGTGGGGGGTCTACAGAAGGGTTCCATTTCTTGGACTTCATGGCTTGGTTTTTTTGTCCCGACACGCAGTACGAATTGTGGGACCTTTTATTCACAGGTACACGAGTGACTTTCTAAATGATGGCCCAATCCATTCCTTTTGCCAAAGGTGGACTTCCAATCAAGTTTTGGACGCGACTCAAGGAGAAATACAGCAAACAGGAGGCACCTGAGCAGCACTTGCAATATATTTATGCTAATATAAATGAAGGATTCCAGTTTATGAATTTTAATAAATTTGAACGCTTGAAAACACGTTTTCACTTTGTCATTATGGGTGGTGGGCGGCACGGTGGTAGCGTTGCTGCCTTGCAGTTAGGAGACCCAGGTTTGCTTCCCTGGTCCTCCCTGCATGGAGTTTGCATGTTGTCCCCGTGTCTGTGTGGGTTTCCTCCCAGAGTCCAAAGACATGCAGGTTAGGTGCATTGGCAGTAATAAGTTGTCCCTAGTATGGGGATTCTTGGTGTGTGTGTGTGTCCTGCAGTGGGCTGGCGCAATGCCCTCTGCTTGCAGTTTTCATTTTAGTTCAGTTTGTATGCCGCCACCTAAAGAGATGTTCGTATCCTTTTGTAGCATTCATGTCAAACAGTACCCAGACCACCATAGGGGTGACCCTTCAGGTGAAGAAACTGGATGGCTGCTTCATGCCAGCTGCCTCCCTTTCCTGTATCTGTTGGTTTCTTTCATGCCAACCTTTTTGTTTTAGGATGCCAGTGTGCCTGGAATAGTCCACATTTTGTCTTCTCTTGTCATCTTCACTCTATCTTATCTTGTGAAGGTGTCTGTCCTCATTCTCATCCGCTGAAGTGACAGAGCTTACAAGGCACAACTGCACTCCTGTGACATTTCGTTTTGTCCTTTTGCTTCCACGTTATCACAAGATGGTGACTTTTACAGACTTAATATGAGGGAGAATCAAAAAGTAAAGGCAAGTTAACCCTGCCCTGCGGTGGGCTATCGCCCTGCTCGGGGTTTGTTTCCTACCTTGCACCCTGTGTTGGCTGGGATTGGCTCCAGCAGACCCCCGTGACCCTGTAGTTAGGATATAGCAGGTTGGATAATGGATAGATGGATGGATGGATTATGGGTGGTTGAATGCAGACTTGGTGAGCAAAAATGGTAGATTTAATTTTACGTGGACAAATCTGCAACACAAAGTATGCAGAAACTCTTTCTGAATTCACCTGCCGTGTCAGGAAGTGGATTCGCCAGCAGCTCCAGTGCCACTGGGCACACTTGCCACTCCAGCTGGCGATTCAGACCGGCCGTGAATGAGCAGATCCCCTTGAATTTTGACGATTTGAAAGTGCGCCAGTTTACCTTCAGCTCCGTCACCGTAACGCCGCTCATTCCCACAGTGAACGGAATGCGCTCGAAGGAGAAGTAAATGAGCAAGGCAGGCGTAATAATTATACAGCTCGAGAGGTGAAATTCTTCTGAAGCAAGCGGTCAAGCCAGCCAGATGCGCGTTTCAGGCCCAACTGACAAGCCGGTGAGAGTCGCCTCGGGATGAAATGTGCATTGCCCATGGCAACTGTAAACAATATTATAATATCCAGCAACACCCATCTAGATAAAGAACAGGATATGCTAAACACCCGGCCAAAGAAAGAGAACAATAAACAGTTGGAACTCACAGTTAAATTCTAAGAACTCTTCACGGGCAGATTCACTTTGTCTAAACTAAACTAATCGAGGAAATATGAAAATGCACAGAAATAAGAAACAGGCCTGATTTGACTGTAAACATTACTCATCACTCTGCTCTTACTGTTATAATATAGCGGGATCATTCAAGGAGGTACCGGGGGTGCACACGTCCAACCACCACTAGTCGTGTGCGAGGCTGTCAAGTGAAACTGACCAGGGTGACTTCACTATGTCAACTGCACACCGCCAGCGAGCACATGACCAGCGAAGAGTAAGAGTGAAGTGGCACGCCGTGCCTGCAAGCGTTAAAGTTAACAGTCTTGTTTGGTAGGCAAATGTGCCGGCTAATGGGTGTCAATTACCACTTGGGACGAAAAGACCTGCAGGGGAAGCGTCGGGCTCGATTTTGTTTCCTGCTCTGTAAACAATTCAGGGATTCTCAAAAGTGGTGTGCAGGGCCTCTGTTAGGTTATGGAGCGCAAGAAGTAAAACGGCAAAATAGCGTTAAAACAAAATTGAGCAATTCTGTTTGGCAGCCAGCGGTACACTCTATTCCTACCCTAAGGGAGCAACGGCGGCAGTTGTGAAAGTATTTAAATTTGCTCTTTGTGCACGCTGTACTTCCAGAGCTTTCCCCCATCAGTATAGCCAGCAGCCATACCCACCTGAACTTCAGAAGAGGTCGTCCCCCTGAAGCTAAGCAGGTTCAGGCCTGGCCAGCACGTGGATGGGAAAAAGCTTGGGTGGGCTGCTGGAAGAGGTGCTGGCGAGGTCAGTAGGGGGGCACTTACCCTATGGTCTGAACGTTGATCTCAATGCCCTAATGAAGTGACAGTGGGGACGCTGTGCTGTAAAAGTGGTGCCGTCCTTCGGATGAGGCGTTAAAAACTGAGGTCCCGACTCTCTGTGGTCATAAACAGCAGGGTGTATCCTAATGGCCTGGTCATTCTGGACCCCCTAATCATCCCCTGTCTCTAACTGGCTCTCTTCTCTCACCTCTTCACCACCTATTAGTTCACGGGTGTTGAGCGCACTGGTACAAAAATGGCTGCTGTCGCATCATCCAGGTGGGTGCTACACATGAGTGGTGGCTGAAAAGCACTTTGAATAGTGAGAAAAAGCTGTAAAAAATGATTATTATTACAGTTAGGTCCATAAATATTTGGACAGAGACATCTTTTTTCTAATTTTGGTTCTTTACATTACCACAATGAACTTTAAATGAAACAACTCCGATGCAGTTGAAGTGCAGACTTTCAGCTTTAATTCAGTGGGGTGAACAAAATGACTGCATAAAAATGTAAGGCAACTAAAGCATTTTGAACACAATCCCTTCACTTCAGGGGCTCAAAAGTAATTGGACAAATGAAATAACTGGAAATCAAATGTTCATTTCTAATACTTGATTGAAACCCCTTTGCTGGCAATGACAGCCTGAAGTCTTGAACTCCTGGACATCACCAGATGCTGGGCTTCCTCCTTTTTAATGCTCTGCCAGGCCTTTACTGCGGCAGCTTTCAGTTGCTGTTTGTTTGTGGGCCTTTCTGTCTGAAGTTTAGTCTTCAACAAGTGAAATGCCTGCTCAATTGGGTTAAGATCAGGTGACTGACTTGGCCATTCAAGAATTTTCCACTTCTTTGCTTTAATAAACTCCTGGGTTGCTTTGGCTGTATGTTTTGGGTCATTGTCCATCTGTATCATGAAACGCCACCCAATCAATTTGACTGCTGTATTTGAGCAGACAGTATGTCTCTGAACACCTCAGAATTCATTCGGCTGCTTCTGTCCTGTGTTACATCATCAATAAACACTAGTGTCCCATTGCCACTGGCAGCCATGCACGCCCAAGCCATCACACTGCCTCCCTCCACCGTGTTTTACAGATGATGTGCTATGCTTTGGATAATGAGCTGTTCCACGCCTTCTCCATACTTTTTTCTTTCTGTCATTCTGGTAGAGGTTGATCTTGGTTTCATCTTTCCAAAGAATGTTTTTCCAGAACTGTGCTGGCTTTTTTAGATGTTCTTCAACAAAGTCCAATCTAGCCTTTCTATTCTTGAGGCTTATGAGTGGCTTGCACCTTGCAGTGCACCCTCTGTATTTACTTTCATGCAGTCTTCTCTTTATGGTAGACTTGGATATCGATACGCCTGCCTGCCCCCTGCAGAGTGTTGTTCACTTGGTTGGCTGTTGTAAAGGGGTTTCTCTTCACCATGGAAATGATTCTGCGATCATCCACCACTGTTGTCTTCCGTGGACGTCCAGGTCTTTTTGCGTTGTTGAGTTCACCAGTGCTTGCTTTCTTTCTCAGGATGTACCAAACTGTAGATTTTGCCACTCATAATATTGTAGCAATTTCTCAGATGGGTTTTTTCAGTTTTCGCAGCTTAAGGATGGCTTCTTTCACCTGCATGGAGAGCTCCTTTGACCGCATATTGTCTGTTCACAGCAAAATCTTCCACATGCAAGCACCACACCTCAAATCAACTCCAGGCCTTTTATCTGCTTAACTGATAAGGACATAGTGACGGACTTGTCCACACCTGCCCATGAAATAGCCTTTGAGTCAATTGTCCAAAAATTTTTTTAGGGATTGTGTTCAAGAAATGCTTTAGTTGCCTCCCATTTTTATGCAATCGTTTTGTTCACCCCACTGAATTAAAGCTGAAAGTCTGCACTTCAACTGCATCGGAGTTGTTTCATTTAAAATTCATTGTGGTAATGTACAGAACCAAAATTAGAAAAAAGTTGTCTCTGTCCAAATATTTATGGACCTAACTGTGCATTTTTACTAGGGGGCTCTGCCTCCTTGCTCGTTTCGCTTGCCCACCCCGGTTTTGGTTAACCGGATATACAATTTTAAGAGATTGTTATTTTCATGGGAATTGTTACATATTCATTATTTTCACTTTTACTTTAAAACTTTAGTAAAAACTATATCTGGAATTAACTTTTCTTCAAGATCACATTGAATTTTGATTCCATGTTTGCAATTACATCGTGACAATGAAACGTATAACTGCCTGTGAGTGAATATCGTTTCTTTATCTCTAATAAATAAAACGACTTTTTCGAATGTTTGTCCATGCTCTTTCTTCTTCGCTTAGTTGTTGACGTGTCATCTACAATGTATAAAATTATTGTCCTGATAAAATTTATAAGAGCTGAGAGCGCAGGAAGTGTGTCTGACAAAAGCATTCACACGACAGAGATTAGATGTGGTCTTGTTTGAAAATAGTTGTAAGTACGGCGTGACTTGAAAGAATCTCACGTTAAAAGTCTCCGTCTCACGGGACTTCATACCGCAACAACGTTTTTGGAATCTTTTAATTCTCGCTGGCAACACGAATTAGACGATCTACAAGTCTCCAAAGTTTCCGAACGATATATTCAATCTCTTCTCGCTGTTCCATTATTTCACCGAGTAATAATTTCCGTTTGTTAGCACTAATGTGATCTTTACTATCATTTTTTTTGAATTTTCAAATATTCGTACTTCCATTATCTCTAACCTGCTCTGCATGTGTACCGCACCAACGTTTTTGGAATCTTTTAATTCTCACGTATACGCCTCTTCATTGGGAAGAAACACTTCTTTTTTTTTTTTCCCTGAGGGGAACTCGAATTAGACAATCTACAAGTCTTATGCCTTAAAGTTTAAATCCGAATATATTCGATCTCTTTTCGCTGTTCGTTATTTCACCGAGTAATAATTTCCGTTTGTTAGCGCTAATGTGATCTTTACTATCATTTTTTGAGACTTTGAAATATTCCTACTTCCATTATCTCTAACCTGCTCTGCATGTGTATTGCGCCAACATTTTTGAATACTTTATGAGATTTTACTTTGTCATCTACTCTTTGTCCTTTATTTCCGGCCCGGGTTTGGACTCGTCTCACAGGACGTATAAGTGTCTCTCCGAGAAAATCACGACTCATCTCCTTCCAAGATTTTTTTTTATAATAGAGAGATTTAGCAAGTAACAATCTGTTCCAAAGTACAGGTTTTTTTTTTCCCTTTTGACAAATTACTCTAAACCATGTAACCACAAAGGGACTCCACTGTGCCCCAAACTCTCACAATGCCACCCAAAACAACTCTGGGGTAAAATAAAATGATTTTTACTGCCTCCAGCACTACCTCGCGTGAAACCATCTACTGGGTAATAGAACACTGAGGTCTGTGGGTCCAGTCCCTCAGAACAATCTGATTGGTCTGTCTGGATCTGCTGTGATTGGTCAGTATAACTTTGGTGACGAGAAAAGAAAGGAATGGCGAGTGAGAGATGCATGAGGAGGAGGAGTAAAGGCGCACGATAAGAGAGTCGCCTTCAAAGACGGAAAGTATAAACACATAAAGGAGGCGAGAAAGGAGCCTTGAAAATAAGGACAGAGTCTGAGAAGCGGGTTTATGGGAACACACTCAGGGAGCGCCAGTGAAGAGACGTTAGTAAAGGGGTAAGACGCACACTGACAGAGTCACCTGCAGAGACGGAAAGTATAAAACCAGACAGGAGGCGAGGAAGGCGCCTTGAAACGTAACCTTAGATTTTCAAATGAGGGTCTGCTTAGAATTCTGAGAGCCAAACTTAAAAGGAGGGGTGAGGCACCTAAAATCTGGAATACGAGTTTACTGATAGAAATTCACCAGGCTAATATGGTGGAGCGTTTTAAAAAAAACTGCTAAAACCCCGTTATTGCAACATGACTTTCTCATAGCTTCATTTTAGTGTAATCCTGACATTTTGTATATACATTAATTATCTTTTTTTTTTCTTCCATGAGTCCGAGGAATGAATTAAGAACATTGATGTTAGGTAGAATGCTCAGTGAGGGCTGGGTGGTCTTTTGACCATGGGACCCCTGCAGATTTTGTTTTTTTTTTCCTCCTTTTTTATCCTGGCCATGTGACCTTATCACTGGGCTCATCTTTCGAGACGTACATCACGTTATTTTAAGTAAGGACGCTATTCTTCTACTTGGTATTGATCTGTTTTTTAAGATTGTAGAGATCTAGTTGTTTCTGCTTATTCTTTAATATTATTGCCTAATCTTATTTGTTTTTCTTTTTTGGTAACTTTAGTCTTTGCCGTTTCGTAAAGCACTTTGAGCTCCACTGTTTGTATGAAAATGTGCAATAGAAATAAATGCTGCTGTGCACAAAGCCCAAGTTCAGCAGAGTGACAGTGAAATGAAGTGGCAACAATGGCAATTTTAGTGTTTCAAATATCAACTGGCAAACATCTGAAACGACAGAGATGGCAGGCGATTTCTTCTTCGCCCAGTTCATTTCATGCCCAACACAGATAATGCTTATACAAGCTGTATCTTGTGGTTTTTAACAACGGTAGACAAACAGAAAGGACTGATCTCCTAGACAACAGAGATCACAAAAATGATAAAAGTTTAAAATAATGTTTCAAACCGCACAACAATAAACTCACAGACTTTGTGACAGGGAGATTTTTTTTTTTTTTTTAGGAATGAGGAAATGTAACTTTCTCCGCTGTTCTTTTTCTGGTTTCTGTGGTGGTGATCTGTTGGGACTGCTACCAATGTCATAGCATTGCTTATGCGTCCTCACCCTACAGTTCGGTATTTAACACAATAAACCCCTCAACGTTTTTCACCAAGCTTAAGGTCTTGTGTCTGTGTCCTGTGTCACATTTTTAACTTCTTGACAAGCAGATCCCAAGTGCTTTAAGTGGGTGGCCATCGTCCGTCAACCTCAACCCAGGGGCTCCACAGGGCTGCGTGCTGAGTCCTCTGCTATATTCCCTCTATGCGTAGGACAGCATGGCTGCACGTCACTTTAATAAGTTTGCTGATGACACAGCTGTAGTGCTGTGAGTCTGTATGAGAGGAGCCTTATCTGGATAAGATGGACAGTCTGTCACACTGTTGGCAGGACAACAGTCTTCTCTTAAAAATCAGCAAGACAAAGGGGCTGATTGTGGACTTTGGTAGAAAACTGGCTACCTCAGTATTAAAAACACTCTGGTGGAGAGGTGGACAGTTTCAGATACCTCGGAGTCCTGGTCCAAGCGTATCGACACCTTAGGCACGATGACCTCTTTACCACCTCAGAGATGTTATGCTGCCCTCCCATGATTCTATAAATCCACTATGGAAAGTATCCTGACCAAAAGTGTTACAGCCAGCAAAGCTCTACAGAGTGTGGTACGGTCAGCTGAACACATCATTGGGTGGACTTACAGGGCATCTGTACCAAGCGACATTGCACCACCAGGGCAAAGAAAATGATCAGAGATACTAGCCTCCCCAACACTGTGCTGCATCCAAGGAAACGTTACATGAAGACCACTAAAAAGAGACTGAGGAGAAGCTTCTGGCCACAGTCCATATGCATTCTAAACGAGGACAGTGTGTACAGCTATAAGACACCCTATTGTTAACTGTCCTATATTATTTATTTATTACAGATTTTAGTAATATTAATATAATGATGTCACTGATTTATAGAGCTGAATATTCACTATTTATTGTCTTTTGATATTCTAATGCACAGTCTTGGAGTTCAGCAACTAAGTATTTCACCACATATTGTACTGCGTTTACAGTGCCCTCTGTAATGTTTGGAACAAAGACAAATTTCTCCTCGGCTGACCCCTCTGCTCCACAGTTTTAAACTTACAAATCAAACACTACAGACATCGTGATTAAAGCGCACAATGCAGACTGAAGTTACTTAAATATGAGAATACAGGAAAACAGTTTTAAGTTAAAGCCTTATTTCACAATTGTACATCTCTTGTCAACTTCTTAGGTGTCCAACTGAATTGATGAAACGGTTTCTGTTCAACGCAGAGAGAATACCGTACATACTCGTGCGTAAGTCGGGTCTTGAAACCCGAAATATTGATCATAAAATCAGACACCGACTTGTACGCCCGTTCAAAACTGCAACACTTCATTTTTTTTTTTGTTTTTTTACATCTTCTTTTCTCCTCCAATCTCGCACCAGTTTCTCAGACACATTGAATTTTGTTGCAGCAGCACAGTTACCAATTTCTTTTGCCACCTCAACGACTTTTAATTTAAAACCAGCTTCATATTTTCTTCTGATCGAACGCTCCATCGTAGATAAGGGATGCTCTTACGATAAAGGTGTATGAGGGTGTGAGATACAAAAAACACAAATCAGTGCAAACATCGCTTCAGAATAGTTCGGGTATCACCGTGTGGTCACGTGAGCACAATACATAGAAAACAAAAAGGCTGTGTGCTCCATGGTGACTCTCTCAGGTGGGCGTTAGCATATCGTAATCTCTTGGACCAATAGTGGGAGTTTTCCGCATTCGACTTATACGACCGACATTATAAAATACCAGAAATTATACGGTACAATCAAGCCCCGACTTATCCGTGGGAGAAATTAAACGTGAGTATATACGGTAAGTGGATTTGCTTCCCATAAAGGCAGAAAGAATGAAAAAGCAGTTGTGAGATACAGTGCCCTCCATAATGTTTGAGACAATGACACATTTTCCTTGATTGACTCCTCTGCTTCACAGTTTAAAACTACAAATCCAACAATTCAGATGAGATTAAAGTGTGCATTGCAGTCATTGCTGCACACATTTCAGTCCTAGAAATGACAGCACTTTTTCTATATGATCCCCCATTTCTGGGCACCATAATGTTTGGGACACTTAACGTCACAGGTGTTTTTGATTCCTCTGCTTGTACCCTTTGGAGTTTGTAGTTGCCATTGTTTAACATGAGTACGAGAGCTGTGCCAATGAATGCCAAAGAAGCCACTAGTGTATGAAGCTGAAAGACAAGAATAAAACCAACAGAGGCATCGGTAAGACCTTGGGGTGACCTAAATCAACTGTCTGGAAAAACCATTAAGAACAAAGAGTGCAGCAGAAAGGGGAAACAACTTTGCCAATGGTTCTAAAAAGATTCTGAGAAGTTATTTATAAACAGCTTAGGCTACTTTTCAGCATCATCTTCTCTGAAAAACAAGACTCAAGCCATTTGAGACATCTCAGGAATCACAAAGGGACTGGTAGGCCAAGGAACACATCAACTGCTGATGACAGAAGAATCCTCACTATGGTCAAGAAAAAGCCCCCAAACGCCCATCCAACAGATAAGAAGCAGATGTGGATGTGCCAGAGACGACTATCAGCAGAAGACCTCATGAACAGAAATGCACAGGCCACTCTGTGAGATGCCAACCACTAGTTCGTCAGAGAAAGAGGATGGGCAGATTACGGGTTTTCACAAAAGGACTTCAAAGAGCCAGGAGAATTCTGGGAAACGGTCTTGCGGACAGATGAGACAAAGATGAAGCTGATAGCAAGAGCAAAGTGTGGACACAAAAAGGAACTGCCCACGATGCTAAGCAGCCCAACTCATCTGTTAAACATGGCTAGTCAGGGGGTGCTAAGGCTTGAGCACGTATGGCTGGCCCACTTCTCTTCATTGATGATGGAACTGCTGACAGCAGTCGTATAATGAATTCTGAGGTGCGTACAAACATCTGATCTGCTCGAGTTCCAGTAGATGCCTCCAAAGTCAGGGGACGGCGCTTCACCCTTGTGATGTGAGATTTTGCATATAACTTGATAAATATTTTGTATGTCTTTATTTGTAATTTAAGCAAAGCAATGTAATTTAGTGTTTACCCCCCAGGAATGGGTCTCTCTCTGAATTTTAGGACAGAGTTGGGGGGAGGGTGTGCCTTAAACCAGTTTGGCGAGTATTTCTCTGCTAAAGTCTTTCAACCCCTGCAAGAAAGCCAAAGTGCCATATGGTTTTGGAGGATGGCGGGTGTTGCCTCATTGGACTGAAGCATGGCTGTTTGGAATTGGCTTCTATAAGAAGCTTTTAAGTACCATGATGTCCTATTGGCTGTAGGGGTTGGACAGAGAATCTATAAATCTGCTTGTTCAACCACATTCTCTCTCTCTCTTACTAACCAACATATGATGAAGAAGCATATCTCTCTCTTACTAAACTGACGAAGACCATCACACCATGAACTGAAGAAGACAACACAATGGAGAGCACAACCCAGCAGCCATATTGGAACAGACATACGGCCTGTTCTGAAGAAAGCTGAGCACCAATGATGCCTTAACTAGAGACATTTTACATAACTACAAGTCTGTGTGCCGCCTGAACTACACATCACCATTTATCAGGTTGTATGGTTGCCAATATTCAAATGTACTTTGCATATCTATCTATCTATCTATCTATCTATCTATCTATTGTTATTATTTATGAATATTACCAATAATAAATTGTTTTATGTGTAACTTAATTCCTGCTTGTCTTTTTACTACACCTAATTGCCTATAGATATACAAGGGAAGGTGGGGATAAGTTATATACTATAATACCTTATAAACAGTGGTAAGTCTGTGAGATTAGGCATTCTGACAAAGGCTACAGTACATATTAATAATCCAATAGGGGAAAGTAGAGCAACATATATTACTCTACCAAGACAAAACAACCCTACAACAAGATAATGATCCAAACATACCGCTGAGGAAACACAAGAGTTTCTCCAGAGCTAAACAATGGAAAATTGTGGAATGTCCAAGTCAATCACCTGATTTAAATCTAGTTGAGTAGAGAAATCTTAAGGGAAGAAGCATTCCCCCCCCCCCCCCCCCCCCCCAAAAAAAACAAGCAGGAGCTGAAGATGGCTGCATTAGAGGCTTGGCAGAACACCACCAGAGAAGATCCTCAGCACCTGCTGTTGTCTATGAATGGCAGACGTCATGCAAGGGATATGCGACAACAAACAGAATACGACGGCTTTTGTGTCCCAAACATTATGGTGCCCCTGAAATGGGGGGAGCGGGTAGAAAGAAAAAAAAAAAAAAAAAGTGTGACCAAAATGTCTGCAAATCTCCTTAAATGAAAGTCTGAGGTGACACATCTGAACTGTTTAATTTGTAGTTTGTGGAGCAGATGGGGAAATTAAAGAGAAATGTGTCTTCGTCCCAAACATTATGAAGGGCACTGTAATTGTATGTGGCAAATAAAATTTAATTGGATTTGATAAGGACTAGGAGGGCATAAAAATATGTATGTTGTTTCCCATATATGCCAAATGGTTGCTGCCACTGCTGTAAACTGTTTTGAAGGGGCACTCATGGCAGCCTCAACACCATTCAACCTCTGCTCCTTAGGGCAAGCTGACAAAGATGGGAGTAGATTCATACCTGGTGGCATGGATCGTGGACTATCTTACAGACAGACCTCAGTATGTGCGTCTCGGGAACTGCAGGTCTGACATTGTGGTCAGCAACACAGGAGCACCACAGGTGACTGGACTTTCTGTGGTCCTGTTCAGTATATATACATCAGACTTCCAATACAACTCGGAGTCCTGCCATGTGCAAAAGTTCGCTGACGACACTGCTATCATGGGCTGCATCAGGAGTGGGCAGGAGGAGGAGTATAGGAATCTCATCAAGGACTTTGTTAAATGGTGCGACTCAAACCACCTACACCTGAACACCAGCAAAACCAAGGAGCTGGTGGTGGATTTTAGGAGACCCAGACCCCTCATGGACCCCGTGATCATCAGAGGTGACTGTGTGCAGAGGGTACAGACCTATAAATACCTGGGAGTGCAGCTGGATGATAAATTAGACTGGACTGCCAATAGTGATTATCTGTGCAAGAGAGGACAGATCCGGCTGTACTTCCTTAGAAGACTGGCGTCCTTCAACATCTGCAATAAGATAATCAGACAGTTGTGGCGAGCGCTCTCTTCTACGCGGTGGTGTGCTGGGGAGGCAGCATTAAGAAGAAGGACGCCTCACGCCTGGACAAACTGGTGAGGAAGGCAGGCTCTATTGTAGGCACGGAGCTGGACAGTTTGACATCCGTGGCAGAGCGACAGGCACTGAACAGACTCCTGTCAATAATGGAGAATCCACTGCATCCACTGAACAGGATCATCTCCAGACAGAGGAGCAGCTTCAGCGACAGACTGCTGTCACCGTCCTGCTCCACTGACAGACTGAGGAGATCGTTCCTCCCCCACACTATGCGACTCTTCAATTCCACCTGGGGGGTAAACGTTAACATTATTCAAAGTTATTGTCTGTTTTTACCTGCATTTTTATTACTCTTTAATTTAATATTGTTTATTATCAGTATGCTGCTGCTGGAGTATGGGAATTTCCCCTTGGGATTATTAAAGTATCTATCTATCTAACCACAGTATGCCATTCCTGATGCAACACTAGAGCTCTGTGAGAAGCCCATGCCACACAAATCATCACAGAGTGCTTATTCACTAGCAGATGTTTGCACATGCAGATTAATTTGTGGCCAAACAGTTGTTGACATCAAGCTCAATTCACCTAAGCAGTCCTGAAGCACACATTGTACGAACAGCGTAAAAGCATATTACACATTCTGGTCCTGACCCAAACGGATCACCAAATTAAAAGAGAAATAGGCCTGATGGGGCTGTCACTGATCTATTACAAAAAAACAGGGAACTCGCTGATCCGCGAGCTTTACTTTAAGGTGCAATGAGATGACCTCTGAATCTTAGGATGAGTACTTAATTTTCTGCAGATCCATCTAATTTCGCTTTGATATCTGTGAAATCCAGGAGCCTTTACCCATGTTAGGAAGCCATTCCAATTGTGCAGAGCGGCTGCTTGCACTGAATAACTTAGCGCAACGGCGACTTCGTGCCAGCAAAGCAGGATCACGTCTAGAATATGTTAAGCATACTTGCTTATGAAATTAGTTCTGAAATCCTGAGCCACAAAAAACTTGCAGTGGTCAAGGCATGAGAGAGAAAACTTCACCCTTATGAGCTCTTTCATGAAATTCTAAAAGTCAAGACAATCCTTCATTGTAAACATTCAATTTGCATTTTAAAAAAAATAAAAATAAATAAATAAAGCCTTGTCTCCCCAGGACTTCCATAACAATGCAATAATGAATCATCTCCAATTCCTAGTGTTAAAAAAGTATTTTAGGGTGGGGTATTCCTTTAATGTATATTACTTACTCCAAATAGTTTGTAGTGATGGCCAAGAACGATTTATAGCCTCAGGTTTTCATGCAGAATAGAGTTGATAAAGTCTAGTAGAGGAGTTCAAGTGTGGGATTGTGTAGACGAGTGATGGAAGAAGGGAATGTGAGATCAACAAGAAGAAAGGAGCGGTGGCCGCTGTTCTGTGGACACTGTTCCGGTCCATTGGTGAAGACAAGACTGGTTTACCAGTTCATCTACATCCCTACGCACACCTATGAGGATGAGCTGTGGGCAAATGACTGAAAGGCTGAAATTGTGTGTACAAGCGGCAAAAAGTGAGGTTTCTTCACAGGGTATCACGGGCTGATTGGGTCAGAAGCTCAGCGATCTGGGAGGGCCTCAGAGTGGAGTCGCATTACTGCCAGATTGAGAGGAGCCAGTTAAGATGGTTTCCTCATGTGGTAAGGATGACCCCAGGCAGTCACCCTCCCCCCAAAGCTACTCTGGGCACATACCACTGGGCGCAAACCCTGAAGCAGTCCCAGGACGCACTAGGGGGACTCTGTGTCCCTTCCGTCTTAGGAATGCCTGGGAATTCCCCAGTGTCACGGATGAGCGGGGACACTGCCCGGTCGGGACACCTGGACAGTCCCCGAGTTGGACGATATTTCTCCTCGGCCACGAAAGGGCAACCGCCCGGGCCTAATTGGGGGCCACAGGGATGGAGCCAGGACACTCACCACTATGAGAAGACGTGGCCACCGCAAGGGGGCGCCCGGACAGTTAGGGAGTCCTGGATGGCAGCACTTCCGCCACACCAGGAAGTGCTGCCGGAAGTAATCCCAAGGGCACCCAGGTGCTCTCCTGACACTTCCGCCACACCAGGAAGGGATGTCAGGGGGAGCACCTGGGGCTCATCTGGGTCATAATAAAAGGGGCCGCCTCCCTCCACTAATAGAGCCAGAGTTGGGAGGAAGACGAAGCTTGTGAGGAGGGCGAGAGGAGGTCGAAGGTGAAAGAGAAAGAGAAGAAGAAGAGAAAGAAGAAGAGAGAGAGAAGGTTGAAGGTGAGAAGAGAAGAAGAGAGAAAGAGAAGACGAAAGAGTTGGTGAAGGAAGGCATTGTGGTGCTGAAAGAAAATAAAAGAAGTGTGTTTGGACATTCTGGTATCTGTCTGTCTGTGTCTGGGGGTATGCTTTCCACACCAGTAAGAGCTTGAATCTGTAGCTGTAGGGGACAGAGACGTCTGGGCGAACCTGCTTGGCAGGCTGCCAATGTGACCCTCAACAGGAAAAGTGGCTTCAGAAAATGAGATGAGATCATTTTGGGTATTCCTTTAACAGTGGCCTCTATCTCCTTGAATGACAGTGGACTTGGACTCGTGCGTTCATCGGGTTGTCGCTAACAGAATAAACTATAAGGGCTATTTTATAGTAATCATCCATCCATCCATCTTCCTAACCTACTTATCTAGTACAGGGTCACAGGGCAGCATAGTAAAAGAATAAAAGGAGCCGGCAGATCAAGAAATGTTAATCTTTGACTTCATAAAATTCCAACTATTTCTTGACCTACCAAAAAGTGTTCATTTGAGACCAGTGCAGTTGCACTCCTGACATCAGTTTTCAGGGTGGAATGAATTGCGACCTTATGACCTACAGCAACATCAGGCATACGTTCTCATTAATCAATGGGCTCCGTCATTGAAAAGTTCCTAAATGTACACAAGGAGGTGATGAATTAATGAATAATGCCAGTTGAGAAACACCTGAAAAGTGAGGCATTAATATCTTTTAACAAACTCCTAAGTAAACACAGCAGGGAGCGGGCCCCGGCAAGCATGTCTACCTTTGAAGTGGCACAATAGTGCCGTTCTTCTGTATAAGCCGCAGCTCCGCTCGATTTGGCCTTTCTGTACATTTTGGGAACTTCTCGACAACAACTTGCAAGATTCTACCCCAAGATAAGGGGAAACGTTCATAGCAAAACATCTATATATATATATATATATATATATATATATATATATATATATATATATATATATATATATATATATAAAATCCAACGTCCGTCCATCCGTCTGTCCGTTTTCACGAGAGAACTACTTAACGGATGTTTTACTATAATTTGCTTGAACATTCCACTTGATTTTGCGACTTCTCTCATCGTGCTAAGAATTATAGCTCACTTGCAGGAGCGAGACAGAGACTGTGGGCCGAGGAGAGGGGGAAGCATGACGTCAGGAGTGGGGAGCCAGGCAGGGCTCTCCTCATTCACGCGCCAGCCTCCATTCAAGTCGGTCTACCTGTGCGTTTTGGAGAGTTCCTTGCCTCCGCTTAGCTAGTGATACCTGTTTGTTTATTGATTTTTAAAGTTTGTCCTGTTTCATTACTATGCGGGCGGAGCCGCGGGGGACGGCTACTAGAGTATAAAATGAAAGTCTCCGATGGAAGTTAGTTTTCATTTCTTCATGTGGACAAACTCACTTTGGTGTGCTTCCAAATGTAAACCACTGGGTTTTTACTCCTGAAGGAAGCTCAGCCAGGTGGTTGGCAACCCCTCACCAAATTCTAACCCTCTACTTTCTGTAACCTCAGGCATCATCAAGGGGATTTGTGGAGTTGTCACCAAAGGATCAGACGACAAGTGCAGGGCTCAGAGAAAGTCATTTCAAGTGGCTTTATTGCCATGCACAGTATTGAAGCATACAGAGTAGAAAAACTGAAACAGATAGTGATACAGAAGTAATTAATAAACAATAACAATAAAGTTAATAATAACAAAAAAAGCCAACAGTAGTGACAAATATAACAAATGTACGGCATATAAATTCACTACCAGGGGCAGATCTGAGGGCAGCACAGGGTTTAGAGTCCAGACCACCGGAAGCTGTTGCAGAACTGGTTTGGACAGTACCATCTACCAGATGGAAGTGGGACTGAGAGACTATGAGAGAAAGGTCAACTGCGAAGGTGGCCCAAAAGGTTGGAAACCACGGGGTGAAAAGGTACATGGCAATTTGAACAAGAGAGACACCAAATATAACCTGAAACCTTCTCACAGTCGATTCAACAGGGAAACACCGAAACGATTAAAAAAGTCCCGACAATGGTGCCCCACTCCGTCCTCCCATTCCTTTACTGACAAGACATGAAGACTCAATAACAGCAATTAGACAGATATAAACGAAAGACCTGTGTGTTTGTGAGTGTGTGTGTGTGTGTGTCTGGAGCAGTCCACTCAGCTCACGCTCAACCACAGCCACTAGATGGCGCAGGCGTGCACTTTTACATTTTTCCGGCACTTGCATGCACCTCACTTCTCATGCAACTCAAGCAGACAAACTCAGCTTTGTGGTTCATGCATGTTGAACATTCACACGACGAGCTACGAGTGCCACAGTGGCATCCGTCTGTCACGAGATATGCACGTTCACCAATGCAGTAAAACTGCTAGGGAGTCTTTGGCTTTGTTTTTTGTCCCCAAGACCACACGCAGCTAGTAACGTTTATTTCTATCGCATATTTTCATACAAAGGACCTGATCACAGTGCTTTACAAGATGTCAAAGAAATACTTACAAGCAAAGCAAAACAAATTAAAATTTGATAAGAATAATGAATAAGTAGTATACAAAAAATAAATAATGCACACTTCTAGAAGAGAATTATAATTTTAAAATACACAATTTTATTTAACTCTCTGAGTTGGAGTCCAATGATAAGGTCAGTTGACCAAATGGAGAGAAAAAAAAATACTCTGGTTAAGATGGAGAAAAACAACAACATCTTCAGAAGTTCAATGGCCAAAAGACCCCACCGGATATTCTAACACAAATAGTTTAAGAAGTTCTTTGTTAGCTTTTTTCTGGCTTCATCTTCGAGGATTCAACACGGTGTGTGTCATGACAAGATGAGGTATCCTCTGTGCATACAAACATCACATGCGACTACACAGGACTTTGATCAGGTGGTGGAGATGGTGGCACATAAAGTCAGTAAGTGCTAAAGGTGAAAACAGAGACCACATCTGGAGTACTGTGCGCAGTTCTGGTCACCACAGTACAAGAAAGATAGAGCAGTGCATTCCAGGACTTAAGGACATGTCCTACTCTGACAGACTAGGAGAGTTAAACCTCGACCTAAACGCGGACCTAACCCTGGTCTTCTAACCCAAAATTCTCAAAGACATTGATAAAGGAGATCCAGCAGAAATCTTTCAACTAAATGGCGAACCAAGTACTCGAGGACAGACTGAAGCCAGGAAGCAGTTCTTCAATAAACGTTAACATTATACAACGTTATTGTCTGTTATACCTGCATTTTTATTACTCTTTAATTTAATATTGTTTTTGTATCAGTATGCTGTTGCTGGAGTATGTGAATTTCCTCTTGGGATTAATAATCTGTCTATCTATCTACCTACTCAGAGAGTTGTGGGACTCTGAAACAAACTGCCGAGACATGGAGTTTAACCAGAATCCTTTAAGAAGTATCTGGAGGAGAAGTTTGGACAACACAGCTATTGCCGTGTTTCCTTGAAAATAAGACCTACTCCGAAAATAAGCCCTAGCATGATTTTCAGGCTGCTCTGTAATATAAGCCCTAATCAAGATCATCAGCTGAAAAATAAGGCGCCTAAGGCCAGGTTTATACTTCACGTGATGCGACGCGTGTGACCGAAACATCCATTAAATTCCGAGGACACCTTGCCACAATATCTCTGAAAAGGATGCTTAATGATTACATCCAGCAAATCGGGGATGCGCCCATTGCAGCAGCATCGGTGCAAGACAGAAACAAAAATCCCTGGACGAGGCATCAGCTCATCACCAGGTGAACACAAGCACACTAACATACACTGGCGTCATTTTAGCGTCACCAAGTCCCCAAACCTTCATGTCTTTGGATGGAAAACTGAGCCCACTGTGGAAACCCACCAGGAAAACATAAAAACTCCAGGCAGGGATCACAAAAGGGACACGACTCCCTACTGCGAGACAGCATCGCTACTGCTCTGCCACCGTGTCACCCCCATACTATTAACAGTATTCATTATTTAAACAAAGTTAATGATTTATCTGTAAAAGTAACATACATATTTGAATGCATTTCATCATGAAAGTTATACCAAGTATAAATCTAAGAATTCTAAATGTGCAGAGAGCTGGAATATCATAAATGTAACGTGTTCTGTGCAGCAATCTATTGCTGCTTGCCGCTGCTGTCAGGTCAGGAGGAAGCCCCAGAAGCGATTTAACAACTGGGATGACGTTTACGACAGTCAACTTTAATGATAAAGTAAACTACGAGGTTAAAGTGGACATTTCGAGTTTAAAGCCGAAATTTCCACTTTAATCACAAAATAGCCATTTTCATTGTGTCCTTATTTTTTTTCCCTCTGTGGCTCAAATACGCCGCCGTACATTCTGATGGTATTGTAAAGGTACAAAAAAAAGATGGCACAGAAGATGGTATGTGAGACTTTTAAAATGTATCGTGTCATTACTTTGGGGAATATGCAACACTTCAATACAAAAGCAACATGAATACATTTGTGTGTCGGCATTTTGCTTCACCACATCAAGTCATTCATCAAACATCGAAGTGCGCACATCGATCCTCAGAGCGACTGGAGTAGCAAGAAATTCAGGCTGGAATTCAGGGTTTGAATGTGGAGAGTTACAACGATATTGCAGAAGAAGATGACATGACTGTATTTGGATAAATGTATATTGTTGTACATGAATAAATATAACACATCCCCTGAAAATAAGCCCTTGTGCATCTTTTGGAGCAAAAATTAAGACCCGGTCTTTTTTTCGGTAGTTACACAAACAAGCTTAATGGACTAATTGGTCTCCTCTCGATTGTCAAATTTCTTACGTTCTCCTCTAATGCTTGGCACAAAGACCCATTTTTCCTGGATCTCCCCCCTCTGCTCTACAGTTTAAAATTACAAATCACACAATTCAGACCTGATTAAGGTGCACATTGCAGACTTTCTTTTAAGGGGAGTTTTGGTCACGCAACACTTTTTCTACACGGCCTCCCATAATGTTTAGGACAATTGGCGTCACAGGTGTTTGCGACTCCTAAGGTGGGTTTCATTGCTTCATAAGATACCTTGGCTTGCTTGTACCCTTTGGAGTCTGTAGTTGCCATTGTACAACATGAAGACGAGAGCTGTGCATATGAAAGTCAAGGAAGCAATCATGAGGCTGAAAAACAAGACGGGAAACATCGGGAAACCCTAAATCAAATGTCTGGAAAATCATTAAAAACAAAGAGTGCAGTCGATATGGAAAAACTCTGCTAATGCTTCTAGAAAGATACTGAGAAGTAATTTAAAAACAGCTTAGGCTACTTTCAGCATTATCTTCTCCAATATGGAGACGCTGCTCCAAAGCCTACAGCAGTTTTTGTAGCCTTCACAAATTCTTTCAGCGTCTCACTAGTTCAGGGTTGGTCTTCTGGTTTCATTTCTGTTGTTAGTTTTGAGGGTTTTTTTGTTCTTTATTTCGCCTTATACAATTTCTTGTATTAGGAATTTGTTAGTTTCCACATACCACTTGGGGTCAGAGCGCAGGGTCAGCCATTGTACAGCGCCCAGGTTAAGGGTCTTGCTCAAGGGCCCAGCAGAGTAGGATCTCTTTTTGGCAGTGACGGGGATTCGAACTGGCAACCTTCTGGATACCAGCACAGATCCTTAGCCTCAGAGCCACCACTCCGCCCAAGATCAAGTAAAAAATAAGATGGCAAAACTGAATAACTCACACACGCTAATTACTCAAATGAGCCTTGGATTGGCCATTAAGCAAAATAAGTACCATGCTGAGGGCACCAAGGGAACGGGGGCTTGACTTTTGTCCTCCTAGCTATCATGCCCTTAGCTTTTGTATTGCGTACTAAAAGTGGTTTCATTTTTTTTTCTATAAATGTCAATTTCGTTGTTCCTTTGTAAAAGTGACAATGACAATAAAGATCTATCTATCTACTTTATTTGCTCTGAGGATGTTGATGGAGAAGTATGGAGAAGACCAGAAGGATTTGCATTGTGTCTTTGTGGACCTGAAGAAAGCCTATGACAGGGTGATTGAGAGGAGCTGTGGTATTATGTGAGGAAGTCAGGAGTGGCAGAGAAGTACAAAAAAGAGTTGTACAAGATATGTACAAGGGAAGTGCGACAGTAGTGAGGTCTGCGGTAGCAGTGACGGAGGTGGGATTACATCAGGGATTGGCTCTGAGCCCTCTCTTATTGTCAATGGTGATGGACAGGTTGACAGATGAGATTAGACAGGAGTCCCCGTGGACTGTGATATTTGCTGATGACATTGTTATCTGTAGTGATAGTAGGGAGCAGGTTGAGGAGACCCTGGAGAGGTGGAGATATGAGAGGAGAGCAATGAAGGCCAGTAGGACCACCAAGACAGAATACATGTGTGTGAATGAAAGGGAGGTCTGTGGAATGGTGAGGATGCAGGGAGTAGAGTATGCGAAGGTGGATGAGTTTAAATACTTGGGATCAACAGTACAGAGTAATGGAGAATGTGGAAGAGAAGTGAAGAAGAGAGTGCAGGCAGGGTGGAATGGGTGGAGAAGAGTGTCAGGAGTGATTTGTGACAGACGGCTGTCAGCAAGAGTGAAAGGAAAGGTCTACAGGATGTGTGCGGAGCATGCTGAGAGCAGAAAATCTCTCTCCACTCATGGTCTCCATCCATCCTAACAAAGAGCTTCAGAGGATTAACAGAGAAGAATCACATAAAATACTCAACTCAAGCTGTGCAAAGCTTGTTGCGTCAAACATAAAGACTCCACGCCACATTCGCTGCCACAGATACTTCAGCAGAGTACTGAGTGAGGGGTCTGAATACTTGTGTCAGTGTGAGACTTCAGATTTTAGGTCTACAGTACAAGGACGGTAGTGAGACCAGCTATGTTTTAAGGGATGGAGACGGTGGCACAGGAGACAGAGCTGGAGGAGGAAGAGTTAAAGATGCTAAGCTTTGCATTGGGTGTGACGAGGATGGACAGGATTAGAAATGAGGACATTAGAGGGTCAGCTCAAGTTGGACTATTGGGAGACAAAGTCAGAGAGGCGAGATTGCGTTGGTTTGGACATGTGCAGAGGAGAGATGAGGGGTATATTGGGAGAAGGATGCTTAGGATAGAGCTGACAGGTAAGAGGAGAAGAGGAAGGCCTAAGAGAAGGTTTATGGATGTGGTGAGGGAGGACATGCAGGTGATGGGTGTGACAGAGCAAGATGACGAGGACAAGAAGATATGGAAGAAGATGATCCACTGTGGCGACCCCTAACGGGAGCAGCCAAAAGAAGAAGAAGAAGTCTTTACCTGCTGTGCTTGACTTTAATCTGCATTGTTAAAAAAAATATATATTTTTGTTGGCACAGTGAGCAACTCAAGTTTAAAAGTTTGGTTTGAAGGTGTTGTCAGATGATATCACATTTGTTTCCGTCTCACAATGTAAGACTTTTGCGTCTGTCGAGATTAAACACGGCTGGTTGGGTCTGGCTAGCATTTAACTCATCAGCTGATTTGTCTTATGGATCCATTAGCTCTTTATTTTATTATTTCATTTACTGATTTTTGACATAAACAAGGTAGAGTTTGAATTCTGTCACATACAGTGCCCTCCATAATGTTTTTGGGACAAAGAGCCATTTCTCCTTGATTTCCCCCCTCTGCTCCACAGTTTATAATTACAAATCACACAATTCAGAGGTAATTAAAGTGCACACTGAAGACTTTCATTTAAGGGGATTTGCACACAAAACTATTTTTCTGCACAGTCCCAATCATTTCAGACACCATAATGTTTGGCACACAGCAATGGCGGGTCCATTAAAGACGTCATATTTAGGATTTTGTCGCATATCCCTTGAATGCAAAGACTGCTTGAAGTCTGTCATTCATTGACATCACCAGGTGCTGAGGGTCTTCCTCTAATGCAGCCATCTTCAGCCTTCTGCTTGTTTTGGGGCCTTGTCCAATTCGAGTTTTGTTTTCAGCATATGGAAGGCCTGCGCAATTGGATTTAAATTGGGGGGCTGGCTTTGCCTTTCAAGAATTTTCCATTTTTGTTAGCTTTGAAAAACTCCGGTGTTGCTCAGCAGTGTGTTTGGTTCATTATCTTGTTGTATGATGAAGCGGCGTCCGTTGGGTTTGGAGGCATCTACTGGAAATGAATGTTTCTACAAACCTTATTGTGCCACTGCTGCTCCATCATCAAAGAAGAGAAGCGTGCCAGTACCTGTGGCAGCCATACATGCCCAAGCATAACATAACACCTCCAGCACCATGGTGGTCTGCTTTGGACCTTCACAAACTGTAATCTGGCCATCCTGTTTTTGTGGTTTGCATGTTACAGTGTGGCCTCTGTTGTCTCTAACACGTCCACATCTGCTTCCTCAAGTCTATTTCTGATTTCTCGGACACACGTTTGGGGCTTTTTCTTCAGCGTGGTGAGGATTCTCCTGTCCTCAGCAGTGGAGCTCTTCCTTGACCAATCAGTCCCTTTGTGATTACTGAGCTCACCAGTGTGTTTTCTTCTTCACGATAATCCTAGACAGTTGATTTAAGTCATCCTAAGGTTTTCCCGATGCCTCAAATGGTTTGATTCCTGTTTTTCAGCCTCATAATGGCTTTTTTGACTTTCATTGGCACGGCTCTAGACTTCATGCTGTACAATGGCAACTACAAACTCCAAAGGGTAGGAGCAAGCCGAGGGATTTTATGAAGCTGAGGAATCACAAACACCTGTGACGCCCATTGTCCCAGACATTATGGTGCCCTGAAATAGGGTTGTCATTTCTACATGGTGGCACCGAAATGTGTGCAAATCACCTTAAATGAATGTCTGCATTAATCACGAGTCTGAATTGTCTGATTTGTAATTTTAAACTGTGGAGCAGAGAAGTAATTCAAAGAAGTCTTTGTCCTAAACATCATGGAGGGCACTGAATCTCACAACTGAACTGCTTTTTCGTTCTTTCGGCCTTTACGGTAAGTGAATCCACTTATTCTCTCTGCATTGAACAGAAAGAGTTTCAACATTTCAGTTGGACGCCCAAGAAGTTGGCAAGAGATGTACAATTGTGAAATAAGGCTTCAACTAAAATGGTTCACCTGTATTCTCAGAAAGGTTACATTTAAGTAACTGTGTTACACACAAATGGAAATTTTATGACTCATAAAATTTAAAAAGAAGAAAAACAAAATATTCACTAGGCGGTGCTTTGTGTGCACTCTAACAGGAGGTCACCTGACGGTCATAAAGCATGGAGTCTTTTGTTCTCCAACCACAAGTGAAGGTGCACATTTCACCTGTCATATTAGCATTTCATAAACTAGCATGCAAAAAATAGAAGCCCAAGAAAGACAAAAACCAACGTATAACTTCAGGAGTTCACCTTGAAAAAGGACTCAAAGGACTGACGTGCACTACACAAAAGCCATTAGAGACCAGGCCCAGAAATGAACACTGCGGTTTTGGTCACTGGTCGTGAGGGGGACCTACTCGGACCCCTTCACTTTCTGCCTGCTTAAATGTGTTGCAGATTTAATTTTAAATGGATAAATTACCCATTTTAGAATTGAACTGAATATCTTTACTGTCATTGCACAAGTACAACGAAATTGGATGAAATCCTATCAGCGCAAAACAGCAAGAAATCGTAACACTGCAAAAACATACAAATACAGTGGTGCCTCGGTTTGTGAGTGTAATTTGTTCCGGAAACGGGCTTGTAATCCAAAGCACTCGAATATCAAAGTGAACTTCCCCATAAGAAATAATGGAAACTCCGATGATTCGTTCTACAACCCAAAAATATTCATATAAAAATGATTAATACAAAATATAACGGAAAAATATGTAAAACAAATTAACCTGCACTTTACCTTTCGAAAAGAATCGTGGCTGGTGTGAGGGAAACGAGAGAGGAGAGGAGGATGAGGGTTATTGTGTAGGACGACATTCACTCTTAACTAACGAAATCCCTGCTATCTGTTGGCTCCCTGGAATCGTCTTCTTTTTTTGCGACTTTAACAAGGCCACCTCTCCAATGACAGTTACATTTGCCTGAAGAGTCACTACACTTGGACACAAAGTTTAATAAAATGCTATACGCACTGTAAGGATTCTAAACTCTTTTGAGATTTCCCCCCATTTCGGATGACACATGGAAGAGCGTCCCGAAGCAACCGCAGGCTCCCTGCGCTGTAGCAGTTTGCCACAAAAGCGAATCCAAAAAGATCGTGGTTGCTCTATAAGCACCTGCCGTCGATGGGTAATGCAAGGGACATTATAAATGCGCAGGGGACAGTATTACTTGGCCACTAACCTGGTCACGACCCTACCGGATTGCTGTGTCTGTGTATAGGAGAGTGGCAGAACCCGCTACAATAAATAACCGTGGTGAGTAAAGCTGGTGTTGCTAAAGTACTGAGTCTCAGCCTCGTGTTTCTGGGTGTAAGACAGGGACTCACATGTTACAACACACACACGTGGTCACAATGTTATACTAAACAGTATAGGCTCGTATGGATGTTGACTATATCAGTGAGGCACGCCGACTGAGACCGAGTATGGGAGATGATTACCCACAATCCTGCGGCGAGAGAGAATAAGAACCGCCATCGGCTCAGTTGTGATCACACGACGCTCGGCCGACAAAGCGTATACGGACTACCTGTATTGCAAGACCTCGCTCGTTTATCAAGTTAAAATTTATTAAAAAATTTAGCCCATTTTGCAAATCACTCAAATAACAAAGTTACTCGCAATCCAATGTTTTACTGTATGAAGATTTATTAAAAGAGATTCTAAAAGTGGAAAAGTAAAACAAACATATTACACGAGAAGACATTTTTGATATTCTGATGGTATTTCAGTTGCACCGTGTGAGTATCATTTAGTGCAGTCATGGCAATTGGGTAAAAGTGATTTTTACTTTCTTGTGTACGACGTATAAGGAAAGTATTGTAAACGTCCAAAAATTCGATGTCAAGATTTTAGACCTCCCTGACTTTCTCGTATACAAAGTATAGGGGGATTATTGGAATCATCCAAAAATTCAGTTTCGAGATTTCCTCTCCTCTCATATCTCCACCTCTCCAGGGTCTCCTCAACCTGCTCCCTACTATCTCTACAGATCACAATGTCATCAGCAAACATCACAGTCCACGATGACTCCTGTCTAATCTCGTCTGTCAACCTGTCCATCTCCATTGCAAATAAGAAAGGGGCTCAGAGCCGATCCCTGATGTAATCCCACCTCCGTCACTCCAACCGCAGACCTCACCACTGTCACACTCCCCTCGTACATATACTATACAACTCTTACGTACTTCTCTGTCACTCCCGACTTCCTCATACAATACCACAACTCCTCTCGAGGCACCCTGTCATATGCTTTCTCCAGGTTCACAAAGACTCAATGCAACTCCTTCTGGCCTTTTCTATACTTATCCATCAACATCCTCAGAGCAAACATCACATCTGTGGTTCTCTTTCCTAGTATGAAACAACACTGCTGCTCACTAATCATCACCTTACTTCTTAACTGAGCTTCCACTACTCTTTCCCATAACTTCATGCTGTGGATCATCAGTTTTATCTCCCAGTAGTTACTACAGTCCTGCACATCCCCCTTATTCTTAAATATCGGCACCAGTACACTTCTTCTCCACTCCTCAGGTATCCTCTCAATTTTGAAGATTCCATTAAACAATCTGATTAAAAACTCCACTGCCATCTCTCCTAAACACCTCCATGCTTCCACAGGTATGTCATCTGGACCAACAGCCCTTCCATTTTTCATCCTCTTCATAGCTGTCCTTACTTCCTCCTTGCTAATCCATTGCATTTCCTGATTCACTATCTCCACATTATCCAACCTCTTCTCTCTCTCGTTCTCTTCATTCATCAGCCTCTCAAAGTACTCTTTCCATCTTCTCAACACACCCTCCTTGCTTATGAGTTTGCTTCCATCTTCATCACCCTAACCTGCTGCACATCTTTCCAGCTCGGTCCCACTGTCTAGCCAATCAGTACAGGTCTCTTTCTCCAACCTCTCATACAACTCATAATACACCTTTTCTTGAAATGACCCGTATGATCATGGCCACATCTTGCTCTAAGTGAGGACAATTTGGCATGAACCCAGGTCAATAAAACCAGGCTAGTTTAAGCTGACCCGTTTCTGAGGCATCCTGTTCATGACATAGGCTGAATGATGGGGCCATCAAGTACATTTAAATGCCAAATGCCAATTATGTGGGCGGCCTATAAGACAATAAAAACAAAAAGGGCTCAAGTCTATCGTCTTTTATTTCTCTGTTTGTTTTCACGTTGCTTGAGCTCCCGTCAAGGAGGATTACTTTCATCACACCCAAAGCGAGACATTTCCAAAGGACTCTCGTGACAGAGCAGCGGGGCAGACCTCAAAAGGGAGAGAGCAGCAAAGAAGCGAGGAGGCTGCGTCTTCGTAACTTTTCAGGCTCAGTTTTGTTCTGCTAATCCTTTCGAGATGCCCTTATTTTTTGAATTTAAGAGTTTTGTTTTCCTCTCTTCAAACTTTGCATTCTATCAGGAACATCAACACACTTGTAATTCTTTGAAACACATTAATACGAAGGAGGCATGCTGCGACTCGTCCAAATGCTAATCGTCCGTACAAGGAAAAGACAAAAGACGAGGAGGTGTGGGGAGGGGACACAACAGGAGAAAAATTAGTGCGCATTCCGCAGCCCTGAGAGTCGAAACGCTGGCTACAACAATCTCAGCGAGTCATCCTTGAGTGGTGTCAGTTGAACAGGAAGTTGCAAAGACTGTGACAATGATGCCTATAATCGAGGGAATTTCATAAGGAAGCTAAAGCCGGCAAAGGTGCACATTAGCAATCCGAGGGGCAGGGCCCATCTTCAGCCTCAAGCGCCCGCAACATGACACCATTGAGCATGCCAGGAGAAACAATGACACAAGTGACATGCAATAAAAATGTCTTAAGAGTAAGAGACAACGGCACAACCCTAGACCGTGGCCGTCACACATGATCACAATGGTCCTCTGACAGGTCCTGCACCCAGCGCACCACGTCACTCCCCACAACAGGCACCTAAGCTACACCGTATGGACAAAAGCATTGGGACACACCTCTGAATTATTGAATTTGGGTGTTTCAATCAGACCCATTGCCACAGGTGTATAAAAATCAAGCACCTCGCCATGCAGTCTCCATTTACAAACATTTGTGAAACAAAATGGGTCGTTCTGAAGAGCTCGGCGACTGCAAGCGTGGTACTGGGATAGGATGGCACCTTTGCAGATCAGATGGTTTGTGAAATTTCATCCCTGCTGGATATTCCCCGGTCAACTGTAAGTGGTATTATTGGAAATTTGAAGCGTTTAGGAACAACAGCAACTCAGCCACGAAGTGGAAGATCACATAAAGTCACAGAGCGGGGTCAACGACTGTTAAGGTACAAGGAGTGTAAAAGTCACCAATGCCCAATTCCCACAGAGGAGGAGGATAGGAGCACAAGCGGATACAGAGCAATGTCGCAACCACCACATGGCGGACCAACTCAGGATCCCAGATAGAAACATTTCAAAATCTTTCAAGAAGAGGGGAAGCTGTTACAGCTGCAAAGGAGGGGACCAAGTCCTTATTAAAGTCCATGTTTTTGAATACAATGGTGTAGTGGTCAGGCATCCCAATACTCTTGTCCATATAGTGCACGGGTGGCGAACTCCATGCCTGGTGGGCCGCAGTGGCTACAGGTTTTCATTCTAACCCTTTTCCTAATCAGTGACCAGTTTTCACTGATAATTAACTTTTTCCCATCACTTTAATAGCCCTGTTAGAAGAGTTCGGCCCTCTGAATGGATTCTTTTCTTCGTTAAATGACAGCCAAGCAGAAATGAGATGTGAAACGAGCTAACAGATGACCAGCTAAACTGGGACTTCAAACTCCCAACCAAATTTCACTCCAACCACTTTCTTAATGAGAAGCCAATTCTTGCTGTTAATTAAACCCGTTATTTAATTCCACGGCTTGTTGCTGCTCTCATTCTGCCACAGCACACATTTCGAAAGCTGTTGTTTTTCTGTTCTTTCTAAGAGCACCGTCAAAATGTTTTGGTGACCTTAGAGGTCAACCTTACCAAGACCATCACATGTCTTTAATTTCAGATACTGTGTGATGGGCACAAGGGAGCTGGTCATGTGGTGGCTTGTTTTGTGTCTCATTATTGTTTGGCTGCTAATTAAAGAAAAAGAAACAACTATGGGGCCGGAGTCAAGTTAATTAAAAGAAGTAATCAGCAGCAAAAACTGGCCACTAATTAAGAAGATGGTAAGAATAAAAACCTGCAGCCACCGCCGCCCACTAGGCCTGAAGTTCGCCACCCCTGATATAGTGTATTTACACCAGCTCTACTTCATCTTGTGGCCTCATTCCCATAGCCAAGGTGTTCTGACAAACACTTTTAACTTACCATTTGACTGATGTCTTCATTCAAGGCGACTTCCAACATGCGAGATACATTTGGCTCCATTTCTCTTGTTTTTTCTAATTGAAGCACGGGCAGGTGAAGTGACTTGGGCAGCACGGTCGATTTGAGCCCACAACCATAGGGTTTGAAATCTGAAGTCCAAAGTCCTGACGACTACGCCACATTGCCTCAACAGCTTTGTTGTTCTTATACAAAGTACAGGTGCTTCCTCAACTAGGCCCTACCATTCTGTCCCATGGTTTATCCTATTAGTGCCATGCTGAAGATACACAGCTGTACCTGTCGTTCGAGTCTCTTAAACTACGGGTCACGTCCCTAAAGAATGAACTTGGCTTGCTCCCATTCATGAATCACAACAGTATCAAAAGGGGAAGGGGTCACTAACGGTTTGCAATTGGGGTGCTTCGGGAAGGGTGAAACTGAAAAACTACACAACAATGATCAGTGGTGATTTTCCATGGTGGACACCCCTACCCCGGGACAACAATCATCAGCAATTTAGCAAGGGAGATGGATCCCACAGAGGACGCTCTATGTTGACTGTGGCAAAAACTTTGTGTGTTCCAATGATGACACCGTCACCTCAGTCCCAGTGCACTCCTGCTGCTTTGATGGGATTGATATTCTCCGTGTCAGCAGTGGTTTTTGAGTTGTCCCCCTCCTATTATAACCCCTATTCCTGATATGACATTTACCGTACAGTTTAAGTTGGGACCAACTTCAAAGCATTTGAAAAATGTCATGAACATCTGTTTAGCTGTTTTTGTGTACTTAGCAAACAGACAGACAAAGTCTGATTTTATTAATGTGGATTTCATCAACACAGCAAAACAACTGCTCATCTTGTGGCTGTGTATAATTTTATTTCATACAAATTTGCTAAAAACTTAAACAAAAGCCAAGAAAATTCTCAACAGTGATTTAACTGCTGACAACAGCTACAGCATACTGCTGTACACGTGAAGCCCCAGCCCACACTGTGCAGGTTTGAATATTAGGAGGGGTTTCAGAAGATCGAGGTGCACACCAAGGCTGCCCAGGCCAAGTTCAGGTGAAGCATCTCAGTCTGCTGGAGGGAATGCCAGCCTATCAACAAATTACACCCAAGTGCACAGCAAGCCAACAAGCAGGCACCAAGACTAAGTGTACAGCATATGCAAATATGTCAGGAACGAAGTTGCCAATGAACTCGGGTTGGGTTGGTCGCTGGCGCTTTCCGACAGCCGTGCTAACCACTGTGTTGTCCTTGGCTGAAAAGACCTTAACAAAACTAAAAGAGCAGTTGCTTACTGTTAGGAAGCCCGGGAAGCTGAGCCTAGTTACCAGAGAGACAAGCCAAAAACATCCGTTTTCAAAGCAGGAGGGCAGGAGTAATGTATCATGAGGAATGTGGCGTCACTCAGACACCGGTGCTTTGGGAATCAGATTTCCCACGAGCGGAGTACACAGAATACGGTGCACCCAACACGACGCAGTCACGCTCATTGGAAACACTGAGCAGATACCAATTAAAACAAAAAAACCACAAAAACAAACAAAAAAAAAAACTTCAGGCTCTAAGCGCACGGTCTTCCTTTACCCGCCACACGGTACCCACGAGACAGCTTGGATACGGAGATCATAAGAATGGAGAAAAAGAGGAGTCTAAATGAGTGAGAATTATGAAAGAACCAAATCAAATGCCATACCAGCATATTGGCTTGGACTCTTGGGGACCTGTGGGACTTTGAGGAACTTGAACCCAAATGGTGTCTGCCACTAAACTGTGTGACCAAAATGAGTTTCCTTTCTTGAACTGAACTCATCACATAGGCTTCATTTTCTGCTACTCCTATTGGCCACTTTCTCTGTTGTGTTCACTAGCGGTCCCCTGATTTTCCTACAAGGGTTTTTGGGGTTTTTTTCTGGTCTTCTTAAGAGAGTCAATGCTGGGGCAGAACAGACCATTGACCCATTTCCTTTGTGACTTTGGGTTATATAATAAATACATTTTTGTTGGTGTACTGATGAGCCCTAACATTCTGCAGGGAGGCTGAGGACTCAGTACGATGAGCACTCAGCCGGTTACTTCCCTACTCTACGTTACTGTCTTCAGGAAAGCTTTCTCCTTCCTCAAGGAGCCACCAACGCTTGTCCCCACCTCTTCATTATGTGTATCATCTTCATCTTTCGGCTGCTCCCGTTAGGGGTTGCTCCAGCTTGTTTTGAAGGAGAAGTAATTTTAAAGCTGTGCTATGCACGTGAGCACTGGGCCGCCCCGTTCTACCACTTTGTGGCTGACACTTGTGACTCCTAGGGTCCGTGTACTTTTTGGTATTTGAAATTTCGTTTCAGAAAATATCATTTAAAAAAGAAAAAGAGACACTTATTTGATTTTCAACTTAAAAGGGAAAAAAGAAAAAACACAAAACAATTACTTTCGCACATCAGAAAAGAAAAATGTAAGAAACGAGAACGAGAAAACGCCCTTTATTTCATAGTAACAACAATAACGTTCATAAAAGAACAGCTACATCAATGAAGCAAAGTTTGCAAAGCTTGTATTTTTACCTGAAAGATGCGACTCGTTTTTCCTGCAGTCATGTCCTCGTCCCGGAGTGTCACTCTTTTACTGTTCCGAAAAATAACGTAATGGTCCATCCACTTCTGATGCCAGTGTAACTTTAAGGCCGTCCATCGACGTGTTGTGAGGAGGACTATTCGCACGTGTTGTCAAAAATCGTGCAGAAGAAGAAGTACCACCTCCGGTTTCAGACAACGAAAATGCATCTGTTTTGTTGTTTTTGAGTTATTACACTTTCATTATCTGAATCAGAAATAAATCCAGAAAAGTATGTGTAATTTTAAGTTTATGACTGCTATTTGTTACCAAAGAATAAAAAAATGCCTTATTTTCCCTAATTTTATTCTTTAATCAAAAATGAAAATCTGAAAATTCCTTTCATTTTCGTTTTTGCTTCTAAAATGAAATATAAAATACCAAAAAGTACACGGACCCTCCTAGACGCTTCTATTTCACAATAACTGCACTTACAGTTGACTGGGGTCTATGAAGTGCTGGCAAAACTTTCACATACTAACTTGTGGCCTAGGTAGCCACGTTTAAAGTCACTGAGCTCTTCAGTAGAACCAACTCAATGTTTGTCTATAAAGTTTGCATGTTACGCACTTGACTTTATACATAATGCACTTCAGAAGAAGTCATCCACCTAAAGTTAAGCATGTTCAGGCCCGGCCAAACCTTGGATGGGAGACCATTGAGGAAACGCTTGGGTTGCTGCTGGCGAGGTCAGCAGGGGGCGCTTACCCTGTGCTCCGAACTTGGATCACAATGCCCCACTGCAGTGACTGGGGGACTCAATGTGCTGTATAAATCGTGCCGTCCCTCAGATAAGATGAAAAATTGTGGTCATAAAAGATCCCTGGGCATCCTTCATAAAGAGTAAGGGCTCGTTTATACTTGATGCTCAGAACGTGTACGTGCACGCATCATGGCTGCCATGCGTTCCCAGCATTCACTTGACGTGTCCTCTGAGCAGAAATTAATGTGACGTGTCCACGAGCTGCAGTACCAGCAAAAAGTCGGGTGGCGCAATGTGATAAAACTTGGAATGTGACGTCAGAGTCTCTGTTTACTATCTACATGTGACAGAAAGCCGCTTTGCGCTTTGTGATGTGCCTGCTTCGATGTTTGATGTATGGTTCGAAGAGGTGAAGCAAAATGCCGACTTACAGGTACATTCGTGGTGCTTTTATATTCTAGCGTTGCATATTCCCGATCGTAATGACATGATACATTTGAAAAGTCTGATATGGTAAACTTCACTACTTAAGCCCTTTTGCTGTCTCCTATTCGCACGTGTGTGACACACTGTATACAATGTATGTTTATCAACAGGTCTGGGTTGTGGATATGGGATATGGGTTTCATATGGGAAAATTCGATATGAAATACAAGCATTTCAGTTCGCGAGTCACTTTCTGGTACGGATTAATCTCGTGAACCGAGGTTCCACTGGGTACTCCATAAAGATGGAGTAGGTGAAGTGCTGTGCCTTGAAAACAGCTCATTCTTAAGACCCTCTTAATATAACCCGGGGTTGAGGGGACACAGTACCAGGTGAAAGGGTGACAGGGTGCCAGGATTCACTCACCTACACATAGTCACACCGTGCTAATTTAAAACACAACTTGTTTTTTTGTATAGTGCCCTTCACTGAGTCCAGGCACAGAGCACTGTGATCAATTCTCAGTTATGGATGACACCATTTACTACATACAGAACTGGCATACATATAAAAGCAGATTTGTTAGCACACACAAAGAACAAGGCAGGAACTGATTAAAAATAAATGGAGACCAACAATAACCGTTCGTTAATTAACCCTTTCAGCCCTGGATTCTCAATTTTTATGGGAAAAATTATTTTGTGAGATATTCTACCTTTGGGGTGTCTAGGAAGCTCAAAAATGAAAAGAAAAAAAAAAACCCATCACTAACAACCAGTTAACGGCGCACTGCACGAATACACTTGACTTGACCATTCCTAGTTTTCCTCCTCTTTCTCTGTACATTTATCATTCATTTGCTCAGAGGTTGATACGCTTGCCGCTTCCTGAGCGGCTCTTTGTTTCTCCACTCTAGCGGCCCACATCTTCTCTTCTTTTGTCGGCTTCTTTTTGTGTTAAAACTGATTAAGTCGGTGTTTGTGTTGCAATTACTTAGTACGTTTTCTTTCATTTTTCACTTAAGCTGGCACTTAAGTCTTCAATCTACCTCAAGAACGATTTAAGATATGAAGAGGTAGGGGAAGTGACGGTGAAGGTGGCAGGAATGAGAACGGTGCCCTTACGCATGCGCCACACAGCCGCCCCGCTGCCGAGAGTTGATTCTACAATAAAATAAAATAAAAATAGGAATAACCTTGGAGGTCAATCATCACCCCGAAAGCAGATAGTAGACGTCACGTAGTATATTTCAGGTCAACAGGTCAAATGGTTTGCGAGCTACAGGTGATTTAAAATCCTGGACAGACAAAGGGACAGTCACGGTAGCATATTATATAAGAAGATAGCTGCCAAAAACTTCAGTCTTCTTGAGGAAATAAAATTGAAAGTGGTGCACACAGTCTGGAAACATCCATTTGCACGTTTGTGTTTTGTGGACTGTATACCAGTCTCTCCAGTCTGCGCTAATAGTAGCATGCCTGGTTCCAATGGCTACAAACATACCTGTGCTTTACAAAAACGGCCACATATACTGTATATGTACTAGTAATAGGACGTCAGGGCCGAAAGGGTTAATTGATAAACTATAGGAAGTTGACAATGGTGGAGATGAAAACCATAAAAGAGAAAGTCAAATATTAAGTCACAGTCCTGGAGACCATCGACCAATCAGCCTGGGTTTTTCGACAGTAGAGTCTGTGCTGCTCGTCCAATCAGATGAGGGAATCTTTCCAACCAATGACTCCAGTGCTGCTAAAATCATCCACCGAGTTAACAAGTGTGTCTTTGTGATGTGTGAGAAAATAAAAATAAAAACATCACAATACCAACACCAACGGTGCTGTAAAGCTCTCGAGGTGTGGTCCCCAAGTGTCAGTTAAGTGGCCCACAAGCTGACAGTCATCAAGGCAAAGGGACTTTTAAATGGCTTAGCGACTTTGGTCTTTTAAGTACTTATGTAAGTAAGCATTTGTCTGTAAAAAATTAAGATGGCTAGCCAACACTGGCGATGTTTAACAAATATACTCAGATAAATGAGAAATGACTCTAAACCTACATCCCGCTTCCAACAAAAAAAAAAGTAAAATGTAAATAAAAACAGAATGTGATCTGCAAATAGAGCAAAGACAACATATCAAATGTTGAAACTGAGAAGTTTATTTGTTTTATGAAAAATACATCCTTATTTTGAGTTCGATGCCTGCAGCATGTTTCAAAAAAAATATAAAAGACAGGAAAAAAAAATTTAAAAGAACACCTGGTGGAACATCTCACAGCTAATGAGATTAATTGGCAACAGGTCAGTAACATGATTGGGTATAAAAAGAGCAGTCAAGAAGTAAAGACGGGGAGGGGGGTCACTACATGAGCAAATAGTGGAACAGTTTCAGAATAACGTTCCTCAAAATAAAATTACAAAGAATTTTAGGATTTCATCATCTATGGCACATAAGATTCAGACAATCTGGAGAAGTCTCTGCATGCGAGAGACAAGGCCAAAAACCAGTATTGGATGGCCGTGATCTTTGGGCCCTCAGGCGGCGCTGCTTTAAAAACAGACAATTCTGTAGAGGACATCACGCAGGGGCTGAGGAACACTTCCATGGACCATCGTCTGTGAACACGGTGTGTCGCTTTAACCTCTACTATGTAAAGAAGAAACCATATATAAACATGACACAGAAACAAAACACGGTCTTCAATGGACACCAGCTCATTTAAGATGGACTTAAGGAAAGTGGAAAACTGTCCTGTGGTCTGACTAAGCAAAATGTGAAATTAATTCTGGAAATCATGGATGGTGTGTCTGACAGGCTAAAGAGTACAGAGGGACCATCCGGTTTACTTTAATGTAAGCCTGGAGAAGTCACACCTAGTCAAGGCTGTCCCTTAACTCCAAGCACACATCCATAGATGAACAGGCTACCTGCTGTTAATCGATCGTCACGGTTCAGGGGTTTAAATCCAACGTTGTGGTATTTGATTGTGGACTGTGTTTCTGATCCAGAAGTGAGCAGCACTGGAGCACATTAAGGAACAGTCCAGTCTCCGTTTCTCTTCACTCTATGTACACCTCTGACTGACTATAAATATAACAGCAGGTCATGTCACTGGTGGAAATTCTCAGATGATTCTGCACTTATGGGGTGTATTGATAAGGGGGATGAGATGAAGGAGAAGAGTCAGATGGAGAAAGAACTTTGTTTCTTTGTGCATAAAGAATTGTCTGCACCTGAACATCAGTATATCCAAGGAACTGGTTATTGATTTTCGCCAGAACAAACAGCCCCTATGCCCAGTCACTATGATGGAATGAATGTAGAGGTGGTGCACTCCTACAAGTACTTGGAGGGTCTACATCAATGAAAGGCTGGACTGGTCTTATAACACAGATAAGAAAGGGCATAGCAGGCCCTTTTTACTTTCTCGTATACATAGTACAGTCGACTCCACTTAAGTACACGTTGGTTGAGCGCATGCTCCGTTTAGCTGCACATGACTTGCACGCTCCCTATTTGTATAAAGTCAAATAAATGGGCAATTGTGAATTGTGAATTTCCCATTGGGGATTAATAAAGTATCTATCTAATAACTTCGTATAAGCGCACTAGCGATAAGCGCACAATCCGCTTAAGCGCACATACATTATTGATCCCATTGCTATTCTCTCCAGCCAAATTCACTCTGGTTAACTGCACAACATCCACTAGTCAAACAGCGATATTGATTGACAAGCTTAAACGACATAATCAGCGTATGACGATGTAAGTAGCCCGGCTGAAGGCGGATCATTCAGGTGCTGATGTCCAATCCCGCTACTGTACTGAGGCCTAATAGTTTACAGAGCAGTTACTAGGTGTACACTGTAGTCAGCTTAGCAGCGTGTTCTTATGAACGTGTAAATGTCGTCTCAGAACTGCCAATGCGTTAAACAAAAGTCTGTTTGCAACAAATGACATTACGGATTAGCCTTACAACTCATCGGTGATAAGTTAGCTGTCGTGACTTTTGACTATGGCGTTGACTTCGTCATCCCGTGCGCAAAAATCATTGTCTATGGCTGAACGTGTCGATGTCTTAAACAGACTTGAAAACAAAGAGAGTCAGGTCTCTGTTGTGGAACATTATGGTGTTCATCCTAGCCAGATTTCTCGGATTTACAAGAATAAGAAATCGATATTGCAAGACTGAGAGAACAACGGCAATCAGGACAAAAAACGAAAAAGAATAGGGAAGGCTGAAGACGTATAGGTACAGTCCATGTACATATGAACAGTTAATGTGTATGTACTGTATGTACTATACATGTATCCATTATATTCTTCACCGTGGTCTATTTTAATGAATGTTTTATTGCGTTTGACTAGGCTAGTAGGTGGGCTAACTGAATGGTCAACTTTCAGGACTGACATCTTGCACTCCTATTAAGTGCATGCTCTGCTTAAGCACACGTGGCAATCTCGTCTAAAGACTGGGCACTTAAGCGGAGATTCCTAAGTATAGGAATCATGAAAAAAAATTCGACCTCAAGATTTAATGAATCTTGACATTTTAGACTTTTCCAAATCCAAAAATACAATTTCTGAAATTATGCCTGCCTGTGTGTAAACATGACAACTCGAAAACACTTGCCTCGGTCAATGAGATTTTGTACACCTGCTTTATATCAAGAATAAGGAATCCTATCAATTTTTGGGCCACTTCTGGCAACCAGGAGTGGCACTTTGACTGAATACATTTGCGAATTTTCAAGTAAACTATGGTTATAATTACAGATAGATGATTCAAATTTTGTATAAATATTTATAATGATAAAAAGCAAACCGAAATGAAATTTGAGAAAAATTACTCAACCGGAAGTAGTATTTTATTTAAACAATCATCCAAATGTTTTGTATCATGGAAATATAAATGTGTACGCGATATTAAAAACTGTATTCAGTACAACATATATTCTTTTAACAACTATTATTCATTTTATTTAATTTATACATCAGTTTAACAATAACGTTTAAACATTGAACATGCCATGTAAATATAAAGATGTAACGGGAACAATAAGCTGCTATCTCCTCATTGTGTTCCTGGTATACATTTAATTTTATGATTTCTTTTTTATTTCCACCATCATTATCATAATTAAATATAGCTAAATGCTGTTTTATCTATACCAATTTATTGTAACAAATATTATATAATACTAACACTATCTCTAGGTTTGTAGGTGACTATAACTCTTTTTACTTTACATGTAATCTCAGTAATGCATATGTAGTTATGAAGAAATTCAACCACCGTTTTCAACCACCCAAAGTGTGAAAATATCATTTTAATATAAAGTTTGATTATAAATAGAGATACGTGATTGTGTATCGATATAATCAATTAGTTACGATGATAAAGACATAATATTTGAGAAATATCACACAACTGGAAGTGGTTCTGATGACCTTTTCTTCTTATCACAGTATACGAGGAAGTCGAGGGGAGTGCTCTCACGACTGCTTCTTAGGAGACTGTGCTCCTTTGATGTTTGAAGTGACATCTTCTACAACTCACTGAGGGTCAGTTCGTCGTGCAGGTCTGGTAACATCACTTCAAGAGAGGCCCACCAAATCAACAAGCTAATTAGAAGAGTAGTCTCAGTTATGGGATGTCTTCTGGACCTGCTGGAGGTAGTAGTGGATAAGACAAGACTGAAAAGACTGACTGTTATTATGAACAATGCTGCATATCCCCTCTCTAACACGCTAATACCGAGGACCTGCTGCCAACAAATAATTCAGCAGAAGTGGGTCAAAAAACGTGATTGTGGCCCCTTAACACCAACTGCAATACACCTGTATAGCGCCTCACTGGAACTGGGACTGCCAAGTCAGACATTTTCTTTCTTTTCAGTCATTCTGGAGGTTTTTCAGATCACACACACACAAGGTGAGACACAAAAATAACTAGACTGAGCTTGCGGATTTCCTGGAGAACCGTCTGGAGGTTGGCCGGACGTGAATCACAGAAATATATCTCCTCCTACACGACCTCTCTGCATCACCAAGATAATGCTCCTGCGCACAATGCTTTTTCCCATTAAGTAGTTGTTGACTGACAAAAACATTCCTGTCCTCGATCATCCTCCCTATTCGCCCAATTTAGTGCCCTGTGATTTTTACTTGTTCCCGAAAATCAAAAGTGACCCGAAGGGAACACATTTTTCTTCAATGGATGAAGTGAAGACAGAAATGGCAAGCCTGTTGAAGAGCCTCAAGCAAAAAGATACCCATGGAGCAGTGTAGAGATTGGGAGGGGGACTATATAGAAGGTGACAACATTAAGAATGCTGTAATTCATCAATATATACACATATATACATATATATAGTGATATAAGATGCTGTATAGCGCCTGACGCAACACAGACTCACACTGAGGCACGTGTAAAAATACTCAGAACTCTTATTTTTCTTCACCTGTGGGGCACGTCTTCCCCGTGAACCCCACAGGCAATACACAGTCCCAAAAACACTTAGCCAACACAAAAACACTTTTCTGGCACCACCACTCCTCCCGTCTAGCTACATCCTCCACCTCCCGACTCTGGCCACTGAGTGGTGGTGGCTGGCCCCTTTTATAGCCCACCCGGAAGTGTTCCAGGTGCTTGACCACCTGGTTCCAATTGCACTTCCGGGTGGGGCTGAAGATTTGTCCAGCCGGGCTGTGGAATCTATGCAGAACCCCCTGGCGGCCACCCCAGCTCCCAACCGGGCTGTGGAGGACTCCATCTCCCATGAAGCCCTGCGGAAGGTTGGGGAATCGCTGTCGGCCAGGGAGGCTGCCACCTGCCACCTCCCTGATCACAGGCGCCTCACAACACAGCAGCTTCAAGCACAGCTTAACAGTGCAGGTCACCAAAAGCCAAGTGACAGTTTGTACTGTAAAGAGGAGACTTTGAGCTGCAGGTTTCACAGGCAGGAAGAAAACCATTCCTTACAGAACACACTAGGGCCTTGAAATACCAGCTGTGGACCACTGCAGACTGGAAGAAAGTCTAACGGGCCGATGAATCCAAATTTGAAATCTTCAGTGTTTGTATGCTGTTGAGTTAGTAGAATGTGATGGTTCTGTCAATCATGGAGGAGGAAATGTGATGGTTTGGGGTTCTTTTGCTGGAGGCGGAGTTGGTGACTGGCACTCGGAATCAAAAGGGTTACCACAGTTTGGCTGTTAGATCAGCAGAAGGTGCAGGCTACTTTGATGAATCAAAAATGTGAATAAACTTTTGTACAGTTTAAAAAAAAAAAAAAAAGTCAAGGAATCATTATTTGCCATTATTTACTTGTTCTATGCCCCGATTTCATGAAGCATTAAGACATTAAACTGCGTGCTTTTCTGTACAGAGTACTGTACTGAGGTGTTCTAAATTTTTTGACTGGTAGTGTATATATGGGGCAGTGTCATTATGGAAGTGGGACACCATCCCAGGACTTGCTCAGCTTGATCCCAGGACCACATGCTCCTCCCTGTATGCAGTGTTGGGCATGAACAAGTTCAAAAGAGGTGCCTTCATTGAACAAGATCATTTTGTCTCAGAACGGTGAACTTAACGTAGTGTATTTGCAAGTGAAGACCTTGAAGGTGAGCGAGTTCAGTTTAGGTGACATTCTGGATCTGATTTAGGTCCAGATTAAACGTTTAGATCCAGATTAAACATTTCGCCTTACCCTGTCATGTAGGGGTGGAGCCGAATCCAAATACGGTATTCAGATAAGCACAAATAGTGGATTTTTACAAATGTTTATTTTGTACAAATGGTTTGCCATTTATTTGTATTTGGAAAAAATAATGTCAAATCAAACAGGCCCTGTCTGTGTCTGCCTGCTTGTGCTTAAGCTGCACCCCCAGTGACACAAGCACCCATTGAAGCTCCGCTTTCTCTTTTAGGAAAACGTTGTACTTTGTACGTCCCCGTTGGACGTGCAATATGTGAGGTGAATTTTGACCAGCAGTGTAATAAATCAGTTCACCTACACGCGGGTTCCACAGTCACCATTTGTGTCACACGGTTGGAAACCGAGCAGTAATTTATATGTATGCTTGTTTAATTCCACCCGGGGGGGTAAACGTTAACATTTAACATTATACATAGTTATTGTCTGTTTTTCACCTGCATTATTATCATTCTTTAATTTAATATTATTTATTGTATCAGTATGCTGCTGCTGAAGAATGTGAATTTCCCATTGGGATTAATAAAGTATCTATCTATCTATTTAATTTCTTTTTTGACCGTTGAGGATATTAGCATATATGGTTAAATGTATTTGTTGCTGGGTATAACTCAATAAAGTGTCTTCTTATATAATACTCTACCGTGGCTGTCCGTTTGTCTGTCCAGAATTTTAAATCACCTGTTAGCACCATTTTGGTCAAATTTAGTGAACACGTGATTGTGACTTTTCATGCAGTTGGTCATGCGCCGAAAATATGTTTGAGCTTCAAAACCTGCTAATTGCAACAGTGTAGCGTTATAGTTTTAGGGATTGAGTTTCAAAATCTGCTTACGGACCCAGATTTTCCTATTTATCTCCAAAATTTATCCTTTGTACTTAGCTGATTTTGGAAATGAGCTCTTCAATTATTGTATTTTATTCAAGGACACTGTAATAGCCTAATATAAAGGCATGTAAAACTGAAAAAAGTAAACTCATGGGTCATTTATTCTCACTCCTTAAAAAAATACAAAATGGCCTGAATATGAACGAGTTCAAAATTGGTGAACTATGAACGTGAATGTATTCATTTTAATCTGTGTGAACTGAACTTTGAGCCAGCGAGGTGTGAACTTCCACAACGCTGTCAGCATGAGGCAGACAGATGCCCACCTGCTGCGTCACAACTGCCCCCTCGTCTGCTGTATCCTTTGTTCTTACCGAACGAACGGTGCTTCTGGGACGGGGTCACTCACTTCCACAGTCCTCTCCATGGCACGCACAGCCCTTCCAGCAGGGTGGCTCAAGAGAAAAATCTCTGTAACCTTGACACGATGCCCAAGTCGATAGCCGCATGAGGCTCAATAAGACATTTATGCAACCCGCTTGATGGATGCTGCGTTGCCCTCTAAAAAAAGACAACGGTAGCAGAAAGGCTTTTGTTTCAAGAGGAATTAAGAATTGATTACAAAGTCTCCTAATGACGGATTACACGAGAGAAAACAATACTCGGCACAGCCGTAGTAAAATCCTTACATTATATTCCACATAGCTGGAGGCCCAGGACACAACTATTAGCCAAAAAAAAAATAATAATAATAAATATGAGATCTGAGCAGGTGTTTTATTAAAAAAAACAAAAAAAAAAAACAAAACAAACATTCAAGTAATAAATGTGATCACACAAAAAACGACAAGCTTCAGGCATAACTGACACAGATCAACTTACGTCAAGGATTAAACCTGCGACTGATGTAAAATAAAAAAAGTACAAACAGGATCTCGGCTAGGATGTACTACTATAGGTATGAGCTCCCACCCTCCTCCCCACCTCGCACAACAAGTCCCCCGAGGGCACAGCATTCGTCCAAAGCTGCTCTCTCACCAGCTCAATTCACCACGGATAACTGCGAGCGACAAACGTGCAAAAAAAAAAAAAAAAAAAAAAAAAAAGAAAACTGTCACCCAAAATGGCCCTCCCCACCCTGCCCGGCGGCACAGTGCCAAGTTGCACCCCGTGGGCCTGTTCGTCTCTGCAGGAACACTCCCAAGGTGCATTTTACATGTCTTTAAGCAGCAGAGGCACCACCAACGTGGACAAAACATTAGTTTTATCGGCTCTACAAACACACAAGGCATGGCACACACTGCTGCCACCCTTTCTATTCACTCGGGACTGAAGCCGGGGCAGGATCTGAGAAGCCGGATAATTCACTGGGCGTCTGCTTTGATGAACAGCAAACACAGCAGGTGCTTAAATGCTTCTTCCTCTGTCAATTTAACCACAAAACAAAAGAGAAGTTCCCAGGGAGTCAAGTCTCAAAATGTGAATTCTTGATTACCACGCCGATCTCTTCATCCGTGTGACCATCTCCAGAAAACAGAATAGCTTTCATATTTTTAAGGGCGTCAGAAATTTTGGGCACAATGAGGCTAAGGGTTAATTAAGTCCCTTTACTGGAGACACAGCACCACTCACAATACCAGTATTTTAGTAAATGAAACAACTGAAAGGGAATGGTGACAAAGACAAAAAAAAGAAAGAGGGGGCCGATCATACTGTAGCTGATTAGATTCTTCACCATTAAGAGAGTGGCACCTGCAGTGCATTCACAAAGTATTTGGACCCCCTTCAGTTTTTGTTCCATTTTGTTGTTACAGCCATATCCTAAAATTCATCCATTATCCAACCTGCTATATCCTAACTACAGGGTCACGGGGGTCTGCTGGAGCCAAACCAGGCCAGCACAGGGCGCAAGGCAGGAACAAATCCTGGGCAGGGCACACACACCCACACAACAAGCACACACTAGGGACAATTTAGAATCGGCAACGCACCTAACCTGCATGTCGTTGGACTGTGGGAGGAAACCTAAAATCATTTAAATTGTTTACCATATCAAGCAGCATGCAATAAATAAAATGTCACATGAACATATGCTCACCGGCCACTTTATTAGGTACACCAAATATTTAGCGCAAATATCTAATGTTGCAGTTGTGGCCTTTGTCCACCTCTTGAACCCTCAGGTACCACTCCAGACACGTTGTAAAAGCACAATAACTATTTATTTTGTTATAACGTGCACAAAGCACCCTCCACTCCACACTATTCATATACAATAAATCACCAATACTACAAAACTCTTTCCTCCTCGCCCAGACACTTCACCACCCTACCTCCCAGCTCAGCTCAATGTCTGGGCTTTCCCACAATCCTTTTATACACCCTGACCCGGAGGTGTTCCTGCCCAATCAGTCCACAGTTCCTTTTCCCTTCTGGGTCAGGGTAAACAGTCCTTTTCTTCAACCCAGGAGCATGTCGTTTCTTCCTGTCACGTGACCGTGACATACTCCCGGGTTATAGGGTGCATAAGAGTCCACGAGCCCCCCTACAGCGACTCCCGGTGGCCCCCAAGGTATCCAGCAGGGCTGTGTATAACAACTACATAGTCCATGAGGCCCTGCTGGAACTCGGGGCACGATCATGCTGTCGGGAGAGCTCCTCCTGGCGGCCTGGGGGTGAGAGCCGGAGTAAAATGCCGGCAATCCACCACACTAATCAGCCAATCACATAGCGGCAACTCAGTGCATTTCAGCCAGTAGACATTGTGAAGACCACCTGCTGAAGTTCAAGCCGAGTATCAGAATGGGGAAGAAAAGCTGACTGAAGTGACTTTGAACGTGTGTCATGATTATTGGTGCCAGACGGGCTGCTCGGAGTATTTCAGAAACTGCTGACCTACTGGGATTTTCACGCACAAACATCTCCAGAGTTTACAGAGAATGGTCTGAAAAAATATCAGTGAGCGGCAGTTCTCTGGGCAAAAATGGCTCATTGATGCCAGAGGTCAGAGGAGAATGGCCAGACTGGTATGAGCTGATAGAAAGGCAACAGGAACTCAAATAAGCACTCGTTACAACCGAGGTGTGCAGAAGAGCAGCTCTGAACACACAACGCGTTGAACCTTGAAAGAGATGGTGGGCTACAGCAGCAGGAGACCACACCGGGTGACACTCCTGTCAGCTACAAACAGGCAACTGAGGCCAAAATTCACAGGGACTCACCAAAATTGGACAACAGAAGATTGGAAAAACGTTGCCTGGTCTGAGGAGTCTCAATTTCTGCTGTGACATTCAGATGGTTGTGTCAACAACATGAAAGCATGGCTCTAATCTGACTTGTATCAACGTTTCAGGCTGGTGCGTGGGATATTTTCTTGGTAAAAGTTGGGCAACTTAGTACTAACAGCATCATTTTAATGCCACAGCCTACTGGAGTATTGTTGCTGAACATGTCCATACCTTTATGACTGCCATCTTCTGATGGTTACTTCCAGCAAAATGATGCATCATGTCACAAAGCTCAAATCATCTCAGACTGGTTTCCTGAATGAGTTCACTTCACTCAAATGGCCACCACAGTCACCAGAACTCAATCCAATAGATCACCTTGTGATGTGGTGGAAGGGAAATTTGCATCATGGATGTGCAGCAGACAAATGTGGGGCAACTGCATGACGTTATTATGTCAATATGGACCAACATCCCTGAGGAATGTTTCTACCACCATGATGAATCAGCTCTTCCTCTGGCTGCTCCTGTTCGGGGCCGTCACAGTGGATCATCATCTTCCATATCTTTCTGTCCTCTGCATCTTGTTCTGTTACACCCATCACCTGCATGTCCTCTCTCACCACATCCATAAAATTAGGCGAATGGGAATGGAAAGCTTTGCTGGGCTGAATGGCCTGTTGTCATCCAGAGTGTGGTAGTGTTCCAAAAAGTAGCAAAAACACTTTCCCCATATAGTTTTATTAAACACTCCACTTGTATATCAAATTATTTCTCTTTTCTGTAAAGATCCTTGTGTATGTCCAATGTTGTAACTATAACACTTCAGTAGCTTCAATCAAAATGTCATTCGTTTTACTTACTGACATTCTGCTTCTTTCGGCTACTCCCGTTAGGGGTCATCACAACGGATCATCTTCTTCCATATCTTCCCATCCTCGTCATCTTATCCTGCCACACGCATCACCTGTCCTCTCTCACTACATCCATAAACCTTCTCTTAGGCCTTCCTCTTCTCCTCTTGCATGACAGCTCTATCCTTAGCACCCTTCTCCCAATATACTCAGCATCTCTCCTCTGCACATGTCCACACCAAACCATGTTAAATCAATAACACAAACAATTATGGGAGATCTGAAGGCAAAAGTGGGTCCAACCCGGAGCTAGTAAGGTGTACCTAAAAAAGTGGCCGGTGAGTTTAAGTATTCAAACCCTTTGCTTTGGCCGAGGAGTATCTCATTCTATTGGTCATACATTGAGATGTCTCTCCACCTTGTTTGGAGTCCATGTATGGTCAATTCAGTTGATTGGACTGATTAGTAAAGGCACAGGCACACACACACACACACACACCTGTCTATAAAAGGCTCCACAGTTTAGAAAAACTCAAGCCATGAGGTCGAAGGAATTGCCTGCAGAGCTTAGAGACAGGATTGTGTTAAGGCTGAGACCCAGATCTGGGGAAAGCAGCAAACATCTTTTTACAGCTTTGAAGGCCCAAAAGAGCACAGTGGCCACCAGAATTGTATCATGGATGAAGTTTGGAAAAACCACGACTCTTAGTAGAGCTGGCCACTCGGCTAAACTGAGCAATGGGAAGGGAGACAAAGGCCTTGTGTGACCAAGAACCTGATGGTCACTCTAGAGCAGGGGTCTCCAAACACGTTGCTTGCGAGCTACCGGTACCTCACAACCCCATTCCAAGTATCTTGCCAAAGGGTTAATGAAATCCTACATAAATTTGAAAACTTGATTAGTCAAATAAGGGGTGGGTGATCATTCCAAAAAAATCACATCACGATCCTTTTAACACCAAATCACAATCCACAATCTGAATTGCAATCTCTCTTTTCAATGTGGCAGACACTTAAGAGAATATCTGGACTCAAACTCATCAAGACCTAAGTAACACTTTATTTTAAAAATCCAATAAAGCTGAATTCAATTGTTCTCTCGTTCGCTAGCTAAGCGGAGTTAACATGCCCCGAAGCTGGTGAGTGAGTGAGGAAGAGAGTGTGTTTTTCGGATTTGCGCAAATAAATCGGTACCGCAAGCAAACTCTCATTCATGGCGAAATGAGAGAAGTCGCAAAAATCAACCGGAATGTTCAAGCAAATTATAGAAAAAAACCCAATTTAAATCGTTTAGTAGTTCTCTCGTGAAAAGCGGACAGACATTCAGACAGAGCGATGTTGGATTTAATATCTTTATATTTAATACGTTACCCGTTGCTCGCAAACCGTTTGAAGTACTGACCTGAAATTTGGTACATATATACTACGTGACGTCTACTATCTACTTTCAGGGTGATGACTGACCTCCAAGGTTACTCCTCTTTTTATTTTTATTTTATGTTATTGTAGAATTAACTCTCGGCAGCGGCCAGCAGGGCGGCGTTGCAGGGCATGTGTACGGGGGCCGTTCTCATCCCTACCACCTTCACTGTCACTTCCCCTACCTCTTCATATCTTAAGTCTTCAATCTGCATCAAGAATGATTTAAGTGCCAGCTTAAGTGAAAAATTAAAGAAAACGTATCAAGTAATTGCAACACAAACACTGACTTAATCAGTTTTAACGCGAAAAGATGCCAACGGAAGAAGAGAAGAAGCGGGCCGCTAGGGTGGAGAAAAGAGCCGCCACTCAGGAAGCAGCAAGCGCATCAACCACTGAGCAAACGAATGATAAACATACAGAGAAAGAGGAGGAAAACTAAGTCAAGTGTATTCACTGCACGTTATCATACAGTGCGCCATTACTGGTACTGAAGTATAACTGAAGATTAATGAAATATAATGAAGAAGTTAATTAGCAGCAAAAACAGGCCACTAATTAGGAAAAGGGTTAGAATGAAAAAATGCAGCCACTGTAGCCCTCCAGGACTGGCATTGGGGACTCCTGGGCTATGCGAGTGAACACCATGACTGTCCTGACTTGATAAGATTCTGTAAATGAACTCTGTGACTGAAAAACACTGTAAAAAAGTTGGGCAACGTGACATGGCTCTTACAGGAACGGTTTTCGACTCCATTCCTGCTGGGGCCCCTCCACAGTTACAGATACCATATGTACTCACATATAAGTCGGGTCTTAAAACCGGAAAAATTGATCATAAAATCAGACCCTGCCTTATACACTCATTCAAAAATGCGACACTTACATTTTTTTTTTTTAACATCTTCTTGCCTCCTCCAATCTCCCATCAGTTTCTCAGATACATCGAATTTGTTGCAGCATTGCAGTTACCAATTTCGTTTAATTTAAAACCAGCTTCATATTTCTTCTGATCGAACGCTCCATCTTACGATAATGGTGTATGAGGGTGTGAGATACAAAAAACACAAATCAGTGTAAACGTCGCTTTGGAATAGTTTGGGTATTATCATGTGGTCACGTAGGTACAATACACGGTGTGCCCAGTGGTGACTCAGGTGGGCGACGGCATATCATAATCTCTTGGTCCAATAGCGCAAGTTTTCCGCATTCGACTTATATGACCGACATTATAAAATACCAGAAATTATACTGTAAAATCAAGTCCCGACTTAAACGCGAGTATATACGGTATTCACAAGAAGTGCAACCTTCTTAATTTTAAATGATGTCATTGGCCTTAATTATATCTCTGATGATTAGCAATGAGCAGTGCAGACACGGGTGCAAACGACACTGACTGCTAAATGACTTCCGCACCATTTTCACCCGTCTGCTCGTTCAAAGCTCCTTACAAAGGAGCAGACCAGTCAACATGGCACTGAAGTCATTACTCCCCTTTAACATTCAGTTGTGTTGGATACAATGAGGACGGCAAACTCTACAGAAAAACATGAAATTAAAAAGAAAATGACAAGGGAAACGTAAGCATTTGGCAAAAATACAAACATTTCAGAATTTCCCCGAACAAGAGAACAGAAAAGAAACAGCTCACTAACAACGAGATCAATTCAAAGTATGAATGATGAAGCAATTGCGAAATAGGCTGGAAGAAAACCGTGCAGCCATGGGAGTTCCAGAGAACTGGAGAATCTGAATAGCAGTTGATGGGTGCCCCTCCAATTGTGGTAGTGGGACACAGTATTCCAACAGAGAGAAAACAAGAGTCAGAACGAGATGATGAGCTACGCCAGTTTGAATAATCAGGCTAGGATTCCTGTCCGCTTTTGTGAGATGGAGGCACAGAGTGTTTGCATTTGAAATCCACGAAGAGGCATGAGGCTGGCGTAAGCAGCTGCAACTTTATTGGCTGCAGGGTGGCATACTGCCAGGGATTACTTATTAAGTTATTTTATTGTCTTTTTCCGCTTTTGCCGTGACTATTATTGCAAAGGTATGAGGGGTGTTTTTTTTTGTTTCCTCTTCATTGTGGCGGTTATTATAGTGAACAATTTACAAGATCGGATTGTGTGCAATCACTGTATGTTGCACCTTGAGAAGACGTTTATTGTGTCTGTGATTTATTAGAGTTGGTGAACTGCTCCGTTCCCTGCATTTTATTTACGCTGATCGAGATCGAGGACTGATATCAAGTAACTTGACATCATTTACTGCAGAAAGCCGTGACCCCTTCTCCCTTTGATATGACCACTGGTGGCCACAGAATCTCATACAACTTTGACTAATGGATTTCCACTCAGCTGCCTTATCACACACACACAAATGATCAGAAGTTTAATCTGTCAAACTTAACAAAACAGGCAAGTGTCTGTGTGTCCATCTAGTTGCTAGAGTGCTGTCATTCCAACAGATGGTGCATCATAAACATTTTTAGTAATAAAATGCATTGCATTTGTCATTCCAAAAGATGGCGCATCACAAACATTTTTAGTACTAAAATGAATTGCATTTGTCATTCCAATAGATGGCGCATCACAAACATTTTTAGTAATAAAATGCATTGTATGTCTCATTCCAACAGATTGCGCATCACAAACATTTTTAGTAATAAAATGCACTGCATTTGTCATTCCAACAGATGGCGCATCACAAACATTTTTAGTACTAAAATGCATTGCATTTGTCATTCCAACAGATGGCGCATCACAAACATTTTTAGTAATAAAATGCATTGTATGTCTCATTCCAACAGATTGCGCATCACAAACATTTTTAGTAATAAAATGCACTGCATTTGTCATTCCAACAGATGGTGCATCACAAACTTTAGTACTAAAATGCATTGCATTTGTCATTCCAACAGATGGTGCATCACAAACTTTAGTACTAAAATGCATTGCATTTGTCATTCCAACAGATGGCGCATCACAAACAGTTTTAGTACTAAAATACATTGCATTTGTCATTCCAACAGATAGCGCATCACAAACATTTTTAGTAATAAAATGCACTGCATTTGTCATTATAAATAGTTGGCGCATCACAAACATTAAAACTGCTTTTACGAATTGCATACCAAATGACACATAACAGAGACAAATGCACTGCATGGTGCACTAAAAATGTTAACACCGAGGTCTGCATCGATTACTTAGTTTTCAACACGTCTTAGACAGGTAGCACAGCTAGTGCCCTATAAAGAATTCCTCACATAATGTTGTAAATTAAATCTAATTATGTATGTCTTAGTTATGAAGGGAAAAATACAGCTACAGAAGGAAGCACCACTGACCTGCTACGATTGTTTCTCTTTCACAGTTTATGGATTTATTTAGCATGTATTTCAAGTTCTTTGTGCGTTTCTTGTGGGTTCTGGACAATGGAAATTTAAAGCTTTTTTCTTTGCTAAAAAGGACCTGTCAGAATTGTTAAAAATATTTAACGTCATATCGCAACTCCATTTTGTTTCTTGCAAGTGCTGCAACATTGGACTTAGTTTGTGTACGGTTGCTAGCCACATCACTATGCAGGACGGCCACCCATGATGCTGTGTTCAGCTGCTATCGGACAGATGGTAAATATGAGTTTCCGAGTCAGAAACCTACAAACTCTGAGCTACAATTCAGGGATATCTGGTGTCGACTAGATAGATAGATAGATAGATAGATAGATAGATAGATAGATAGATAGATAGATAGATAGATAGATAGATAGATAGATAGATAGATAGATAGATAGATAAAGAAAAGGCACTATATGATAGACAGACAGACAGACAGACAGACAGACAGACAGACAGACAGACAGACAGACAGACAGACAGACAGATAGATAGATAGATAGATAGATAGATAGATAGATAGATAGATAGATAGGACTATTTTTGCCATGATGGTATAAAAAGTTGGCACCGTACATTTCCTGCTCACCCATGTTTGTGGATAAAGCAAAGGAAATCTCCATGTGGTGGTTACCATTTCTTTTTCGTGTTACCCACTGGATTCACCTTTGATTTTTGGTTTACATGAAAGATAGGACAGATCTAAGCTTATTATCACTGTGGCAGACGGCTGGGGGTCTTACCTGGTCGAGATGCCCTTCTGAGGAGAGGACATGTCAACAGCAGTACCTCCCCGGGGACATAAGACGGCAGCCCCCCTGGTTTGCATCAGGGACCCGCTGGGGCCCATTGCCACCGACAGACAGGGGGTGCCTGGACAGCTCCGGAACCCCACCCAGAAGTGCTGCGGGAAGATGATCGGGGAGCACCTGGAGCATTGCCGGGAGAGGCCGCCTCACTTCATTCGGGGAGCCGGAGTTGGGAGGCAGAGGACAGAGCTTGTGGGAGAGGAGTGGAGGCGGCAATGAAGAGAGAAGAAATGGGGAGGAAAAGGATAAGGACTGAGCTTATTTGATTGGTGTTTTGTGTGTCTTAAAGGAAAAGATGTGTTCTGGACATTGTGGGTCTGCGTCTCTGTCTGTAGCTGGGCTGATCCTTCCACATCACGCTTAAGATCTCAAGATGCCGGCCTAATAAGAATTCCGAAGATGGACAAAATAGTGTTGCGTTCACGTGCTATTGTACAAACGCTAAATACGAGTTTCCGAGTCTGAAGACTTGAACAATCCACTGTATGGTTCATCTCCCAATCTGTATTTAAAGGAGATCTCTCCCATTACAAGATGAGTACACCCACACGTTAAGTGGGTCTGTATGCCCTTTCCTCATTGGAACAATACAAGGAGGACAGACTGCGGAGAATCTTATGGCCACAATGGCAAGGGTAAAGTGAAGCGGCTAGCCTTTTCCTGCCAGTTTTCTCTCCCACTCTGTGTGTGCGGAACGCTACTGAACTGGCATTACCGACAGACGTCTTTCAGTATCAAAGTACCCTGGTACCCACTGAGAGCAAAATCAGTGCGGTGGCACAAGTGGCAGCACTCACTGCCATTTGAAACCTGGAAGTGACTCCGCTCCTAGCATGCAGCACAATGAATGGCACCCTGACGTTTAAATCCCATTTAGTCAACTCACCTGACATGCAGTTAATGTCCCGTTATAACAAACAAACCTAATGGCGTTATGCAGGTGTCAGAGTAAGGTGTGTGCTGTTCTTTCATTATTAAAAAGCCATCATTATTGCTCAGGGCAAGGTGTGCATGGCTGGCAGACCAGGATGGCCCACCACATGGAATCCAGAAAGACTAGAAAAGAGATCAGTGCAGCCAATTAGTGTAACTCTAGACAACACGACAAAGTGCGGAACACGCACACAAAATAATAACACAGACTTACAGGAGCTGCCCGCCCTGCCACATTGACCCCACATTATTAAACTAGCATGTTTTGAACAGCACAATGCACATCTCCACCTCCCTCAGGTGAAATGCACACCGCTCGAATGCAGGGTGACAAGGGTCTGATTACCCTTACATTTTTCTCCATTATTCTTCATTCTCTGTATAAAATTACTATAGAAAGTGTTGGCATTTAAGACAGGCCACTTGTTTGTAACAATTTAGAAAGCATCCATCCATTCCTAATCCGCTTATCCAGTTTAGAGTCACGGTAAGCCAGTGTCTATTCCAGCAGCGTTTGGGCACAAGTAGTGAACCAACCCAGAAGTGGGCGCCAGCCTGTCGCAAGGCACAATTATGTGCACACGTACTGCCACTCATAAAGAGTTACTAATTACCCAAAAACACATTTCTTTGGGGGCAACAGAAAAACCCCCCCCACAGCTAACATGGTGAATGTGTGAACTCCACAAGGGCAGTGCCCGGGCTAGGATTGGAAGGCAGAACTGTCAACCGAGATGCCCTTTAACGGCCGACAACCCCAGCAGGTTCTGCTCATTGTTGTCTTGCTGCCAGCCTCTCGGTTTCTTTCTCCTCTTTGCTCAATTGACAGTGCAGGCCGACGGCAAACAAGTCAAACTCATCCCTGGGCTTTGCTGCCCTCTGGTGCTCCTTCATCACTTGTACAACAATTGACGCATTAATCACTGGGCACCACTTCAACTGTTTAGGGAAAAAACAAACTTCCTCGAACCGACCGTGAATACGATTTCAGTTATGGCCGGACATGTTCCTAAGATCAAGGGTGTTATTATTCTTTAACCATTTAGGACTTGAAAGGACTTTTTATATGTCCCATGCGCTTTGTAGTCATGATTGAGAGACATTTTTTATTCTCATGTTTTCATGGAAAACAAAGTTATAGTCAAAAAGTTAAAAGTGAGTAAAAGTGACATAATACAAGTGACATGCACGTGCACGTGGGAGAGAGTTTAAGGGCTTTGGTGAAGGCAATCTAAGAGAGGCACTGTATGATAATGTCCTCCCTTTTCCTCCCTCTGCAGGACTGGAAGATTGCCACCTCTCCACCATCACCATCACTTCCTGTATCCGTCCACCTGGCCTTACCTCTTCCTGCCCCGGCACCACATGACCGCAAAAACCGCCATCTTGGGCGGTCACAACAGGACTCCCATCTGAGAAGACTCCATTTTGCATTTCCATGTGCCAAGGCCCTTAACCTGCAATTGTTGAGCGCTTTGAGTAGTGAGAAAAGCGATATATAAATGCAAAGAATTATTATTATTATTATTATGAACAATTCTACACATCCCAGCCCAAAGAAGTTGGTGGTGCTTCTGGACAGTGTTGATGTATGGCATCTGCTTTGCTTAGGAAAGCCTCAACTTGCATCTGTGGATGCTGCCATGAACGGTGATGACTGACAGAAGTTTACCAAAGTACTTTCCGCATCCATTTTATGACATCCATTACAGAGGCATGACAAGACTGAGATGTCTCAGGGATCAGATCACACGCATTTAGAAGTCGTCTCTGGCCTTGCTCTTTACACACTGAAATTTGATTGGAATTTTTTAATTATATTGTGCACTGTAGAGGGATCAATGCCCAAAATCTTACCAGTTGGTCTTTGAGGAATGTTGTTCTCGAAATGCTGGATCATTTACTGACGCATCTGTTGGTAAACTGTTGGGCCTTGCTCCCTTCCTTGCTCCTGAAGGATCAGGCCTAACGTTTGGAGGCTCCTTTTGCCTCTCCTGTGTTATGCGGGAGTTCAGGGTGATGTTTTTAGATGGGTGCAGAATTGGCTCAGACACAGGAAGCAGAGGGTGATGGTGCGAGGAACCTCATCAGAATTGGCCGATGTTAAGAGTGGTGATCAGCAGGGGGCAGTGCCGGGGCCGCTGCTATTTTTTAATATATATAAATGATAGGAATAGGGATAGGAATATAAGGAACAAGCTGGTTAAGTTTGCAGATGATACCAAGATAGGTGGATTAGCAGATAATTTGGAATCCGTTATATCATCACAGAAAGACTTGGACAGCAGATAGGCTTGGGCAGATTTGTGGCCGATGAAATTTAATGTCAGTAAATGTAAAGAATTACACATAAGAAGTAAAAATGTGAGGTCTGAATACACAATAGGCGGTCAGAAAATCGAGAGTCCACCTTATGATAAGGATTTAGGAGTCATAGTGGACTCTAAGCTATCGACTTCCCAACAGTGTTCAGAAGCCATTAACAAGGCTAACAGAGTGTCAGGTTATACAGCACCTTGATGTGTGGAGTACAAGTCACAGGAGGTGACGCTTAAGTCTTTATAACACACTGGTGAGGCCTCATCTGGAGTCCTGTGTGCAGTTTTAGTCTCCATAAAGACACAGCAGTGTTAGAAAAAGTCCAGAGAAGAGCGACGAGGCTGATTCAGGGCTACATGAGGAAAGATGAAAAGAGCCGAGCCTTTACAGTTTAAGCAAAAGAAGATCAAGAGGTGACATAATTGAAGTGTTTAAAATTATGAAGGGAATTAGTCCAGTGGATCGAGACTGCAAGGATAAAATGAGTTAATCAAGAACACAGGAGACACAGTTGGAAACTTGTGAAGGGGAAATTTCTCACAAACATTAGGGAGTTTTTCTTTACACCAAGAACGGTAGACACTTGGAATAAGTGACCAAGTAGTGTGGTAGACAGGAGGACTTTAGGGACTTTCAAAACTCAACGTGATGTTATTTTAGAAGATGTAAGTGGAGAGGACTGGTGAGCTTTTTTGGGCTGAATGGCCTGTCCTTGTCCAGATTGTTCTAATGTTATAAAAAAAAATTAAATGAAGAAAAGTACAGAGTGGCCAATGAAAAAGTGGCCCACCTCCACCGAGACGACTGCATTACTTGGTGAAGAGAAAGATGATCAAATTTGGTGCTCACATTTACAGAAGATGCTGAAAGTGATCTCCTTGTGCGTCGATACATCTCTGTGCCTGTTTCAGCACGTTCACGTACACTCTTTGTTCACAGCCACTTTTTCGTGGGCCACCCTGTATATTTAGAGTAATCTCTAGCAAAAGATTACAGTTTTTGTTGGTCGCTGTATCCAGCAGGGGGCACTCTTTCTTGATGGAGAACAGACTAGAGTCAATACCCATGCCTTTTGTAACCATGGTGGAAATAAGCAGACGAGAGAAACACAGTACAAAAGGAGATACTGTATATGATATGCATTTAAATGTTTTTTTTTTTTAAGTCCGAAAGAATAAAATGCATAATTCATTTATACGTACATATCCAGGCCGGAGTGAAGCCAATGAAATGTACAGTCAGTCTTCAGTGGGGGATGACGACAGCTATACGAATTGGTCCAACAAGGTGGGGAGCAGCATTGGCCGACTTCTGCTTCATGACGGATCCTCTTCATTATAAACACTCACATATTTACAGATTTGCCAGGTGTGGGCAACTTCCAATGGACCTACCAAACTTAACTGTGCAAATATCACCTTCCCCTGCTCTCGTGGCTTCTACAGACAGTAGCCGTTGGTCACCCTGACCATACACCAATTCAGAAAATGCCAGCATTTTAAAACAGCCTGCCAGGATCGTCTTTCACGTGTTTCTATCCATCTTCCTAGCCAGCTTCACCCTGTCAGGCTTCAACTTTGGAATAAAACAATAATCTTTTATAAATATAAAGTGTTTGTAATAAACCTCAGAGATCACAGTGGCACACTTAAAACCTTTCGTGTACAGTCGCTGGAACCTAACCCCCTATTTCCTGTAGGTTAAATACGTAAACCAGGGGGCGCGAATGTTGCCATATGTGGCGTAATTTCGCTATTCATAGGGAAATTTTAAACTTGTAGCGGTGTATCAGCAGCAAAAAATATAGGAATAAATTTTATTAGGGTTTCAAAAAACGTTAGGAGGGTGTGATTAAAACTTATGAAAACTCGGGTCGCAAATACTTAAAGGCTGAGAAACGCTGACATAAACATTGACGACTTCAAATTTTACATCGTTTTTTAGGAACGTAATTCCTGAAAAAGTTGAGGACTATTTACAAATATACAGCTTCTCCTAACTTTAAATAGAATCACAATTTTATGATTTATGTGTGTTATGGTGTCAATTGTGAAATGATGTTTGCAACATAATAAGAGCTCAACAGGCTGCAGCTAAAGTGATGGCAGCGGTTTGGAGGGTGTTGCGGTTCCCCATGGATGTTTGAATCGAGGATTCAGAACCATTACACTCTAAATTATGTGTGTGTGTGTGTGTGTGGACTGAAGTGAATGTCTGAGTGGAAAAATTCATTTGCATTAAGTCAGCTTGCTGCTGCCAACACTCAGTCATTACAGCATAGTCTGCGGTGGTAAAGCAGGAGCGGGGTCTAAAGACAGAACTGGTTAACCAGTCAAACTACATCCCTGTCCTCGCCTATGGTCATGAGCTGTAGATAATGGCCAAAAAAGAGAGATGGTGAGTAGGAGAAGCTGAAATGGGGTTGTTTGTCAGGGTGGCTGGGTGAGGAGCTCAGCATTTCACGAGAGCCTCAGAGTAGAGTCACTGCTCCTCCAGATGGAGAGGAGCCAATTGAGGTGGTATGGGCATGTCGTTAAGGATGCCGTGCAGGTGGTTCCTCCTGGAGCTGCTCCAGGCATGTCCCACTGGGCGGAAACTCCAGTAGCAGTTCCAGGATATGCTAAAGGGATTAATCACCCTCGGCTGGCTTAGGAACGTTGGGGAATACCCCAGGGACTGCTGGGATCTGTGACTGGAGACAGGGAACTCTGGGCTGATCTGCTTTGCCTGCTAACACCGAGACCCTCAACAGTGAAAATAGAGTCACAAAATGAAAAGTCATTCAGTGGCCTGGTTTGTGCACCCGTCATTGTTTATTTTTCTTTATTTTGCCTGTATCCTTTTCACCATCCCATTTACTCTACTTAGGCGTAATTATTTTTCTTTGTGGTTTTACATTAAAGGTTACTCAATTTTCACTCAATCAGATGCCACTGAATGGGAACAAAGTACAAAATTCTGACAAACATTTACTCAGAATGTAGTTAATTGGGAAGTATTTACTTAATCCTGAAACTAAAAGCTACAGGTGGCTTAAGTAGAAGTACCATGAGGACCTTCAAAAATAGGAAGCCCATGGGGCAGCACATCCCCTGGAGTTTAAGTCCGGGATGCACACCCTGCGTGGAGTTGGCTTTTTTTTTTTTTCTTTGTGTATGCTGCTTCCCATTTCTTTCCACAGTCCAAAGACATACAAGTGTAGGTGGATTGGCAACGCTAAACTGGCTATCCCCTGCCCATGCGTAATTCTTTAGAATGAGCTGACCTCCTCGGCAATATAGGGCTCCAGGTCCGTGTACTTTTTGGTATTTGAAGTTTCGTTTCAGAAAATATCACTTAAAAAAGAAAAAGAGACACTTATTTGATTTTCAATTTAAAAGGGAAAAATGAAAAAGGCAAAACAATTACGTTTTTCCTTTTGTTCTTTCACACATCAGAAAAGAAAAATACAAGAACCGAGAACGAGAAAGGTCCGAGTACTTTTTGGTATTTGAAATTTCATTTTAGAAGCAAAAATGAAAAAAACGAAAATGAAAGGAATTTTCAGATTTTGAAATTTGAATTAAGAATACAATGAGGGAAAAATAAGGTATTTTTTAATTCTATTGTAACAAATAGCAGTCATAAACTTAAAATTACACATACTTTTCTGGATTTATTTGTGATTCAAACAATAAAAGTGTAATAGCTCAAAAACAACAAAACAGACGCATTTATAGCTTTTGGGTCCGTGTACTTTTTGGTATTTGAAATTTCGTTTCAGAAAATATCATTTAAAAAGAAAAAGAGACACTTATTTGATTTTCAACTTAAAAGGGAAAAATGAAAAACGCAAAACAATTACTTTTTTCTTTTGTTCTTTCGCACATCAGAAAAAAAAAATGCAAGAAACAAGAACGAGAAAACTGCTTTTATTTCGCAGTAGGTAACAACAATAACATTCATAAAAGAACGGCTACATCAATGAAGCAAAGTTTGCAAAGCTTGTACTTTTACCTGAAAGATGCGACTCGGTTTTTCTGCAGTCATGTCCTTGTCCCGGAGTGTCACTCTTTTACTGTTCCGAAAAACAATGTAATGGTCCATCCTCTGCTGATGTCATGAAGTGTAACTTCAAGGCCGTCGATCGATGTGTTGTGAGGAAGACTGTTCGCACATGTCGTCAAAAATTACTGAGAAGAAGTACTACTTCCGGTTTCAGACATTGAAAATGCGCCTGTTTTGTTGGTATTATTACCAGGCTTATTTTAACTTCACCTGTTTGTTGTCTGGTACAAAATCTTGTAATCGATATTTAACCCACTTCCTATTGTCCAAATGACTTGCACACTTACTCATTTCCGATGACAATACATGAATCAATAATCAGTTTCACTAATTGATCAATTAATCCATGTTAATTAAGAAATTTTCATATGAAGAATAGTTCAAGATTTCACCAATACATGGCACTAGTAATGGATAGAAACATTAAAGGAAGTGTTAAAATATTGATTACAAAATTATACTAAAACAAACCCAAGACTAAAAAGTTGAAAATAATATGTATATAAAAAATACTTTTTAAAAACCACGCTTATATTAAGTTAAATAGTGTACTAAAAAGTAATAAGTCTCTCATAAATCACTCGTAAAATAAAAGCGTGGGAGCTTTTCATCAATCAACATTCAAAAAAAACACTTCTTAACTTCTTAGCAAAAGCGCTCACCTTTTATTTTACGAGTGATGTATGACTTATTTTTTTACTTTTTAGTACACTTTTTAAGTTAATATAAGCGTGGTTTATATATATATATATATATATATATATATATATATATATATATATATATATATATATATATATATATTATTTTTGAGCTATTACACTTTCATTATTTGAATCACAAATAAATCCTGAAAAGTATGTGTAATTTTAAGTTTATGACTGCTATTTGTTACCATAGAATTAAAAAATACCTTATTTTCCCTCATTTTATTCTTTAATCAAAAAGTAAAAATTTTCAATTTATCACTTTTGCTTCTAAAATGATATTTCAAATACCAAAAAGTACACAGACCGACTCCAGAATCAGCACACATTATTGAACTAGTATTTATGCAAATTCAGTTGTACTTTATATCCTAAATTTATGAATCACTTTCAATAAAGGTTCCAGCTAAAACCACAAACATCTTAATTCCACAGAAGCATTTTCTGTTGTTTAAGTACTTGAGAGCCAAGTCCAAATCAGCAGAGAGAAGGTGAGGAAGAGATCGGCCTTCTGATAAGGTGACACTGAACAGCGGCCATCATGTGATAAAATTCAAGTTTCACAATTCCAAAGCACTCGTGAGGTAGCAGCACAGAAAAAGATCGTCACTGGACTGTGTTCTCAAGTAAAAGCAGTCTTAAAACATCTGATCAGCATCAAGGGATGCTGGTGAAGGAATAATGGCGTCATGGAGAAATCAACAAAAGGCCCGACGTTGTTTTCAACTACTTAACCTTAGTGGTCCAAAGATAGATAGATAGACAGAGAGAACTTTATTTGTCCCCAGGTGGAAATTTGGCTTTTAACAGCAGCTCTTTAAATAAATAAATATATCAATAGGTACATAAATAAGTAAATAAATAAATATATACAAACTTTGGTCCGAACACATACTGGAGTTACTATAAAGCAAGAAAAAATTCAAAAGAAAGAAAACTTCTGACTTGGCTGTCCGAGTCCCAGGGAGGCGTTATGCAGACATATCGCTGTTGGTATAAAGGAGCCCCAGTTGCGTTTCCTGACACACTTCAGCTGAATAATGAATTGGCCGAAAGTCCTCAGTGTCGGTGTGTCAGAGCAAGGATATGCAGCATTGTTCATAACGGCACTCAGTTTTGTTTTAGTCCTCTCCTTCACCAGGGTGTCCAGAGGGCGTCGAGGAGTTTTCAACTGTGTGTCTGCGAGTTACTTCAATGTGTACAATACGGAAAGGGCAAAAATAAATACTTTGGGGTTAAGAAAAGCCTGCATGTGACTGGTGGACACACAGTCACGTCAGACAGCTGCAGTGTTGCGCAGGGACCGCTTTTTGTTTTAAAACGGTTTTTGATTCCCAGAACACGCAATCAAGAAAAACATTTCAAACTAACTGTATCTGTGGACATTATAACTATAATAGCTGTTCATTGAAAGTAGAAATATTAAATCCACCGTTCTCATTGAAGGTTTAGCACTAGTCTTCTTCTTTTTCCGGCTGCTCCCGTTAGGGGTCGCCACAGCAGATCATCTTCTTCTGTATCTTCCTGTCCTCGTCATCTTGTTACACCCATAATAATTATAATAATTCTTTGCATTTATATAGCGCTTTTCTCACTACTCAAAGCGCTCAGCAATTGCAGGTTAAGGGCCTTGCTCAAGGGCCCAACAGAGCAGAGTCCCTATTGGTATTTACGGGATTCAAACCAGCAACCTTCCGATTGCCAGTGCAGATCCCTAGCCTCAGAGCCACCCATCACCTGCATGTCCTCTCTCACCACATCCATAAACCTTCTCTTAGGCCTTCCTCTTTTCCTCTTGCCTGGCAGCTCTATCCTTAGCATCATCTTCCCAATATACCCAGCATCTCTCCTCTGCAGTTCTTGTTTTTGATTTTTTAAAATTCTTCTCAACTGTAGCTGTGATATCTTTCACTTGGATGTTATAGACTGCATTGAGTAAGTAAAGCTGGAAAAAATATTGGTTTGTGTGTTTTCATTTAAGGCTGTAAAGCAAAAAAAAAATGGGAACATTTCGTCACCTTATCGTGGTGGAGGGGTTTGCGTGTCCCAATGATCCTAGGAGCTCTGTTGTCCGGGGCTTTATGCCCCTGGTAGGGCCACCCAAGGCAAACTGGTCCTAGGTGAGGGATGAGACAAAGAGCGGTTAAACAAACCTCCTATGAAGAAAAACAATTTTGGACGGCGTTTTTCCCTCGCCCGGACGCGGGTCACCGGGGCCCCACTCTGGAGCCAGGCCTGGAGGTGGGGCTCGATGGCGAGCGCCTGGTGGCCGGGCCTGCACCCATGGGGCTCGGCCGGGCACAGCCCAAAGAGGCAACGTGGGTCCCCCTTCCCATGGGCTCACCATCTATGGGAGGGGCCAAGGAGGTCGGGTGCAGTGTGAGTTGGGTGGTGGCCGAAGGCGGGGACCTTGGCGGTCCGATCCTCGGCTACAGAAACTGGCTCTTGGGACGTGGAATGTCACCTCTCTGAAGGGGAAGGAGCCTGAGCTAGTGCGCGAAGTTGAGAGGTTCCGGCTAGATATAGTCGGACTCACCTTGACGCACAGCTTGGACTCTGGAACCAATCTCCTTGAGAGGGGCTGGACTCTCTACCACTCTGGAGTTGCCCCTGGTGAGAGGCGCCGAGCAGGTGTGGGTATACTTATTGCCCCCCAACTTGGAGCCTGTACATTGGGGTTTACCCCGGTGGACGAGAGGGTAGCCTCCCTTCGCCTTCGGGTGGGGGGACGGGTCCTAACTGTTGTTTGTGCGTATGCACCGAACAGCAGTTCGGAGTACCCACCCTTTTTGGAGTCCCTGGAGGGGGTGCTAGAGGGCATACCTTCTGGGGACTCCCTCGTTCTGCTGGGAGACTTCAATGCTCACGTGGGCAATGACAGTGAGACCTGGAAGGGCGTGATTGGGAGGAATGGCCCCCCTGATCTGAACCCGAGCGGTGTTTTGTTATTGGACTTCTGTGCTCGTCACAGATTGTCCATAACGAACACCATGTTCAAGCATAGGGGTGTTCATATGTGCACTTGGCACCAGGACACCCTAGGCCTCAGTTCGATGATCGACTTTGTGGTCGTGTCGTCGGACTTGCGGCCACATGTCTTGGACACTCGGGTGAAGAGAGGGGCGGAGCTGTCAACTGATCACCACCTGGTGGTGAGTTGGCTTCGATGGTGGGGGAGGATGCCGGTCAGGCGTGGTAGGCCCAAACGTGTTGTGAGGGTCTGCTGGGAACGTCTGGCAGAGCCCCCTGTCAGAAGTAGCTTCAACTCCCACCTCCGGCAGAACTTCGACCACATCCCGAGGGAGGTGGGGGACATTGAGTCCGAATGGGCCATGTTCCGTGCCTCTATTGTTGAGGCAGCTGACCGGAGCTGTGGCCGTAAGGTGGTCGGTGCCTGTCGTGGCAGCAATCCCCGAACCCGCTGGTGGACACCGGCGGTGAAGGATGCCGTCAAGCTGAAGAAGGAGTCCTACAGGACCCTTTTGTCCTGTGGGACCCCGGAGGCAGCTGATAGGTACCGGCAGGCCAAGCGGAATGCGGCTTTGGTGGTTGCTGAGGCAAAAACTCGGGCGTGGGAGGAGTTTGGGGAGGCCATGGAGAATGACTTTCGGACGGCTTCAAGGAGATTCTGGTCCACCATCCGGCATCTCAGGAAGGGGAAGCAGTGCAGTGTCAACACTGTATATGGTGGGGATGGTGCGCTGCTGACCTCGACTCGGGATGTTGTGGGTCGGTGGGGGGAATACTTCGAAGACCTCCTCAATCCCATTAACATGCCTTCCAATGAGGAAGCAGAGCCTGGGGACTCAGAGGTGGGCTCCCCCATCTCTGGGACTGAGGTGGTCAAAAAACTCCTTGGTGGTAGGGCCCCGGGGGTGGATGAGATACGCCCGGAGTTCCTCAAGGCTCTGGATGTTGTAGGACTGTCTTGGCTGACACGCCTCTGCAACATCGCATGGACATCAGGGACAGTGCCTCTGGATTGGCAGACCGGGGTGGTGGTCCCCCTCTTTAAGAAGGGGGATCGGAGGGTGTGTTCCAACTACAGAGGGATCACACTCCTCAGCCCCCCTGGAAAAGTCTATTCAGGGGTCCTGGAGAGGAGGGTCCGTCGGATAGTCGAGCCTCGGATTCAGGAGGAACAGTGTGGTTTTCGTCCTGGTCGCGGAACAGTGGACCAGCTCTATACCCTTAGCAGGGTCCTGGAGGGTGCATGGGAGTTTGCCCAACCAGTCTACATGTGTTTTGTGGACTTAGAAAAGGCATTCGACCGTGTCCCTCTGGGAATCCTGTGGGGGGTACTCTGAGAGTATGGGGTACCGGCCCCCCTGATAAGGGCTGTTCAGTCCCTGTACGATCGGTGCCAGAGCTTGGTCCGCATTGCCGGCAGTAAGTCGAACCCATTTCCAGTGAGAGTTGGACTCCGCCAGGGCTGCCCTTTGTCACCGATTCTGTTCATATCTTTTATGGACAGAATTTCTAGGCGCAGCCAGGGTGTTGAGAGGGTCCAGTTTGGTGGGCTCAGGATTGGGTCACTGCTTTTTGCAGATGATGTTGTCCTGTTTGCTTCATCAGGCCATGATCTTCAGCTCTCTCTGAATCGGTTCGCAGCCGAGTGTGAAGCGGCTGGGATGAGAATCAGCACCTCCAAATCCGAGACCATGGTCCTCAGCCGGAAAAGGGTGGAGTGCCCTCTCAGGGTTGGTAGCGAGATCCTGCCCCAAGTGGAGGAGTTCAAGTATCTCGGGGTCTTGTTCACGAGTGAGGGAAGAATGGAGCGTGAGATCGACAGGCGGATCGGTGCGGCATCCGCAGTAATGCGGGCATTGCATCGGTCTGTCGTGGTGAAAAAGGAGCTGAGCCGCAAGGCGAAGCTCTCAATTTACCAGTCGATCTATGTTCCTACCCTCACCTATGGTCATGAGCTATGGGTAGTGACCGAAAGAACGAGATCGCGAATACAAGCGGCTGAAATGAGTTTCCTCCGCAGGGTGTCTGGGCTTTCCCTTAAAGATAGGGTGAGAAGCTCAGTCATCCGGGAGGGGCTCAGAGTAGAGCCGCTGCTCCTCCGCATCGAGAGGAGTCAGATGAGGTGGCTCGGGCATCTGATCAGGATGCCTCCTGGACGCCTCCCTGGTGAGGTGTTCCGGGCACATCCAACCGGTAGGAGGCCCCGGGGAAGACCCAGGACACGCTGGAGGGACTATGTCTCTCGACTGGCCTGGGAACGCCTTGGGATTCTCCCGGAAGAGCTAGAAGAAGTGGCCGGGGAGAGGGAAGTCTGGGCATCTCTGCTCAAGCTGCTGCCCCCGCGACCCGACCTCGGATAAGCGGGAGACAATGGATGGATGGATGGATGGGTTCTTTTCTATACCAACTGTAAATTCAATAGTTTATAAAATGACCGTCTATTCTTTTGTTTCTCTGACCACTCTGACCAGGCTGTAACGGACTGCTTTTGAAGAACAGGCATTTTGCTGAGGAGTAATTAAAAGATTCCATGAAGAGCTCTTCGCCTGCCCGATTACTGATTTGTCCAGTTAGAGGATACTTTTCTTTAATAAGATGTTAAATGTCTACCACAACAACTAGGAGTCACAGGGGACGAGAGATGGCGTGACTCCATGAAGTTTCCAAAATATCTTGTGCTCGCCGAACTGCATACAAAGGCTTTCCAGGTATGCCGCCTTCAGCCTCAAATTCGTACTTTTTATTTTCCTTTTTCAATTCTGTTGTGGTATGACAAACAGGAGACACCTGACAGATGAGCCTCTCTTCTGTTTGTATGGTCCAACAACACCCACTGCCTCCTTGTTACCTCAAGCTTGTATCACAGGGTGGTCCAGATCTAATTATACAACTGTTCGACTGACAACCGTCTCCCCACCATTTTACAATGCACGGCAGGTGCTGCCATCTATTGGCAACAAAAAAGAATTTTAAGTGAAATCTCTATGTGCAGGGCGGGTGCTGTGAATTCTCTATGTAATAAACTTAAATTATAGCGTAATGAAAATTGCATAATTAGATCTGGACCACCCTATATATGCAGCACACTTCTAGATGAGCAGTCATCAGTTGTCCGCGCTCAGACACACAAACCTGTCCCTTTGACCTGTTTGAGTTAGTTGTGGTGAGTTGCAGACTGCTATGACCGACTTCCAGGGGATGACGGTGACAAGTGTGAATGGGGACTGTCCCCATCTCTCCAAGATTATGCAAATGAAGGATATGACTGAAAATGGCTATAAAAAGTTGCATAGTGTGAGCGGGGCCTTCACATACTGTACATTGAGCTACTGAAGGTGTAAAGTCCCATTTAATTTTTATCTCCTTTCCTTTGGGCCTTCATTTTTTGGATGGACTCTCTAAATTTTATGGGTCACTAGCTTGCTTTACTTACTTCACGGAATTACCGAATTTTCACAAATGCTTTTGCAGATGATTACCATATGGCTGAATGTATTTGAACTGTTCATTAACTCTTCTTTATTTTAGATACATGACACTCTGAAGCTGCCTATACAGGGTATTACTCTTAATCTCTTATTTGGCAGCTTTGCTCTCCTTGTGCAATAACCTTAAAAAAAATAAGCAAAAATAAACAAATGCCCAATTTAATTGCAACAAAGAGGCAGTAAAGGTATTTTAAGATACTGCATTTAATTAACACAGCTTAAGTACAAAGTGAAGACTGCAAACAAAGCTGGCTGATACGGGCCATCTGGTGTCTAATTTCATCAACATTACACGGGTCCCCCGAGGCATAATATCGAGAACCCCTGCTTTATGTGAAAAAAGGGGAAAAGGTGACTGCAAATTAACTTCATCCTGTTAAAACTCCACTTCTCAGCAGACCACAGAAATAAAGACTCAGTGTAAAGAGAAGGGTCTTGGCTGCGGATCTTTAGCGGCAGGCCACGCTGTGGCTCCTTAAGTCAAAAGGCCCTGAAACGTCATGCAGGTCAGGTTTTTCCCTGTAGGTTGGAGGGTCTCCATGCAGGGCTGGATGCAGATTAACGTCATACCTAGAACGGAGCAATTGCAGGTTAAGGGCCTTGCTCCAGGGCCCAACGAAGTAGAGTCACTTTTGGCGTTTATGGGATTTGAGCTGGTAACCTTCTGATTGCCAGTGCAGATCCCTACCTCAGAGTCACCACTCCGCCAAATACACGAGGGGGTACCCAAAAATTACAGGAATTGGAAAAATAATTTTTACTTTACTGAAACTTTAGTCTCCTTCAAAGTACTCTCCATGTGAATAAATGCACTTGTCCCAACAGTGTTCCCGATGGTGGAAACATTTTTGGAATCACTGAAGAGGAGCGTTGTCCAAGGCCTTCAGCGATTTTTCTTTGACTTCCTCCACGGTATAAAAACGCTTTCCTTCGAGTTCTTTTTTCATATGCGGGAATGAGAAAAAGTTGCATGGAGCAAAGACATGAGGCGAGTAGGGAAGGTGGCAAGAACTCCAAAACACGTAAGTCAATTCGGAAATCTCTTCAATAGACCGATGACAATCTCCGTAAATTGCATTGCAAACTTTTTGAAGATTTCCGTCATTCCTAATTGTTGGAAGGTCGGCCAGATCTCGGTTGCTCTTCAAGTTACATTTCCCCTTATTTGAAACGTGAAAACTACTCGTAGGCCTGTGTTTTACTTGAAACTTCCTCTTTTTAAAAGCAGTTTCAAGCATCACTACAGTTTCATCAGCTGTCTTCCCTAAGAGAAAACAAAAATTGACGCAGACTCGCTGTTCTTTATGATCACCCGTCACAAAAATCGCAGAACACGTTTAATAAGCACCAAGAAAAACCGACACAGAATGGCATACGAACAACACAGAGCAATGCCACTCAGTGGACTGCCACAGAATACTGTAAGTGTGCTACACCTAGCGGCGACACTGAGTGCCAGGTACAGATTCCGGTTATTTTTAGGTACCCTCTTGTATATCATTAACTTCCATTATTACTATTTCACTATTGTATATGTACATTATTTAATGTTGGGAGACCCATTTTGTAGAACCTGGTTCAGCTACACAAGCTGCAGATTTGCTGTGTGGTCCATGGTGCCCCAAGCACAAGCTTATTTAGTTTAATGGTCAATCCAGCCCTGGCCAGACCCTTTGGCAATGTATAAGTTAAACAAGAGGGGTTCCACAGTCTGGGGTTTGAATCCCAGATTCTTTTGTTCTCCATATAGAGATTTCATTTTCTTCCTTTATCTGCATGTTTCTTCTTCTGGGGTTTCTTCCCACATTTCCAAAGACATGCAGGTTAGCTAACTTGTGATCCCAGAAAGCACCTGTGTGAAGGACTGGAAACTATGATGGACTTGTGTCCTCTCCAGAGCTGATCCCTGCCTCGCATATCATGCAGCTAAGTTATAGGCTCCGGTGTCACTGAAATCAATTAAGCAAGTTTAATTTGGCAGACAAACATGAGCAACCGTGCCACTATTGAACAACCGAATCTATATTTATATTAATATATATATATATATTAATATATTATATATATATATATATATATATATATATATATATATAAAAAACCAAATACCACAGACTCACTCATCACAAAATCTCCCAAACCATGAGGACTTGGGACTTGAAATTTGGAAGGTAGGTTACCCTTGGCCCATAGGTGCTTGATAGGAAACGTTTTTTAAAATTTCGTGGTCCAAGCATGTTCTCTGTCTGTATGCCTGTCTGCTTTTCACGATGAGATTTTCTTAACGGATTTAGATCGAGTTTTTTTCTATAATTAGCTTGAACTTTCCGGTTGATTTTGCGACTTCTCTCATCGCGCTAAGTACCAGAGTTCTCTTGCGGTACCGATGTATTTATGCAAATCCAACAGAGAGGCTGTGAGCAGGGGGGCGGAGCCTTCCTCATTCAAGTCTCTCTACGTCTCACCACGTGTTGGTGTGCACCTTGCCTCTGCTTAGCTAGTGATACCCGTTTGTTCAGCAGACATCATCATCTAGAGATTGTTAAGGAGTAACGTTTGACGTTTTTGAGAGAGAGAGAAAGAGAGAGAGAGAGAGAGAGAGATCAGAGCTCCATGTGTTTTAGAGGGTAGCTGCTGATTGGCAGAGATATCACAGCCATGTGCTTTTCTCCCCATGCGGGGAACGCTCTCCCATCAGAGCTGAACACGATCAAATTCAGTGCCAATGCCTATTGATTTTTAAAGTCTGTCCTGTTTCATTAGACAGACAGACAGACAGACAGACAGACAGACAGACAGACAGACAGACAGACAGACAGACAGACAGATAGATAGATAGATACTTTATTAATCCCAAGGGGAAATTCACATACTCCAGCAGCAAAAATAATAAAAAATAAAATTAAAGAGTGATAAAAATGCAGGTATACAGACAGACAATAACTTTGAATAATGTTAACGTTTACCCCCCAGGGTGGAACTGAAGAGTCGCATAGTGTGGCGGAGGAACGATCTCCTCAGTCTGTCAGTGCAGCAGGACGGTGACAGCAGTCTGTCGCTGAAGCTGCTCCTCTGTCTGGAGATGATCCTGTTCAGTGGATGCAGTGGATTCTCCATAATTGATAGGTGCCTGCTCAGCGCCCGTCGCTCTGCCACGGATGTCAAACTGTCCAGCTCCATGCCTACAATAGAACCTGCCTTCCTCACCAGTTTGTCCAGGCGTGAGGCGTCCTTCTTCTTTATGCTGAAACTCCCCAGCACACCACCACGTAGAAGAGGGCGCTCACCACAACCGTCTGATAGAACATCTGCAGCATCTTATTGCAGATGTTGAAGGACGCCAGCCCTCTAAGGAAGTATACTCGGCTCTGTCCTCTCTTGCACAGAGCATCAGTATTGGCAGTCCAGTCCAATTTATCAATCAGCTGCACTCCCAGGTATTTATAGGTCTGTATCGTCTACACACAGTCACCTCTGATGATCACGGGGTCCATGAGGGGTCTGGGCCTCCTAAAATCCACCACCAGCTCCTTGGTTTTGCTGGTGTTCAGGTGTAGGTGGTTTGAGTCGCACCATTTAACAAAGTCATTGATTAGGTTCCTATCCTCCTCCTCCTCCTGCCCACTCCTGATCCAGCCCACGATAGCAGTGTCGTCAGCGAACTTTTGCACGTGGCAGGACTCCGAGTTGTATTGGAAGTCTGATGTACATAGGCTGAACAGGACTGGAGAAAGTACAGTCCCCTGCGGCGCTCCTGTGTTGCTGACCACAATGTCAGACCTGCAGTTCCCGAGACACACATACTGAGGTCTGTTTGTAAGATAGTCCAAGATTCGTGCCACTAGGTATGAATCTACTCCCATCTCTGTCAGCTTGTCCCTAAGGAGCAGAGGTTGGACGGTGTTGAAGGCACTAGAGAAGTCCAGAAACATAATTCTGACTGCACCACTGCCTCTGTCCAAGTGGGAGAATGATCGGTGTAACATATAGATGATGGCATCCTCTGCTCCCACCTTCTCCTGGTATGCTAACTGCAGTGGGTCGAAGGCATGGCGGACCTGTGGCCTCAGGTGGTGAAGCAGCAGCCTCTCCATGGTCTTCATCACATGTGACGTCAGAGCAACAGGCCGGAAGTCATTCAGCTCACTAGGACGTGATACCTTTGGGACTGGGGTGATGCAAGACGTTTTCCAAAGCCTCGGGACTCTCCCCTGTTCCAGGCTCAGGTTGAAGATGCCCTGTAGAGGACTCCCCAGCTCCAACGCACAGGCCTTCAGTAGTCTATGTGGGCGCAGTCACGGGGTACAGCTAGTGTATCTATACATAAAAGTCAATGTATGTCTGTGTCTCTGTGTGTATGTATGTATGTTCCAGCATCACTTCCAAACAGCTGGAGCGATTTTCATGAAACTTGGTACACGTTTCTCATTAGTCGACTAAAAATATTGTAGGTTGAAATCAACCCTAACCCACTCCCTTCTGGGTAGGGTGGGAGGTGATCTTGTTCTCTTGAATGCTTGTTGACACTCAGAACGACCAGCAGAGGGTGAACTGGAAGTGACTGCCAGCATTCTTTATGTTTGAGCACCACCACCGCTCCCCTGTTGCTTTTGAAATTAAATAGAGTTGGCCGGTTTGTGCGTCAACTGGATGATAACATTGTGAGAACCAGCCTCGATGGGGACCGACACCAAGACAGCTTATGTCCAAAATACGCACGTTTTATTTTCCAAGACAAGTACAGGGTACCAATCACTCGCAGTCCCTCGCTCTTTTAGTCTTTTCTGGCCGCCTCCACTCCTCCCTCGTAAGCTTGGTCTCGATCCCTCCCATCTCCGGCTCCTCGACTGGAGTGAGGTGGCCCCTGTTATTCAGTACCCGGATGTGCTACTGGTGCTTCTTCACGATCTCCTGGAAGCACACCGTGTGTATTTGCCTCTTGGCTTAGCAGCACTTTCCGTTTGTGGCAGAAGTGCTGCCGTCCACGTGCCCCAACTGGGTGGAGCTTCCCAGCTCTGAACGTGTGGCCCACCTGCAAACCAGGGCGGTTGCCCTCTTATGTCCCGGGGGAGGTATTGGTCCTCTCCTGGTCCTTCCACTTTCTAGGCATCACTGCTGCGCAGACGCCACAGCTGTTTGTCACAACATACATACAAGACAAGCAAATTAGTGAGTCTTCATTGTTTGTTCATTTATTTTTAAAGTTTTTTTTATTTATTATACAGTAATCCCTCGTTACTTCGCAGTTCACTTTTCGCGGATTCACGACTTCGCAGATTTTATATGTAAGCATATCTAAATACATAACGCGGATTTTTCGCTGCTTCGCGGGTTTCTGCAGACAATGGGTCTTTTTACTTGCTTCCTCAGTTGGTTTGCCCAGTTGATTTCATACAAGAGATGCTATTGGTGGATGGCTGAGAAGCTACCCAATCAAAGCATGCAGTTAAGTTCCTGTGTGCTGCTGATTGGCTCAGCGACGGAGTGTTGCATTAACCAGGAAGTCTAATCTCACTCATTCATCATTAACGTGCTAATGCTTCAGGGGCCGTGTCCAAGCACCAACAGAAGATGCAAATGATTGCAGAAAAAGTAAAAGTTTTGGATATGTTGAAGGAAGGGAACAGCTACACTGCTGCAGGACACCGATTCTTTTTATTTAAAAAGGAGGAAAGGCATATAAGATCTACGGCAGCAGTGTCCTTTAACCAGGGTGCAAAACGAGTTGCAAGTGGACGTGATAAGGCAGTAGTCTGGATGGAATCTGCTTTAGGAATCTTTGCAACAAGGTTGACGACGTCATGACCGCCTACAAGCTGCTACATGTACTTCACTATACAGTAAGTGTAAACTTATCTACCGATTTCATATTGCTTAGCAGTTGTCCCTGTTTTTAATGGAGTAAATGGTGGGTTGTAAACAATACAGGGAGGGCTTAAAAACGTCCAAATACACGTTAAATAATTAAATAAATATAGTGTCCCTACTTCGCGGAAATTCAGTTATCACGGTCGGCCTTGGAACCTATCTCCCGCGATAAGTGAGGGATTACTGTATTTTTCTCAAACAATTAAAAAAAAAAAAAAACACTTTATTTTTCAGCTATGTTAGCTAGTGTCTTTATATATGAAAAACAAAAACCAGAAACATGACATATCACTTCTTTAAGGTCAGTGTCCCAAACGTTTTATTTAGTGATAATTTGAGGTCTATAAGCATCTGAAGGCCCTTTTGTTTCCAAGTGATTCCTTACGTTACCAATGAAATTGTCATTTTTTTTTCCTTCCGTACAGACCACTATTGTTTGACTAGAACTTTCCTAGTGAATTATTGCAAAAGCCAACTTTGCAGGTAATTTAATTTTATTAAAAAATTGTTGCCACATCATCTACTTAAAACTCAATAAGGAAATGTAAAAGCAGCCCAGTGCCAGGGTCCAAGAGGGATGTAACAATTTCATAACTTAATAGACTTTGTGCAGCCAAGAAATGGCGTTTTTATTAAATTAATCATATAGAACACAGAATCAGCAAGAGACCTGAGAACACACTCTGAAATACACTGAATCGTTATATATATTATTTGAGGTTGCTAATGAAAGCAGTCTCTTTTTAACAAAAGTGTGAAATTCACACTGCTAATATGTACTGTTTGATTAATCAAACTGGAGCCACTTTAAAGTCTCTTTGGCAAATCCCTCTGTCCTGATTATTAGAGTCAGACTTCTTCAGAAATCAAGATTATTGTACTCTCTATGGCAAGTTAACAGTAAGCAATATGGACCACCAAGCAGAATTAACAATCAGTACAGGACGTGGCTTTTAGTAAAGAGGAGGCTGTGGGACATCCGTGAACTACGCATTCATTTATCAGTGTTCTACTGTTGACATTTCAAAAAGCAGACTCCTTACATCATTCTACTGTTATAAAATCATAAAGGAGGAATTAAGTCAGAAAAGACGACAAAATCCCAGACATACTGTACTCTTGACCTAAAAGATCTCCTGTACAAATAGTTTAAATAGCAGCCAAAAAGTGCAAGCCTCACTCTCACTACTGAAAAATAAGAAGAAGTGATGGAGTGGATTATATAGCAGGTGAATGCCATGACGGTAGGACTGGCATCCCCAATAGCGATGGATGGCAATTACTTGCCTGGACACAATTCCATACTCGAAAGATGTGAATGGACGCGCACCACGGCTGGGTTGGCTATTGGTATCTTCCCTGGTCGGGAGGCCATAATGGAAGGAAAGACGGAGGCTGCTGCCCGGTGAAATATATCCCCCCTATACGCAGGGTGGCGGCATCCCTATGGTGGAACTCTCATTTCTACACCCACAGGGCATACTAGGAGCGGTAGTCCTGATGGGCAGCCCTTTTGGAGTACTTGGTGCCGCCAGGGTGAGCTGCAAGGGAACACTACTACTACTTTGGGGGACTTCCACCTGACCCGGAACTGCTTCCAGCGTGCACTGTTGTGGCACCGGACATACTCCTGGGTCTGGCATAAAAGAAACCCCCAACTCAAACATCAGCGAGTCAGAGTCGGGGTGACACTCATTGAGGAATGGTGGTGGAAGAAGACAGAAGGTGACCAATTGTGCATTATTATTCTGGTGGACTGGCTGAGTCATGTAAAGAAATTATTGTACATCAAAATACCTTCCATTTCTTTTTTTTTTTTTTTTTTATTTGTGTTGGGTGCTTGGGGTGCCCTCTGGTGGCCACAAACACAAACATTAGAGGACTATTAAAACAGCACCTTTTCTGACAAATTCAGGTCCCAGCAGACTCTTCCTTCAAATTCTATACTGTAATTTAAAAACTGAATATAATCCAATGAAATATATAAATTATATATTGTGGCAGATGGCTGGGGGTCCTGCTCAGGGAGAGGAGCAACATCTTCCCCAGGCCACGAGAAGGTAGCCGCCCTGGTCTGTGTGGGGGCCATGGAAGCAGAGCTTGGAAGATCAACCCGGTTGGGGCCCGTGGTCACCGCCAGGGGGCGCCCGGATACTTGTGAAGCCCTGGAAGGCAGCGCTTCCACTACACCAGGAAGTGCTGCCGGACCAGGGGTGGTGTACACCCCGAGTGCTTCCGGGTGCAAGGGCAGCACTTCCGCCACACTGGGAAGTGCAGCTGTCAGTTTGTCATCGAGCACCTGGAGCACATCTGGGTAAGATATAAAAGAGGCCACTTCACTCCATTCCAAGAGCCGGAGTCGGGTGGAAGAGGACGGAGCTTGCAAGGGGAGGAGTTGGAGGCGGTAATGAGAGAAGAAAGGAGTCAAAAGGACTATTTAATGGTGGTTGGTGCACTGTGTTCTGGTGTAGTGTAAATAAACATGTGTGTTTTAAGAGGTTCTGTGTCTGCCTGTGTGTGTCGGGTTCGAGCTTTCCACAATATATTATATATATATATATATATATATATATATATATATACACACACACACACACACACACACACACACACACACACACACACACACACACACAGGGAGCACACACCATGTTCCAGTTTAACGTGTGTTCCATTGAACTTGGTATGTCATACATCAGAGACCGTGGCTCTTTGCTTCTGACAGCATTGTGATGTTCTTGTATAAGTATCACAAGTATTTTAGATGTTTGTCCCATGTATACAGCTGTGGTGCAAACAAAATTCAGGGCTAATACTTAAAGTGCTAGAGAGCACGAAAACACCATCAACTGACACATGGACATGAACCCAGCATATGCAGGCTTAAACAGAAGAACATCTATATACAGTACTACATAAAACTTCATGAGCAACACCCTCCAAACCCCACTTTATTAATCCACCCCCACTTACACGCACCTACCACTCCCTGCTTCCTCACATGCTATATATTGCCTCGGATTCCTGTATGGCTAATCATTTTCCTCTGGTGATGACTCCTGGTAGGGGTAGAAAGCTTAGGAATAAAAAAATAAATTTTAAGATATGTGACTCATCTCCCTTTGTGTATTTCTAGCTACAAATTACACTTTACATATTTTATATATATATATATATATTATAAAGTGCTGTATCCATCTTAATTGAATCATTGGCAGCAGGGTCTCTAATAAAATCTATCAGAGTGTGTTTTCTCATTGAAAGACTTATATTCTACAATACTCCAATATTTCTTCAACAAAATCTTAGGAATAGTTTACATAGTATAGAGGAAAATGAAATAGTTTTCAGTAACTTACTTCAGAATTATTATCAATTTAAAACTGATAAATATATAATCCAAATGTAGTTACATAATACATTTGTAATGCTTATTATTTTTATACATTACATTTATTGTGTTATAAGTATTCCTGTTTTCTTTGCCTCGCCACTAAATTCAAGTCTTCATTTTCTCCTTTTCTTTAGTGGTCCATTGATAGACCACCAGCTCCCTCTTGTGGTTAAAAGTTTTGGAAACAGTTCCGAAAGTTCTCTTCAATGAAAGATAAGCCTGTGGTTTTTAAAGTGGGAGTCCCACTGCATTTCGGGTACGGCAGCAGTCCTGGTGAAGCTGACGTTCTTAAAATAAAATAAAACAAAAAAAGAAAAATAGAAAATCCATTCTAATGTTGCAGATTGTCTTTTAAATGCCACCCATAGTTATATAAATAAACATAATTGAAAATGTTCTGCAAATGCTGAATTAAAGTATGTACCAAAGTATTGATTGACTAGTTCTGCAATTCTCAGCTGGAGGGTTAGAAAGTGGGTTTTAAGAAGGACTGTTAGTCACATGGCAGCAGAACCTAAACTTTAACTTTGATTGTTAGGCTAGATACTTCAAATTTAAAAGTAAAGAAAAAAGGTGACACATCAAGATACTTCAATTTGTGGAAGTGATATACCAAGAGAAACGGGTTGACTACTAGGCCCTAGAGACATCACATGATATTTGCTCACGCATTTGTGGACAGTCTGCTATAGTTAAGCATTTGCTTGAATAATAGGTCTGCTATTATGCAAAATCAAGCAGTGGAGCCGCTGTTAGCAGAAACTAAGATCCAGGAAAGGCCCAACTATGCAACACTGGGTTTATATTAGTGAGGTATCCTGACCAGGTGGAAACCCCTGGGGTCAGCCATACACCATAAACGTTGAACGCATTTGAAAGGCTTGCATGAACTGAATCTCTCGTTTTAACGAACGTTACTTTGCTTCACCTTCTTTCAATATTTACTGGCAAGGACTTCAAGTGCAACACACAAAGTGGGCCAGACCAGGCCCCTTTCTCTATTCCTTAGTCTTTATCAGTTTCTGTGGTACTCCCAAAATGCACTCTGGCCATGTAAAAAAAAAAATCTCTCTAGCAACACCTTAATCTGCCAGTCTCCTAGGAATCATGGATAACACATTTACCTCAGTGGGCTTCACTCAATCGGGAGAAGCCGCAGTTCTGTGCCAAAGTGCTGACACATTTCAGAATCGAGAATGAAGCCCTGCAGACCCGTTTTGGAAACTCCTGCTATTATTTCAGTCATTACATACAGCTTGTGATTATTAAAATATTAATGTCTTATCAACACTTCTCACTTTAAATACATGTTACTCAAATAGTAAGTTGTAAAACACCGCACAGGACATTACGAAATGTCCTTCACTGAAATTGAAAACCTCTTCTTGAGGCTGGCCACAGGCAAAAGAAAAGGCCTGCAGGTCTGTTATACTGTTTAAAACTGGAGCAGTTAAGTGATGCCTTATTCGCTATCCTCACATCCTCACACTTCAGCTCCATTTACTTCTCCAGGATTTGACAGCCTTTAAGCTCCATTTTAAAATGGTTATGAAGGTACCACATTCTAATCTTAGGCTACATACACACTACAGATCGAGTATTGTATCCCTAATATGAAATTACAAAATCTGAAACGTTCCGAGTGCTGACATGACACCACCTATGTTGCCTCTAATTTTCTTTTTTTTTTTTTTTTTTTTAAATACTGAGACGATGTGAACAACATAGCTGCAGGTTTCAGATGGATTTATGAATTCTGAGCAGGGGAGTCAGGACCCCCATGATGCATCAAGGGCCACGTTAGCTACTGTACATCATGTGATCAACAACTGGGCCTGGGAGGGGATACGGTTGATCCCCGTGAAGTACCATGAAGCTAGGACACATAATTGGAGACCGCAGATGGGGTGCCCCATGAAGGAGGACAGGTCCTATGCAGTAGTTTCAACATTCTGCAGAGCAGAGGTGAAGGGAGTGAAATGACAACACCGATGCAGCAGTTCGAAAGTGCAGTGCAGCACCCATTTAAACAAAACAAAACTCCATAAGTGGAAAATTTCACACTAGGCTTCTGATTTATAAAACTTTGCTTGGATTCAAGCTTGAAAAACTGCATTTGCCAAAAACTAAGGAAATGCATAGGCAAAAGATTAAAAAAATAAAGATCTGAGTTAGAAAACTTTGCATATTCACATTTCTATGCAAATTACCTTTACAAATCACAACCATCACAAACATTCATTTATGTATTGCGTGTCTTAAATATTGTGATGGAGGACCCAACAGGCAACATAATCAAAGTCAATTTGAATTCATGCAGGACAGGAGTTTGGACATAACAGGCCAAGGTGGGGCATGCCAGGACAGTGGCCACACGACCACACACACATGTCATTGATAGTGCCCAGGAGTAACATAAGAATGGTTACACCCCAGGCTGACAGGAGCCTCCCTAAACCTCACCTAGATAGATAGATAATTGTGAAAGGAACTATATATCAGATGGATGGACAGATTGATAAGAACCATAGATGTGAAAGGCACTATATAATAGATAGATAGATACTTTATTAATCCCCAAGGGGAAATTAACATACTCCAGCAACAGCATACTGATAAAAAACTATTACATTAAAGAGTGATAAAAATGCAGGTATAACACACAATAACTTTGTATAATGTTAATGTTCAACCCCGACAGATAGACAAAAGGCACTATATGATAGCTAGATAGATGAAAAGCACTAGTTGACAGACAGACAGATGAAAGACACTATAAGATAGATAGACAGATAGATAGATGTGAAAGGCACTATATATCAGATAGATGGATAGATCGATAAGAACAATAGATGTGAAAGGCACTATATAGATAGACAGATAGATAAAAAGCACTATCTATCTGTCTATTAGACAAACAGATAGACAGATGAGACACTATAAGATAGATAGATAGATAGATAGATAGATAGATAGATAGATAGATAGATAGATAGATAGATAGATAGATAGATAGATAGATAAAATAAAAGGATGAATAACCTTTGAGGTCAATCATCACCCCGATGCGGAGAGTAGACGTCACGTAGTATTTGTGTACTAAATTTCAGGTCAATCGGTCAAACGGTTTGCGAGCTACAGGTGATTTAAAATACTGGACAGACAAACGGACAGCCACGGTAGCATATTATATAAGAAGATATAAAAATTTCAAAAATCCAAAATACTTCTGGTCCCAGGCATTTTGGATTACGGATACTCAACCTGTACTATATTTTCATTTAAAAATTGCCAGTTATCAACCGAAAACAATTTCCTTCCACACTAACATTTTCACATCGTTTATCCAAGGATCTCTGCCCACACTGAATCGACTATAAGCACATATGACGTAGCCATTTCCCTACACTGGGTGTGCACGCATCAGCAGAAACAGAAGAGCAAATGCCCTCCTTGAAGGGATGGTCACACTGCCAGCCACAGGATTTTATCACAAAGCTGTAGCAACTGGTATATTTGGCTCTGCACACGTGTGCAGTTTTCAGATTATACAAAATGAAATTTAGACCCAAACAGGTAAACAACACAACACGCATCACAGAAAGCAACTCCTCTATGTCCACCATGTTGGAATGTGGTTTTCATCCATGAAGAGAAACCAAACAGGGAAAGAGACTTTGTAATGAGCAGGATCCAATCAGGCAAGGGCTATGCAATAAGCACAAACCAATCAGAGTATGATTTAGTGTCTGCGTTTTCAAAACTCTTTAGTTTAACACATCCACATGGCGAGAGTGAGCCAGCGTTCTCAAAAGGATTTGTTTCTGAGGAATAAAATCCCAGGCTAGTGTTGCTATAAGGCAAACATGGAGACAGATGTCTGCATTTTAGTGTGGACATAGCCCAAGTTATGTCTAAATCCACAGGCCTTAACAATGACAGACGTCTTCTTTACAAAACCACTAAAGCAGGATGAACAAAACAGCAGTGAGCATACCCATTAACAACTTCAAACCACCCATTTTTTGTAACCTGCTTATCCAGTTCAGGCACAGAAAATAACCAGTTTTACGTGACAAAACCATTGGGAACACTGTGAATAAAAGTCTCATTGAGGCAAACATATTATGAATGAGATTGAACACTAACCCCAGCACACAACAGTGACCCCATGTAAAACAAGCGTCACTAACCTTGGTACATATCAATTAAAGTCTCCTGTTGCTTTTTATTGTGCTTCTGTTTTGATGATCTGGATTCCACTTCATCGTCTGTTGTAACATCCCTGAAGGAAACAAATAATACAAAATGGAATGAATCAACACTGAAAGTGTACAAAAAAAACTCAAATATATTCCTAAAATTACTTCCAGAAAATAGTGGTCCACGGTTGGTACAGAGAGACACCCTTGGTGCGTTCCATAGACAGATAGATATTCATTTTCGTAGATACATAAACAGACAGACAGACAGACAAATGAAAGGCACTATATGAGAGAGAGAGAGAGAGAGAGAGAGAGAGAGAGAGAGAGAGAGAGAGAGAGAGAGAGAGAGAGAGATAGATAGATAGATAGATAGATAGATAGATAGATAGATAGATAGATAGATAGATAGATAGATAGATAGATAGACAGACTAGCAAAATACCCTCGCTTCGCAGCAGTGTGTTAAAGAGGTTATGAAAAAGTAAAGGAAACATTTTAAAAATAACATAACATGATTGTCAATGTAATTGTGTTGTCATTGTTATGAGTGTTGCTGTCATATATATATACATATACACATATACACACACATATACACATATATTTTTTATATATATATATATATACATATATATATATATACATACACATACATACATACATATACACACATAGATGCACTTACAATAACATAGAAATCAATATAAACAACATTAACATCATTATCATATGAGAATATGAAGTAATATATAAGAAGCACATTTCATATAAATATAAATTATTAAACAGTAAAATCTTCTTCTATAATTTGCTACCGTGGCTTTTCGTTGGTGTGTCCAGGATTTTAAATCACCTGTAGCTTGCAAACCGTTTCACGTATTGACTTGAAATGTGGTACACATATAATACGTCACGTCTGCTGTCCGCTTTATGGGTGATGAATGTATTACTCTTTTTATGTTTATTTTATTTTAGAATCAACTCCTATCTGCGCACACCAGGGCGGCCGTGGGCGGATGCGTATGGTGTATTCACTCCATGTTATCGTGCATTGCGCTGTGACTGGTATTTTGATAAAAGAATTTGAACAATATATAAGAAGCGTATAAATTATTAAACAGTAAGACATTAACATTTAAGAAGTAAAGTTACATTGAGTACTACTGCAGTGCCTTCAGGTATACCTCATTTTTTCTTTGCCCATTACATGCTTAAATGTATACATTTTTTGGTGTACCTACCCGAGAACACGCGACATATAACCGAGCGTGGGAGAAGCATGGATTTTAAACACGCGTTGAGTTCATCTGCTGGTCTCCCTCGTGGAATAACTGGTAATGTTTGACTAAAATCTACAGCGAGTAAAACGACATTACCTCCTTTTTTTTTTTTTTACGATCTCTGAGATCTTGCTCTTTTCGGTTCAAGGCTTCATAAGCTCTTTTATGTTCAATGTTGTACTTAATAAGTAGTAATTATCCCAAACCATGATCTTTGAATGTTGCAAGACTTTCGCCTTGTATGTAGATCGGGGTAATTACATTCATTGCATTCCTAGTCTGAATCACAATCTGATTGTATGGGTGGTCACCTGGCACTGTAGGGTTGCCACCCGTCCTTTAAAATACGGAATCGTGCCGCGTTTGAGAATGAAATCGCGCATCCCGTTTTGAATCAATACTGGACGGGATTTATCCCGTATTTTTTGTATCATTTTTTTTTTAAAGCAGCGTCTCATGCAAATCATTCCACACGCATTTTATGAAGATGCCTCCTTTCCTACTTTTGATTGGGTAATACTTGATGTCATCGTTAGTTTGATTGGTGTTTTTAACTGTCCAGTGAGGAGGGCGTGTCTTTTAAGTACAGTCTGCAAAGTGTTGGCACTGAGATGTTGCGTCAGCGCCATAGTTGAAGCCCCTAACGTTGCGGTCAGCAAGTCGGCTAACATCCGCCATGTGCCGTCTTTCAGTTGCGAGAAGCAGATCATAGAATGGTTGAAACTGTTGCCCCTAACGTTGCGCCACGGCGTGTGCTTCGTTTATACCTCGTGTCTTCTCATTAAACTTTTATCTCGCGAATATGTTATTGCAATCCGCAGCGGGAGCGTTTCTATAAACTTAATTTAAACTTACGTTTTACACCGTGCTTTGTTTCCCTTATGAACATGCTTGTATGCTTAACTCGCTCCGTTCTCAATTGTTTAATAAATTTTTTGCTCTTTGCTGTTTGTGGCTGTTCCTCCATTTCCCCCTACTTCGTTCTTTTATCTCGCGAATATGTTATTGCAATCCTTAACGGGAGCGTTTCAATAAACTGATTGAAAATAGTTTTGCATTTACCTTTTTAGTAAAAGGCGAGCTTTTAAGCCTGAGAAATCACCCCGTAAATGCACACGTTTAATTGGACATGTGTTAATATGTATGGTTACACAGTATTAAAAGACAGTGAACAACGTCAGTTACCTTTCTTCCCGCGTTTGATAAAAGGTGAGCTTTTAAGCCTCAGAAATGAGTCCGTAAATGCACACGTTTAATTGCACATGTGTTAATATGTATGCTCACACAGTATTAAAAGACAGTCAAAAATTAACGTCATTTACCTTCGTTCCCGCGTGTGACTCGTGCTGTAAATGTCTTCCTTGTTTTTAGTTCACGTGATTACGTAGGAGGCGTGATGACGCGATACGTGACTCCGCCTCCTCCATTACAGTGTATGGACAAAAAATATGTTCCAGTTATGACCATTACGCTTTGAATTTCGAAATGAAACCTGCCTAACTTTTGTAAGTAAGCTGTAAGGAATGAGCCTGCCAAATTTCAGCCTTCCACCTACACGGGAAGTTGGAGAATTAGTGATGAGTCAGTCAGTCAGTCAGTGAGGGCTTTGCCTTTTATTATTATAGATAGATAGATAGATAGATAGATAGATAGATAGATAGATAGATAGATAGATAGATAGATAGATAGATAGATAGATAGAATAGGCAGACAGAGATGTAATAGACACTAAATAATAGATATGAAAGGCATTATATAATAGATACATAATAGACAAACAGATACACATATAGATACATAGATAGGAATGCATTTTACCCAGAGGGCAATTTGGCTTTTTAGAAGCTCAATAAATATATTAATACATATACACCAGAATGGCTAAAAGGATAGAAACATCTGACTTAGCAGTTACAGACGCAGTGAGGCACTATACGGTGTATTGCTGTTGGTATAAAACAGCCACAGTCCTGTCTGTTTCTTGACAAACTTCTAATAATTTGTCAGTTGAAAGTCCTCAGTGTTGGTGTGTCAGAGAGAGGATGTGCAGTATTGTTCATAATGGCACTCGGTTTTGTCTCGATTTTCTCCTCCTCTACTATGTCCATGGTGATCACAGCGTGTCCCATTAACTGAGCCTACCCTTTTTTAATGAGCTTGTTGATCCAGTGGACCTCTCTTGCAGTGATGTGACCAGCCCATCACACCATAATGGCCATTACAGAGTTATAGAAGAGGTGAAGGATGTCACTTCCCCCTTTAAAGGAACGCAGTCTAGCAGGGCAAAAAAAAAAAAAAAGTCTGCTTTCATTTTTTTTGAGACATGCAATACCATTTTCTAAAGTCGCTTAATCAGCAGGGTCGTGGAGGTCTCAAGACTATCCCAGCAAGCATATGGTGCAAGGCAGAAACAATATCTAGGTAGAGTACCAGTCCATCACAAGGTGAACACGCACACACATGCACTCACACACACACACACACACACACACACACATACATACACTAGTGCCAATTCAGTGTTGTCAATTCACCTATCCTGCATGTCTCTGGATTGTGGGAGGAAACTGAATCACCTGGAGGAGACACACACAGACACAGACACTGAGAGAACATGCAAACTCCACACAACGACGACACAGGACACAAACTCTGGTCTCCTTAATGCGACTGTGCCACCACAAATGAGACTTAACTAAAATTTCTGTTAAAAAAAAATTAAAAAAACAAAAACAAAAATCATAATTTCTTATAATAAAAACAACAAAAATTATTTCTATAGCACAATTTCATACATAGAAAGTATCTTAAACCAATGACAAAATGTCTAAGAAATAGTTACAAGGAAAAAAACATTAAATTAGATAAGAATAAAAAATTAACAACAAAAAAAAAATAAATGAACACATACTGTAGATACACCAATCAGCAACAGAATTCAAACCACTACCGGGTGGCGTGAATGCCACTGATGATCTCGTCACAATGGCGCCTGGCATATATGAGGCACAAAGTGAACGGTCAGTTCTTGAAGGTTGTAACGGCTGTCATGGATATGTGGGGGTGTCACTGGCAGTTTGCACCTTTGCCTATCTATTCCTATTAAGGATGGAATGGCTGAATGTTGAAGGCCGGCCAATGGTTTCTGGGCATGGGAGCACCTGGCCAAACAAACTAAGGGGGAGGAGCCAACCATATGGAAATGTGTGGCGGGAAAAAAGTGAAGAGGAGAAGAGAGAAGAGAGCTCAGAGCCAGAGGAGAAGGAGACGCCTCCAAAACAACAAGAGACATCTACTCACCTTGTGGGGGAAAAAAAAAAAAAAAGAGTCCGTGAACCCGGGTTCATTTCTCTAAGAATCATTTTTCCTTTTTTTTTTAATGAACGAGGTGAAGTCATTCAGGAGAGGACCTGACGGGCCAGCATAAGGGGCCGAGTAGCAGTACGTTTCCCAGAACAGGAAGTATGGCCTTCACACACTGTAAACAATCAGGTTTAAGAGTGAATATTTAAAGGACACTGGTTTTCATTTATTTGATTTTTCACATTTGTGTATTAGGGGTATTTGTTGTTCATTGTTTTGTTTTTGCGATTCGTGGGGGGGGTGGAAGCACTACAGCACGGTATTATGTACAGTGGGTGTAGAAAAGAATCCCCCCTTCAAAATATTCCTTTTTTTTTGCTTTACAGCCTTAAATGAAAACACACAAACTAATAATTTTTCCAGCGTTACATACTCAATGCAGTCTCTAACATCCAAGTGAAAGATATCACAGCTACAGTTCAGAAAAATTATTAAAAAAAAATCAAAAACAAGACCTACCGAGATTAATAAAGGATCACCCCCCAATGTCAACGTCATTTTGTTGAACCCCCTTTTGCTTTAATGACAGCCCTGAGTCTGTTGATTCTTCTCTGTCAGCTTTGCACACCTAGGTATTTGTCCCCCACTCTTCTTTACAATTTAACTGTTCACGTTCAGTCACATTGGATGGTGAGCGTTGGTGGTCTGCTATCTTCAGATCTTTCCACAGATTTTCACTGTGATTTAGGTCTGGGCTCTGACTGGCCACACCAGGACATTCACTTTTTTCTCCTTCAGCCACGGTGTGGTCCACTTTGCTGTGTGCTTCGGGTCGTTGTCGTGTTGAAAGGTAGAGGGTAGCAGGTTTTCCTCAAGAATTTGACGGTATTTTGCCTCGTCCATTTTTCCTTCTACCCTAACAAGAGCCCCAGGCCCCCCATGATGGGATGCTGCCCCCTCCATGCTTTACTGTAGATACGGTGTGTTGTGGATGGTGAGCCGCATTGGTGTGCCGTTTGGTGTTGAGGCCAGATAGTTTGATTTTGGTCTCATAGGACCATAAGACCTTTTTTCCACTTGGCATTAGAATCTTCAAGGTGCATTCTGGCAAAGCTCAAACGAGCCTTAATGTGGCCTTTCTTGAGAAGTGCGACCCTCCTGAACAAGCCACAATTGTGGAGCGCTTGTCAAATTGTTGTCACATGCACACCATTAATGACCACTTTTTGCCATCAAATCCTGTAACTCCTTCAAAGTGGCCATTGGCCTCTTGGTAGCCTCTCTGACCAGTTTCTTCCTTGCTTTTCCATCCAGTTTGGACGATCCAGGGAGGATCCTAGTAGTACCAAACACTTCTTTATGATGGACTTTACTGGGCTCCTTGGGATTGATAAAGCCTTTGAGATGTTTGTGTCTCCATCTCGTGCCTTATGTCTGTCCACAACTCTATCCCCGAGATCTTTTGAAAGTGGCCTGCCACCCATAGTCAGTTGTACTACCAAGCAAGGGAATGAATGGACCAGGAACAGCTTCACTAATCACACTCATTACAACTGATTACAGGTGGGAGGAAGCCAGTAACCACAATGGAAATGGTGGGCACTGACACCTGATTGAGTTTAGGAGGGGGGGTCCTTTATTAATGTCAGTATTTCTTGTTTTTGATTATTTATAATTTTTCTGAACTGTAGCTGTGATATCTTTCACTTGTATGTTGTAGATTGCATTGAGTAAGTAACGCTGGAAAAAATATTAGTTTGTGTGTTGTCACTTAAGGCTGTAAAGCAAAAAAAAAAAAAGAGAATACAGTACACCCCCAAAAATCACGGGGGTTATGTTCTTAGAACACCCGCGAATTGTGAAAAACCGCAAATTTTGGATGTGGTTAAAAAAAATGCCTGTTTTTATAGTTTAAACCCCAAATATGCCCACAAACACTTTAACCCTTTGCGGTCGTTAGGCCAGAAAACTGGCCTTAGTAAAAAGTGCGCTATTGGTCGTCAGGCCACCGCTGGTGGCCCTGCAAGTTTCTGACCGATTTGCACTGTCGCCTGGTCGAGAAAAGTGGCCTGTGTTATTCCTACGTGCTTGAAAAAAATAACTGCTGTAATTATTGCCGTTTTTTCAATAATTAATTACGACTAATGTAGCGTGACGTTGAAAATTAAATACGACTGCAAAGGGTCAATATCAAACTCAGCTTAATACATTACCTAAAATAAAGAATGTAAAGGTAAACCCGTCTACTGCACAGTACTGTACCACTACATCTCCCGCAGTGCTAGAATGTAAAATACCGATGTTACCGCTATATGTACTGGAATTCACACAAGTGCGTTTTCATTGCCAGAAGCCTTAGAAGGTGCGGGGCGTTTCGGAGGCATCGTGGGGCTTTAACCCTTAAACTGCCACATACTTGGGGGTTAATGCGTCCCTGGACGCCAAATACTTTTTTGCTGCACTTTTTAAGTAAATGTCACAATTCACAAAGAAAAGTGGAATTTTAATAGAACACATTTCTTTTCATGCAAAGAGCATCACAATTACTGCAACACTAATCATTTTGCACACTTCTAATGAACTGTAAAAACTATTTAAAAAACTACTGGAACAATATGTACAAGGTATAACTGACGCCATGGATGAAATTCAGTAAATCACCGAGCCAAATGTGCCTGAACTGGCTGCACGCAAGCACACAGAGGGAAGCGCTGATGCTGTCAGGCCAGTCTAGTGCAGCGGCTCAATCCCAGGGACAGTGAGGCTGCTGGGTGTCACGCTTGGGTCACGGAATTGCACAGAAACACAGAAGATTGTAAAGAGAGGAACTTTATTGAAACACTTCAAACAAACATGTCTCTTTCAGAAGTAAAACGAGCTCAGTATGCAGTTGGTTCTCGATTAAAAGAATAGGCAAACATCATAGGGGAGCACAATGGGAGCGGGACCCCGAACAGGAGCAGAGGATGTCTGGGGGAGGAGAGAGAAACAAAGCAATCAGCCAAAAAGGACAGGTGCTGTTCAGGCTTTTAAATATGCGTAGCATCACACGAGAAGCATATCACGCGACAGAGCAGCCACAAGTAAGCCCAGCAAGTAAGGAAGCGATGTGAAGGTAGACTATAAGCGTTTTTTAAGAGGTGTTTTTTGAGGAGCGTCCATGTCTTCTAGCGGTGCATTCAGCCCCCTGTTCACAAGGGGCTGGCAATGGTCATGAGCTGGCTGCTCAACGAATGTACGGCACTGACTGATCAGCTCCTGCCTGCTCGCAAATGGCACTGGGAAAAGGCTATAGCCGGTTGAGGCGGTTTAAGGGTTCAGAGGAACAAAACAGGAGACACAAGAACACTCAGCTGGAGATGCATCACAGTCAATCAGCAGCAAGGAGAAATGAATAATGCTGTAGCGGTCCAGTGCCGCTAAGATTCACACCATTGAGAAGACGATGATTTATTTTCATGGTGGAGATTCCAGCCTTGGCCCAACCCGCACGCACTCACAAACGGAGACAAAAACAAAGCAAACCGGTAAATCAAACAGTAAATAAAGAATGTAATGAAATAAATGAAAACGACAATACCACCCCAGTTCCCCTTACGGCGATTACAAACAAAACACACACAGAGTAAATCATGAAAAACGACAACGGATGAAATGTAATAAAGACGGGTTCAGGAGCGCTTCTTTCTTTGCAGGATGGCATTGAATCCACTTACAGTCCTCACGTACACAGGCAGACAATTCAGATGCCAATCACAAAACAATCAAGGACAAATCGAATAAATACAGGTAACCCCACAGAAGGCAGACAGACAGGAACTTGAAACACAAATTACAAAAACTTTTTTTTCCCCCTTTTGGTCACCGGCCCCCTTTTTAAAAGCCGCACTGATCTCCTTTGACCCCAACAGCCCCAGCACCCTCAGCAGAAGACCAATCAGAGCCACTACAGGGACTGTTGGGAGTTGCAGTTTCAGATTCTATTGGCTACTTTCACCATCCCAAGCCACGTTTTCCTCTACAGTCGCTTCCCGTTCTCTCTACAGTGCAGTATTTCCACGATAAAAGCCATAAAAATTGAGAAGGATATTTGTGGTTTTCGCTAACACTTGTTAGTAATTATTATTAGTTAGGCCACGAACTGTGAATCGCGACTTTGCGGGGTTCTACTGTATTTCAAAAGGGGGGTTCTTTTCTACACCCACTGTATGTAGGGGGTTTTGTTTGTTGTCTCCAATGCCTCGTTTTCTGTGACAATAACAATTCTTTTATAACTCCACTTTGCATTCGCTGGTGTGTTTCTGTACTTGTGGTTGTGTTAGCAGGTAAGTATTTTTGTCGCTCGCAGCCCGGATCATTTCATCATTTTTTTTCCTTTTTCTTTCCTGCCGCTCTAGGACGGCAGCACATATTATAATCGTGTCGGCTCGAGGAGCGGTACAAGGTGATGTGCTGGAAGCAGGAAAAAGGGGCAAGCGTAAGGACCTGAGCGACTTTCTCGAGGGCCAAACTTCAATGGCTAGAAGACTGGATCAGTGCATCTCCAAAAAACGGCAGGTCTTGTGGGTTGTTCCCCCACATGCAGCGGTTAGTGCCCACCAAAAGTCTTCTTCCTCTTCTTTTGGCTGCTCCCGTTAGGGGTCACCACAGCGGATCATCTTCTTCCATATCCTTCCTGTCCTCATCATCCTGCTCTGTCACACCCATCACCTGCATGTCCTCTCTCACCACATCCATAAACCTTCTCTTAGGCCTTCCTCTTCTCGCCTTACCTGTCAGCTCTATCCTTAGCACCCTTCTCCCAATATACCTAGCATCTCTCCTCTGCACATGTCCAAACCAATGCAATCTCGCCTCTCTAAATTTGTCTCCCAAACGTCCAACCTGAGCTGACCCTCTAATGTCCTCATTGCTAATCCTGTCCATCCTCGTCACACCCAATGCAAATCTTAACATCTTTAACTCTGCCACCGTCTCCAACCCATATAACATAGCTGGTCTCACGACCGTCCTGTAGATCTTCCCTTTCACTCTTGCTGATACCAGTCTGTCACAAATCACTCCTGACACTCTTCTCCACCCTGGCTGCACTCTCTTTTTCACCTCTCTAGTGCCCACCAAAAGAGGTCCAAGAAAAAAAAGACAACCAGTGAAACGGCGATGGGGTCATAGGTGCCCAAGTCTCACTGATGCACCTGGGGAGTAAAGGCTAAGCCTGTCTGGTCTAATCCTACAGAAGAGCTACTGGAACACAAAGTACTGAAAATTTTAATGCAGCTTGCTGTGTATGGGGCGACGTACACACAGACTGGTCAGATAATCTCCATGCTGACCTCAGTCCACCACTGTTAAGCGCCTACAATGTGCACACAACCATCAAAACTGGATCAGGGAGCAATGGAAGAAGGTGGCCTGGTCTAATGCAGGGGTGTCAAACTCCGGGCCTGGTGGGCCGCAGTGGCTACAGGTTTTTCATGCTCACCCTTTTCCTAATCAGCGAGCAGTTTTCACTGCTAATTAACTCCTTTTCCATTCATTTTAATAGCCCTGTTTAAGGACTCAGTCCTCGAATTGATTACTTTCTTCAGCAGCCAAACAGAAATGAGATGTGAAACGAGCCAACAGATGACCAGCTAAACTGGGATTTCAAACTCCAACCAATTTCACTCCAAACAGTCTCTTAATGAGAAGCTGATTCTTGCTGTTAATTAAGCCCGTTATTTAATTCAATGGCTTGTTGCTGCTCTCATTCTGCCACCACAGACATTTGCAAATCTGTTGATTTTTCTGTTTTTTCTAATAACATTTTCAAAATGTTTTGGTGACCTGAGAGATCAACCTTACTGAGACCTTCACCTTTATTTATTTTCAGATATTTTGTGATGGGCACAGGTGAGCTGGTCATATGGTGGCTGGTTTGATGTCTCATTACATTGTTTGGCTACTAATTAAGGAAAAAGAGACAATTAAGGGGCCTGAGTAAAGTTAATTAAAACTAAAGCAAAAGAAGTTAATTAGCAGTAAAAACGGCTCACTAATGAAGAAGATGGTTAGAATGAAAACATGCAGCCACTGCGGCCCTCCAGGACTGGAGTTCGACACCTGTGGTCTAATGAATCCCATTTTGTTTTAATTCATGTGCCGGACGGCTGGGTGGGTGCCAGTTCTTTACCTGGGTAAGAGATGGCAGCAGAACGCACTACGGGAAGAAGACATGGGGGTGGTGGCAGTGTGATGCTCTGGGCAACCTTAGGTCCTGCCATTCATGTGGACATTACCTTGACGTGTACCACCTACATAAAAGACTGCAGTGGACCATGTACACCCCTTCCTGGCAAAGGTATTCCCTCATTTAGAAGGGTAAATGTGCCTGGACACCCTTTGTTAGTCGCTCTGGAAGGGTTTGAAGAACGTGCCAAAATGTTTAAGGTGTTTCTTGATTTGTCCTCCAAATTCCCTGTTGGAAAAACACGGCTGATCCAAGGAGACCTCACCTCGCACCCTCCAGGACTTCAGGGATCTGCTGCTAACGTCTTGGTGCAGACACTGCAGAGGTCTTGGGGAGTCTTTGCCTCCATGGGTCAGAATGTATCGGGGACCTCCACGACATTAGATGGGTGGTTTTAGTGTTGTTACCGATTGGTCTATAGAAGTTGCGGAAGGTCGAGTCTTTCCATATTATCCCGTATTGTCTGAAGTGGAGTACGACGAGAAGGTCAGACAACCAGAAAACCATAAAAAATACAAAATAAAAACTCTAAAAAAAGTAGGAATTGTCAAAGTGATTGGAACAAAAAACCAACGCCGCAGCCACAGGGGGACTGAACTTACACCCCTCTGTGACTGTGTGACAATTCAACTGCTGCTGCCAAGAAGTTCAGACAAGCGGCTGCCGACGTGTCCCTCAAACTTGTCAAGCGCTGGTGCCACGGCTGTCACTTAACCCTTTTAACTCAGAAAGACAAACAAAAATGCGACCAGCAGCCGGCGCTCTCCATCCCCAGAACGCCCGCGGGTCAGCGTCACCCACTTCTACACTGAAAGTTCCCAACAAACTACTCAACCGACTTCACCGTGAAGTCCTTCGGCAGAAGTCGCTGTCCGCTGTCCGAAGTCCCCAACCGCGGTACGCTCTCGGGAGGCCCGAGGGGGTCACTACGCTCATACGTGACGGAGAAGCCCGCAAAGACTTGAAACACTTACGTGTCGTCCAGTTGGTCGCGCGGACCGCTCATTCTCTGCTTCACTCTTCGAAGGGCTGCTCTGACTTGCTGAAGTTTGTCGGCGGCATTCATGGACTTTAATCAGGCAGGACGCCGACGCTGAAGCCGCACTCGGCACGCGAACCGCTTCTTTCTTTCTTTCTTTCTTTTTTTTCTCTTTTCTCCAAATAGCAGACAGGCACCGGCGAGCGTCCCCCTCCCCACGGCAACGAGAGCGACTGAGGTCACGACGAGCACTTCCGGGTCGTGGCGACCTGCGAAAAATCTCCCATTTTATAAACGTGAACTCGAGGCTCAGTCTGATCGAGCGCCGGTGAGTGGAAAACAAGTGGACGGACTCGGAGTCGCCTTTGTCATCGGAAATGTTCAAATGGATAAATATACGGAAAGCCGAATTAACATGTAGTGATACTTCAAAATCCTCTTTAAAGATATTTTAAAATGGTGTAGTTGAGCCGTTCCCAAACTCGGTCCTGGGAGGACCTACTGTGGCTGCAGGGTTTTGTTCCAACCAGATGCACAGTTAGTGATAATAACTGATCGAGTTAGCTGGTCTTTTTCTTTCTTCTCATATTAGGCTTTTCAGAAAAGAATTTCCCCCCGGGGTCAAATAAAGTTCTATCTATCCGACTATACTAAAATGAATATATATCAATCTATCTGTTATATAGTGCCTTTCACATCAATCTATCTGACTATAGTAAATGAATATATATCAATCTATCTGTTATATAGTGCCTTTCACATCTATCTATCCGACTATACTAAATGAATATATATCAATCTATCTGTTATATAGTGCCTTTCACATCTATCTATCCGACTATACTAAATGAATATATATCAATCTATCTGTTATATAGTGCCTTTCACATCTATCTATCCGACTATACTAAAATGAATATATATCAATCTATCTGTTATATAGTGCCTTTCACATCTATCTATCTATCCGACTATACTAAAATGGATATATATCAATCTATCTGTTATATAGTGCCTTTCACATCTATCTATCCGACTATACTAAAATGAATATATATCAATCTATCTGTTATATAGTGCCTTTCACATCTATCTATCCGACTATACTAAAATGAATAAATATCAATCTATCTGTTATATAGTGCCTTTCACATCTATCTATCTATCCGACTATATTAAATGAATATATATCAATCTATCTGTTATATAGTGCCTTTCACATCTATCTATCTATCTATCCGACCGACTATACTAAAATGAATATATACAGTGCAGAAAGTATTCCCAGCGCATCACTTTTTCCACATTTTGTTATGTTACAGCCTTATTCCAAAATGGATTCAATTCATTTTTTTCCTCAGAATTCTACACACAACACCCCATAATGACAACGTGAAAAAAGTTTACTTGAGATTTTTGCAAATTTATTAAAAATAAAACAACTGAGAAATCCCATGTCCATAAGTATTCACAGCCTTTGCTCAATACTTTGTCGATGCCCCTTTGGCAGCAATTCCAGCCTCAAGTCTTGTTGAATATGATGCCACAAGCTTGGCACACCTATCCTTGGCCAGTTTGGCCCATTCCTCTTTGCAGCACCTCTCAAGCTCCATCAGGTTGGATGGGAAGCGTCGGTGCACAGCCATTTTAAGATCTCTCCAGAGATGTTCAATCGGATTCAAGTCTGGGCTCTGGCTGGGCCACTCAAGGACATTCACAGAGTTGTCCTGAAGCCACTCCTTTGATATCTTGGCTGTGTGCTTAGGGTCGTTGTCCTGCTGAAAGATGAACCGTCGCCCCAGTCTGAGGTCAAGAGCGCTCTGGAGCAGGTTTTCATCCAGGATGTCTCTGTACATTGCTGCAGTCATCTTTCCCTTTATCCTGACTAGTCTCCCAGTCCCTGCTGCTGAAAAACATCTCCACAGCATGATGCTGCCACCACCATGCTTCACTGTAGGGATGGTATTGGCCTGGTGATGAGCGGTGCCTGGTTTCCTCCAAACGTGACACCTGGCATTCACACCAAAGAGTTCAATTTTTGTCTCATCAGACCAGAGAATTTTCTTTCTCATGGCACTTCAAGGATCTTCTCAATTTCACCAGCATGTGAGAGGAAGCAGAGCTAGAGGACTCCTATGGGGGGGGGGGGGGGGGGCATCCATAACAGGGGCTGAGGTCGCCAAAGTAGTTAAAAAACTCAGAGGTGGCAGGGCCCCTGGGGTGGACGAGGTTCACCCTGGGTTCTTCAAGGCTCTGGATGTTGTGGGGCTGGCCTGGTTGACACGTCTCTGCAACATCGCATGGACATCGGGGGCAGTACTTCTAGATTGGCAAACCGGGGTGGTGGTTCCCCTTTTTAAGAAGGGTGACCGGAGGATGTGCTCCAACTATAGTGGGATCACACTCCTCAGCCTCCCTGGTAAGGTCAATTCAGGGGTGCTGGAGAAGAGAGTTCGGTCGATGGCTGAATCTCGGATTCAAGAGGAACAATGTGGATTCCGTCCCAGCCGTGGAACAGTGGACTAGCTCTACACCCTGGCCAGGATCCTGGAAGGGGCATGGGAGTTTGCCCAACCAGTCCACATGTGTTTTGTGGATTTGGAGAAGGCATTCGACCGTGTCCCTAGAAACATCCTGTGGGGTGTGCTCCAAGAGTATGGGGTACAAGGCTCGTTGTTACGAGTCATCCAGTCCCTGTACAGGAGGAGCAGGAGCTTGGTCTGCATTGCCGGTAGTAAGTCGGACTCGTTTCCTGTTGAGGTTGGACTCCACCAGGGCTGCCCTTTGTCACCGATTCTGTTCATAAGTTTTATGGACAGAATTTCTAGGCGCAGCCAAGGAGTGGAGGGGGTCTTGTTCGGTGACCTCAGAATCTCGTCTCTGCTATTTGTGGATGACGTGGTTCTGTTGGCTTCATCGGACAGTGACCTCCAGATCTCACTGGAGCGGTTCACAGCCAAGTGCGAAGCAACGGGGATGAGAGTCAGCACCTCTAAATCCGAGGCCATGGTTCTCAGCCGGAAAGGGTGGAATGCTCTCTCTGGGTTGGGAACACATTACTGCCTCAAGTGGAGGAGTTCAAGTATCTCGGGGTCTTGTTCACGAGTGAGGGAAGGTTGATAGATGGATCGGTGCTGCATCCACAGTAATGTGGGCTCTGCAACAGTCCGTCGTGGTGAAGACAGAGCTGAGCCAAAAGATGAGGCTGTTGATTTACCAGTCGATCTACGTTCCTACCCTCACCTATGGCCACGAGCTTTCGGTTGTGACCGAAAGTGCAAGATCACGGATACAAGCGGCCGAAATGAGTTTTCTCCGCAGGGTGGCTGGACTTTCCCTTAGAGATAGGGTGAGGAGTTCAGTTATCCGGGAGAGACTCGGAGTAGAGGCGCTGCTCCTCCACATTGAGAGGAGTCAGTTGAGGTGGTTCAGGCATCTGGTTAGGATGCCCCCTGGACGCCTCCCTATAGGGGGGGGGGGGGGGGGGTGTTCTGGGCATGCCCCACTGGGAGAAGGCCACGGGGCAGACCCAGGACACGCTGGAGGGATTATATCTCCCGGCGGGCCTTGGAACGCCTCGGGGTCCCCCCAGAAGAGCTGGAGGAGGTGGCCGGGGAGAGGGAGGTCTGGGCTTCCCTGCTTAGGCTGCTGCCCCCGCGACCCGATCTCGGATAAGCGGTGGATAATGGATGGATGGATGGAATTATCACTTCATACGCGAGGTAACATACAGGTGCTGGTCATAAAATTAGAATATTATGTCAAAGTTGATTTATTTAAGTAATTCCATTCAAAAAGTGAAACTTGTATATTAGATTCATTCATTACACACAGACTGATGTATTTCAAATGTTTATTTCTTTTAACAAATATATTATTTTCGGGTCGAGCGTTCCTTTAAATCGCGCCAGTCCCGGTTTTCGCGTGTCATTCCTGCCTGCGCTTCACACTGAAATCCAGTAGGTGGCGGCAATACACCATTTTAAAAACGAAGACGAGCCACGAGAAGCGGACGCAAAGAACGGCATTGAGACGGACAGACCGAAGAAAAAGGAATCAAAATGAAGTGACATGGTGCAAAATAATAATAATAATTAGGTTCACGTTTTTGATTTGATGGTTTAATTAGCTTAATTTTTTTCCTTCTCTTTATTATTCCGAATTTAGAAAAACGTATCAGTTTTAAATGTACATTCACAGGAAATGTACCCTCGAGTTCTTAAGGAGGTTACCGAGTACAGATATAAACCCTCGACGCATATTTTTCACTGGGGAAATTCTGAAGGAATGGAAAATGGCAGATAGTATTCCATTATATAAAAAGGGTGACCGGGCAGACCCAATCAACTATTGGCCAGTAAGCTTAATGCGCATCACAGGAAAATTATTGGAAGGATTAATAATATTGAGCAACACATGGCAAGGACAGAAGTTCTTAGGAACAGTCATTGTGGGATCAGAAGAGGGAGGTCGTGTTTTACTGACAGGGTGGAATTCAGTGAGCACGCAACTTGACTACAGTTTGCCCGAAGAAGGGGCCTGAGGTGCCTCGAGAGCCTGCATATTGTAATCTGTTCAGTAAGCCAATAAAAGAGGTCGTTTCGCTTCACTTCTTATTGCATCCATAAAGGCTAACACAGTACAACACCCTACTACTATGAGGCAGCAACAAAAGGATACGACCAGAGTGGTGCATACAATAATTTTTATCTTAATTTTCAGAAAGCATTTGATAAGGTGGCACATGACAGGGTGGGCATCGAACTTAAAGAGGTGGGAGTACAGGGTGTAGATGGGTGCAGAATTGGCTCAGATACAAGTAGCAGAGGCTGATGGTGTGAGGAACCTCATTAGATTGGTGACCAGTAGGGGGCAGTGCTATGGCTGCTGCTATTTTTATTTTATATACAGTAGTGCTCAAAAATTTTAAAGGAACACTTTGAAAACACATCAGATCTCAATGCTGGCTCTCTCTGCTGATATGGACTGGTAATAATAATAATAATAATTCATTACATTTATATAATATGTTAGGAACAAAAGGATGGCACATCGTTTGAGGGAAATGAAAATGATCAACCTACAGAGGGCTGAATTCAGATTCCCCGAAAATCAAGGGGAAAATTTTTCCCATTTCAATGTTTTTTTATTTGTCCAGTATTGTGATCGTAAGCCTGAACATGAGTGGCTTGCGCAGCCTTTGAAAAACACGTTGGCGTTTGGTAACACCATAAAAATCTTGTGTTCATTTCGACGTTTTTACTTTTAGACGTGTAAATATTTGCATGTGTAGCATATTTCGACAAGGCAGCACAAATCGTCCGAACATCGGCTTCCCTGTACAGCACCTGTGCACCTACGCAAGCAGTTCATTCAAGGTGTTGTTGTTTGTAGACGTGCCCATCGAAAATGGTCAGGCATATCAAAGTCACTTTGTAAATGTCAGTTTTCCACTATGCTAACCATTTTTCTGCTATTACTTGTTCCTTTGGCACACCCTGTAAAGTTTACAACGCCTCCGTATCACTCCAAGCGCACCAAAGAGCGCAGACTCCGTTGCTGTGTTGCGGCAGGCGGGAGAGGCTGACGTATTGGATGCTGCGCGTCACAAAGTCTTGAATGTGATTGGCTGGCTTCCCGCCCAATCAGGGGAGTTCTTCTTCGCTGGTCGAATGCTGGTGGATGGCACTAATATAAGCAAAAGCTAAAGAGAAAGTGGAGGAAATTGGGAAGAACTGAACAGAAAGCAATGAGTTCAATCGGCACTGGGGTGAGTGTTGGGTGAAGATTAACGAAAACCGCCGGTTTATACAGGGTCGGAGTCGACGTATTTGGTCGCTTTTTGTCGATGCTGGTTTGAGTGACTCTGCAGTAAGGGATAGATGGATGGATGGATGGATGGAGTAAGGGCCGCCTTATGCCTGTCGCTTCCCATCCACAACTTTGTGTTTTCGAGCTGCAAGTCGATGTGCCCTGGGAGTTTGTATAATGTCGAGGAAGTCTGACTCCGCCGTAAGCACTTATTGCACGTAAGAGGCCCTTGTAGCGTCAGGATATGTCGCCTCCTGCGTGCTGAGTCACTCGAATGAGGATGAAAGTGAAAGAAGCCGCTGGACTCGTGCGCGGCGCTTTACCGGTAAACCGTGTCGGCTTGGACTGCGGACGGTGACTTAAAACCATTCGGCGCAGGCCGCTGCAATCCTCGTTTGGGTTCCGTAAACTAAGAAATGGGGAGGCTACTTCTCAGGCTGTCCCCGTGTCATCGTAGGCCAGTCGTACGCCGTTGTTTCTTCCTGAATTTTTTTTTTGTATTGATTTTGTTTATTTTGTACAGATCAGTTCGGACGATTCGGATTTGAAGGGCAGCGATGACTGTGGCCTGAAGGAGCCTCCTCCTTAACTCTTCATATATTTAAAAAAAATTCACCTGGTATGGAGGTGGTTGGGATTATGGCATTATATATAATCTTCTTCTTTCGACTGCTCCCGTTAGGGGTTGCCACAACGGATCATCTTTTTCCATATCTTTCTGTCCTCTGCATATTGTTCTGTTACACCCGACATAATATTCTATTTTCAAAATATGTAATTTATGTGTGTGGAGTGTTTTAAGCTTCTTTCTGTCTTTCATACCCTGGACAGCGGTGTCAAACTCCAGGCCTGGAGGGCTGCAGTGGCTACAGGTTTTCATTCCAACCCTTTTCCTAATCAGTGCCCAATTTTCACTGCTAATTAACTTCTTTTTCCCCTCATTTTAATGGCCCTGTTTTAAAGGATTCAGTCCACTGAATTTATTCCATTTCTTTATTAAATGACAGCCAAACAGAAATGAGATGTGAAACGAGCCAAATGATGTCCCACTAACCTGGGTTTTCAAACTCCAACCACTCTCTTCATGAGAATCTGGTTCTTGCTTTTAATTAAGCCACTTGTTTAATTCCGCGGCTTGTTGCTGCTCTCATTCTGCCACAGCAGACATCTCCAAAACTTGATTTTTCTGTTTTTTCTAAGACCACCGGCAAAATGTTTTGCTTACTTGAGAGATCAACCTTCACCTTTCTTTATCTTCTTCTATAACAAGTAAGCTCGCGATTCTCTAGAGCAGGGGTCTGCAACCTTCACTATCAAAAGAGCCATTTTGCCCCCTCTTCCTCCAAAGAAAAATAGTCTGGAGCCGCAAAACATAACACAGCTTATAAACTTTTAAAAGTTTTAATCTTTTTTTAGATTTTACATGTTACAACCACAGAATACAACAAACAGAAGTGCAGTGTGCATGTGTAGGCCTACTTTGAAATAAATTTAACTGAACTCTGCAGGCCTATTTGAGTCCTTCCTATACCTGTATAAAATTAAAATAAAAACTAGCCCACTTTAATATAAATAAAACATTTAGCTGTAGCTTAGCAGCTTTAAAAAAGTAAACATAAAATTCCATTTCAGTGTGCTCTCATCCTCTTCAGGTTTCCCTCTCAGCCAGCAATCAACTGAAGCACCTGAACATACAAAAAAACCGACATCAGCTCCGGGTCTGAAATAAATGTGGTTTTTTTTTAAATATTAGCCTATTAAATGCTATTGTTCTCACCTGTTTAATGTGACTTCTGTTTCTGAAGTTCGCTGCAGATCATCTCTAGCACTTTGAGCTACTTTTTGTATGAAAATGTGCTATATAAATAAATGTTGTTGTTCTATGTCGGGGCTATACGATGTGACTTTGACCTTCACACAGGACTGCAGGCTCATGTGTGAGGTGGGAGAGATATTTGGACTTTATGAAGTTCATGCTTGAGAAAACTTGCTCACATAAGTATGTTGAGCCAAAGATGGACAGGACTCCAAATGCATATTTTTTCATGTTCATATATGTTTCGGGAATGGCACTCCATGTATTGAAAACAAGTTTGTCGGGTTTGGGGAGGTTTTCAATATCAGTCCATTTGTGCTCTTTAGCGAGAGTAGCCTTCTGACGGGCGACTTCTTCAAGATCCGCTGTCAGGCATTTGAACTTGGACACCCATAAATCTTTATCCGCTATGCGGCCAGTTCAATTTCTAGATCGGGCTTACTTACTCCTGTGAATGCGGATGTGTTCAGCAGGGATGGGTCGATGTCCAGGGAAGGAGAGAGTGTTTTTTTTCTTTCTGAACTCACTGAATCTTTCTCTAAATGCAGCTTGCATTGCAATAATTGTACGGTGGAAATAATCACAATTTATGTGAATGTTCACTGCTTTGAACTCTCTCAGGGAGGGGAAGTGAGAGAGTGTACCTTTCTGTACATCTCTGGCAAACACTGTCATCATGCGCTCAAACGCCAAAACATTTAAAGTCAGAGAATAGATGCTCTGATCTTTTTATGAACGATTCTTTCAAGTATTCTCCGTCTGTGAACGGCTTACCCCTCCTTACGATCTCTTGAGCTGCCACAAAACTAGCAGCTGTAGTTGATTGTGGAGAAGTGATCCACTTTTTGAAAGTATGTTTGCTCTAAACAGCTTTCCGTTGCAGTTCCGAAATTGCTCTCTTTCGCTCATCTTCACTTGGGTATTTTTCAGTGAATGCTGAGTGCTTGTTTCGAAAATGTCTTTCAACGTTACATTTTTTGTTGTTCGATAATTTATCGCCACATATTAAGCGCACCGGTAAGCCAGCGTCGTTGGCGGTGAAGGCAAATGCTTCTGTCCACGCAGAATTAAACTCTCTGTTCTCTTCTGGGATTTATTCATGGTTAGTGCAGGGGTCGCACACTCCAGAAGCCACCTGCAGGTAAAGGCGAAGGCTATAGACGTAGATGTGACGCATATTTTAGTTGACAAATTATAAATAAAAAATAAAAATTAGATGTTAAAGTGTATAACAGTAGTAGTAGTAAATAAACATTATATATATTACATATATTATATACAAATTAAATTAAGAAATTGCCGTTATTCATTTTCATGTTTTTTTTTTTTTTTTTTTTTAAGGCCAAAAGGAGCCATTACAAGGAGGCTGAAGAGCCGCATGCGGCTCCAGAGCCGCGGGTTGCCGACCCCTGCTCTAGAGAATCGTAAATCCAAGAATGGCAATCAGTTTCTGTTCCGTCCGATATTTGGATGGATGCGTCTGGGGACAGTTCGTTTCAACGCGCTTCTGTTATTGTTTTTCTTCATGCAGTCTCGTTTTTGTTTTTTTTATGGCTGTGTCGTCGTATATGCGGTGGTGTGAGCAGTCGCGTCCGGGTGGTTGTACAACCTGGCGTGCACGCTTTACCTCAAGTTTAGTTCACAGGTCGTAGGCATGGTAAAGTTTCCATTTAATTCAATAACCCTATTTGAACTAAAGCGGTTTCTTTGTGTGGGCGCCTTCGTTCATTGTTTTTATCCATACGGGCTCATGTTTGTATTACTAATCGTTGAGCCCCCTCCATGTGGATACGTGCCTCCTTTGCCTGTGCTGTGTCAAAAGCGCGTTGTGGGTGTGCGCGTTCATTGTGTTTATCCATACAGGCTTGTTGTGGGAGCCTCCTGGCACAGTGGAGTAGAGCAAGTGTAGTTTACAGGTTGTGTTGTTTGGGCGTCACCTACTGACTCTGGGAAGCCGCTGCGTTTGACTCTGGGACGCCGCGCCGCAGTGCCCATGTGCTTCGGTGCATCCGCAGTGCATAAATTAACTGTGGTTTAGTAATATAGATACACTACCATGGCTGTTCATTTGTCTGTCCAGGATTTTATATCACCTGTAGCTCGCAAACTGTTTCACCTATTGACTTGAAATTCGGTACACATATACTACGTGACGTCTACTATCCGCTTTCGGGGTGATGATTTTATTACTCTTTTTATCTTTATTTTATTGTGGAATCAACTCTCAGCAGGGCAGCCGTGTGGCACATGCGTACGGGCGCTGTTCTCATTCCCTACCACCTTCCCTAATCATTCTTGAGGCAGGTTGAAGACTTAAGTGCCAGATTAAGTGAAAAATTAAACATACTAAGTAATTGCAACACAAAAACTAACAATCGGTTTTAACACAAAGATGCCAACAAAAGAAGAGAAGCAGCGGGCCGCTAGGGTGGAATAAAGAAGAGCTGCTCAGGAAGCAACAAACACATCAACCTCTGAGCAAATGAGTGATAAATGTACAGAGAAAGAGGAGGAAAACTAGAAACGGTCAAGTCAAGTGGATTCTGCACCGTTACTGGTTTTTAGATATTGTGTGATGGGCACACGTGAGCTGGTCATGTGGCGGTTTGTTTTCTGTCTCATTGTTTGGCTGCTAATTAAGGAAAAAGGGACAACTCAGGGGGGCGGAGTCAAGTTAATTAAAACTAAAGCAAAAGTTAATTAGCAGCAAAAACTGGCCACTGATGACGAAGATGGTTAGAATGAAAACCTACAGCTACTGAGGCCCTCCAGGACTGGAGTTAAATACTTGTAACCAAGAATCACAAATATATAGTAGTTTGTTATATAGAAATGTTTCATAATTTGTACTGAAGTCTTAACTTTAGTTGTATTTCATGTAAAATAAAGCGCAACAAAAATACATTTAGGTAATGTCAGTAAGTTAAAAAAAAAAAAAAAAAAAAAAAAAAATGAAAATTTGCACTGGGTGTGATGAGGATGGACAGGATTAGAAATGAGGACATTAGAGGGTCAGCTCAGGTTTGGAGACCAAGTCAGAGAGGCGAGATTGCGTTGGTTTGGACATGTGGAGAGATGAGGGGTATAATGAGAGAAGGGTACTAAGGATAGAGCTGCCAGAAAAGAGCAGAAGAAGAAGGCCTAAGAGAAGGTTTATGGATGTGGTGAGAGAGGACATGCAGGTAATGTGTGTGACAGAGCAAGATGACGAGGACAGGAAGAGATGGAAGAAGATGATCCACTGTGACAACCCCTAACGGGAGTAGCCGAAAGAAGCAGAATGTCAGTAAGTAAAACGAATGACATTTTGATTAAAACTACTTAAGTGTCATAGTTACAACATTGGACATACACAAGGATAGGGCGGAGTGGTGGCTCTGAGGCTAAGGATCTGTGCGAATCCCCGTCACTGCCAAAAGAGATCCTACTCTGCTGGGCCCTTGAGCAAGACCCATAACCTGTAATTGCTCCAGGGGTGCTGTACAATGGCTGACCCTGCACTCTGACCCCAAGGGGTGGGCGAAAAACTAACAAATTCCTAATACAAGAAGTTGTATAAGGCGAAATAAAAACCTTTTACAGAAAAGAGAAATAATTTGATATACAAGTGGAGTGTTTAATAAAACTATATGGGAAAAGTGTTTTTGCTACTTTTTGGGACACTACCACACTCTGGATGAGAACAGACCATTCAGCCCAGCAAAGCTTGCCATTCCCATTCACCTAATTTTCCCAAAATGCAATCAAGTCAAACTTGAAAAGTTTGTAAAGTCCATCTCCCTACCACACTAATTGTCAGCTTATTCCATTGCGTATTAATCGATTTATTCATCAGTTTTCTTCACCTACTCCTCCAGGGCAGAATCACAGTGAAGCTGGAGCCCTTCCCAGTTAGCATTTGCTGTAAGTCAAGAATAATCCTCAGACTGGGCAGCAGCCCATTTCAGGTTGAGCACACGGACTAAAGCTCATTTGGCCTCTGCTCTCCCCCTAACCTGCGTGTCTTTGGACCGTGGGAGTAATCTGGAGCACCTCGAGGAAACCCCCCATCTATCTTTGTTGATTTATGATTTTTGATTGTGGGGCACACGGTTATTTGTGCAGCGTGTGATATGCTGTAGTCTGTCAAGGCTCTATTTGTTCACTAATACCTTTAGCTACTTCCTCAAACAAGTTTGAAAAGCTCTCTTTAACTGAAATGATTCCTACATCCATTCTTTTATGTAAATAAGGTATATAACTCTTTAGGTACTATAATAATGCATCCATTACTCATTTACTCTTGTGTAACAGGATGACCAAAAGAATATTTTTATGCCGTAACACTTGTAAAGCAGGAGCAGATCGGTTATTCATGCCTGTGCAGTGTGGCATATTGACAGCCTGGTAAAATTACTTGTTTATGGGAAAACTAGGGGGTTCACCCCCTGCTCACTTCACTCGCCAACCCACACAAGCGCCTGTGATACGCACCAGCCACTTTGCATCTCTACGGCTCGCGTTGTGGAGAGGGGGGCTAAACGCACCCCAAGGGAATGCAGTCGCTCCTCCGAAACCCCCTCTTAAACGCCGATACAATGGGAAACGCATAGTGTTGTGTGTTTTCTTTTTTTCTTTTTTTTAAAATTTTTTTTAAACCTCCTCTTTGCTCGATCAGCTGCTGCTGCTGTGCCACGTGATCTGCCAGCGCTTCAAACATTTAAAAGCCTGTACAGCAGCTGTCCTACTCTTTGTCTTTTTATTTCCGGCCCCGGGCCTGGTTAAATCTCTTGGCACATAGTCTTGTCTCGCAGGACGTTAGTTTTTTAGATTATAAATTAAAAACTGAATAAGAATCTGAAAATCTAACATCACATTAAAGTTTGATAAATTCGGAAAGGAATGATACCAAACATATATATGTAGGCTTTAAAATAAGCACGATTTAAAGTGTGACAAAAAAGCCACATAAAATCGTTGCACGTTTAGACTTAGGATTTTATTTATATATATATATATATATATATATATATATATATATATATATATATATATATATATATATATATATATATATATATATATATATTATATTATATTATATTATTTATAAATAAAGAGTAGATTTTCACAGGTCTTACAGTAAATATGTAATATCAAGAGAAATGTGTCTCCGTTAAGCCCTCCAGGACCACTCTAAAGTGACGTTTTGTTTGTAGGTCACATTACAGAGATAATCATTTTACTGATGCTGTCAAAGTATTATGAAGACCCAAAGAAGTGTTAAAGTTCTCGTTACCTATTAGTAATAGATGTATTTCTGCAGTACCTAAACTAAATTGTTACCATAAGGTCATATTATCAAAGCAGTTCATTTCTGTCTCTCTGGATGCATCCTGTATGCTTTCAAATGCGCTCACGTTTTACAGAAGCAGCACGCCTGTGTCAGGCTTACCGTCTGCCGCTCTTGGCTCTACTTAACGTTTGTTACTCATCGTGAATCGATCCATTTCTGTGCTTTGCTGTGACATTCGAGTTGTTGCTGTGGAACTGCCGACTTTGCTCTGGGTGAACAGAAAATGTCTGTGCCACTGGTTCTATTGGAATTACCCGCTCACCTCTGACACGCTCTGGTTTGTCCGCCTTGGAGTGGACGGAGAAGTCCACTGGACGTGGGGAAAGTGCAGTTGGTTCTGTTGGTGAGAATTGCATTTCATCTTGCTTTGTTTTTTGGGATGGATGCGTTTTGGCAGAATGTGGATTGGATTGTCGCCATGTTGTTTCGTGGCGGTCTCTGTTATGGCGCAGTCTTCCATTGATGATCAGCAGAATCATTTGAACTGTTTGGGTGTCAGCTTGGGACACATTTGTTCAGACTGTCATTTGGGTAGTTCTGTGATTCTGCAGGTGCTTTTGTTATTGTCATTGCTCTGAATTTAGTTGAAATATTTCATTTTATTATATGGCTTATTGTTCAGCGCTTTGTGACACTTGTCTGTGATAGGCGTGTTATAATATATTTTTACTTTTCATGTGCTATAACTGTAGACATCAAATTTTTTTTTTTTCCCCCTGAAAAATATTTGATGTTTTATGAAGGACGGCATCCAGCTGAACACAAATAATTTCAGATTGACTGCATCGTGTAGGATTGTAATGAAACAGAATTTTAGCTTTTATCGAATTTAGTGTGTTTATTCACTTGATAATGCTGACGCCCCCCACAATTTTATTTAGTCACATATAACCATGAAAATTGTGGTTTAAAGAAAATTTTCTCTGCCATTTTAGTGCATTTACCAGCAAGCCCGTGATTCTCGAAAGAATCGCAAATCCAAGAATGGCAATCACTTTCAGTTCCCTCTGATACTTGGAGGGATGAAATATCATGGAGGGTGGGTGCGTCCTGGGAAAGTTCATTTAATTAAATAAACATATTTGTTGGAGCTGTGACTCAGTTGTAGGCGTCTTCGTTTATTGTTTTTAGCCATGCAGTTTCGTTTTTGTGTTTCTATGGCTGTGTCGTCAGCGAGAAGTCGTTTGCTGACGGTGGCGGATTCGCGTGCTGAAGTGGCAATGTCGGCTGATCCGGGCATGGAGGGCCACGTTACTAAACAAACGTGGTATATGCAGTGGTGTGGGCGGTCGCGTTCGGCGGCTGTACAACCTGGCGTACACGCTTTACCTCAGGTTTAGTTTACAGGTCGTAGCCATGGTATAGTTGTCATTTAATTAAACAAACATATTTGTACTAAAGCGGTGTCTTTGTGTGGGCACCCTCTTTCATTCATTTTATCCATACGGGTTCGTTTTTGTATTTCCGTTAGTTGAGCTGTTTCTTTTTTGGAGCCGTGACTCCGTTAGCTATAAGTCGTTTACTGTTAGGAATTATAATCACACTTACGTTTAATACGGAGCGTTCGTTTATTGTTTTCTTTCTTCTGGTGTCGTTTCTGTGTTTTCTGTGGCTGGACTGTTAATAATCCATCCATCCATCCATTTTCCAACCCGCTGAATCCAAACACAGGGTCACGGGGGTCTGCTGGAGCCAATCTCAGTCAACACAGGGCACAAGGCAGGAAACAATCCTGGGCAGGGTGCCAACCCACCGCAGGACACACACACACCAAGCACACACCAAGCACACACTAGGGCCAATGTAGAATCGCCAATCCACCTAACCTGCATGTCTTTGGACTGTGGGAGGAAACCGGAGTGCCCGGAGGAAACCCACGCAGACACGGGGAGAACATGCAAACTCCACGCAGGGAGGACCCGGGAAGCGAACCCAGGTCCTAGGGCTGGGCGATTAATCGAAAAGTAATCGCAATCGACATTCAGAACCTATAATCGATCAAATTTTTCCAGGTCGATTATTTCGATTACTTTCCCTTTAAAAACACTACCGCGTGTGGAGTCACGTGAACCTGCTCCGTTACGTTAAGTTATTCCACCGACATGTCGAGCATGGAGAGCTTAAACACTGACACAACTGAGCAACAAGAGCAGCTTGTACCAAAGAAAAACGCAGTCTCCGTCATTTGGACACATTTTGGCTTCAGTAAGGATGACATCGAACAAAATGAAGTCAGATGTAGACACTGTAGAAAAACAGTTTTGACGCCCAAAGGTAACACCACCAATTTGTTTCAACACTTGAAGCACAATCACGTTACTGAATATGAACAGTGCATGGCTCAAAAAAAACAAAAAGAGACTGACAAGCGCCCAGCAACAAGTGCCTCCGCAAAGCAGATGTCGATAACACAAGCGTTCACAAATGCCACGCAGTATGAGAAGAGTTCAAGAAGATGGAAAGAAATAACTGACGCTATTTGTTATTACATCGCAAAGGATATGACTCCCTTGGCTACAGTGGAGCGAAGCGGGTTTAAACACCTCGTTAAAACTCTCGACAGAAGATACACTGTGCCATCGCGATCACATTTTTCTAAAACTGCGCTGCCAGACATGTACAAGACATGTTGTAAAAATGTAGCTGCTGAACTGAAAAATGTTCAACACTTTGCAGCCACATCTGATCTCTGGTCAAGTAGGACGATGGACCCATTCTTGAGCCTTACTTTGCACAACATTGACGACGATTGGAAGCTGCGCCAGAGATGCCTTGAGACGGCATATTTTCCAGCCGATCACACGGCAGATATGATTGCGCAAGGTCTGAAAGATATGCTTTCTGAATGGGACCTCGCGGAAGAAAAACTTTCAGCCATTACGACAGACAATGGTTCTAATGTTGTCAAAGCTGCTGCGCTTAATGGATGGTTACGGCAGCAGTGTTTTGGACACCGCCTACACCTTGCAATTGGTAAGTACACGTCAGCTTAATTAAATATAATAGCATAAAAACAAAAGAGGTCATTAGGAAGCTTTTTTAAAGGGAGTGAGGCAACACCTTCAGCAAGTTCAGCTACACCCACTCTGTCACTTCAGCAATCGCTAGAAACAGAGATGAGCAGCTATTTGGTGTCCCCCATGCTGGATAGTGAGGCAAATCCACTGGACTGGTGGAGGAAGCATCATGTACACTTTCCCACTGTAAGTAAGGTGGCAAAAAAGTATCTCTGCATACCAGCTACTAGCTCCCCATCAGAGCGGGTTTTCAGTTCGGGCGGAAACATTGTTACATGCCTCAGGTCCTGCCTGAAACCTGAAAAGGTTAACATGCTCGTGTTTCTTAGTAAGAACTTAGAGTAAATTCATGTTCATATAGTGACATGACAAGATCGCTAAGATCACCTCATGCAACAGTGTTTAGAGAGTTCTATTTTCAATACAACATTAAAATATTTGTTTACAGAAGATGCAAGAAATGCAGTTTAAAATATTATTTACAGGATATATAAGAGTTATTTTATTTAGAAGAGATACTGCTTATTTTCTACTTTTAATAAGAAAAACATTAAAAATAATTTATTTTGTTTCCAAAAGTGCAAGTTATTTATTTTGACTTTTTTTATAAGAACAAAGTGACTGTTTGTTTTAGGCAATGTGTGCTTTAATTTCAGTTGTTCAACATTGATGTTCAATAAATAATCACAGACAGTAGACAGTGTGTTTCCTTCAATTATTTTAAAATCAAGTAATGCACCTTTCATTCAAAAATCTCTCACTTGTAATATGTGAGCATATTTACTGTACAAAACTTGTCAGTGAACTATGAGGGCAAAAAATAAATAAATAAAATAATCGTTCATTAATCGTAATCGAGTTACAATGTTCAATTAATCGAGATTTTGATTTTAGCCCAAATCGCCCAGCCCTACCAGGTCCCCAGATCACCCAACTGCGAGGCAGCAGCGCTACCCACTGCGCCACCGTGCCGCCCACTGTTGTTAATGTATTACTGAAATACTGTAATGTGATGCAAATATGCTGTGTAGTCTGGACGTCTGGGGATTCCGTACTGTAATACTGTAATATGATTCAAATATGCGTTGAATCGTTTCGTTTGTGTTTTCTCCGTGGCTGTGTCGTTATCTGTGGGCTCGGATTTGTATTTCTGTTAGTTGAGCTGTTTCGTTTCTGAGCCGTGACTCCTCTGCCTGTGGTGTTTCAGAAGCGTGTTGTAGGCGGCAGTGCGCATGCGCTTCGAAGTCTGCTGAATCCTCTCGTTTTTGTTTTCTCTGTGGCGGGCTCGTTGCAGTGCGCCTCGATGCGCCCAGCGTCCATGTCCGGTTTACAACCTTTGGTTAGTAATATGGATAATAAAGTAAATAATTGTTTTACTTAATTTTTTTTACAATTTTTAGTTCTTGAGTATTTTGCAAATGATTTTTCTTTAATCATTTATCGTACACAAGAAGCTTCTTTAAAAGTATTACTAAGATAAAGCCTTTTTTATCATCTAGGGATCTTGAGATAGCTACTCATGCGTTTATTTTTTCTCGCCTCGATTACTGCAACTCGCTGTATTCTGGAATTAATAAATCCTTGATACACAGGTTACTGTTGGTACGAGGGACAACCAGAGACAGCTGACCAGAAGATCTAAGCACTCTAGATGGCTGATGTAAAACACACAGTTCAGATAAATAGGCAGGAGTAAGCCTATGTAAAGATTTAAAAACTAGCAGCAGGATTTTAAAATCAATTCGAAAACTGACAGGCAGCCAGTGTAAAGAAGCTAAAATAGGAGAGACAGACTCATACTTTCTTGCCCCAACCAGAAAGCGAGTGGCAGCATTTTGGACCAAGTGTAAAACCAAGGGGACAGACAGGGCTTTTGCAGCTGCTGCGCCTCGCCTGTGGAACTCTTTACCTCATCATATAAAGGAGTCATCTACAATTGAACTGTTTAAAACAAAAATAAAGACTCATTTCTACTCGCTTGCATTCAGTTACCTTCAGTAATACTGATGGCTTCCTCTTTGTGATTATATAACATCTATTTATTATGTGTTTTATGTTCATATATTTTATTTCTATTTATGTTTTAATTTGTTCTATTTTTGTAAAACACTTTGGCCACAGCATTACTATGTTTGTTTAAATGTGCTATATAAATAAATTGACATTGACATTACATAATAGATCTTCTTTGCAAAATTATTTGAATACTAAAAATGAATTACCGGTATATTTTGGTCTCTCTTTTTTCCGTTCGTGCTGTTATGATATTAGCGTTTGGTTGCTGTGGAATATAAATTTCAATGACAGAACGGCAAGCTTATAACCGTACCTCCTCACCGCGATCATCAAGGCTACTGCTTTACAAGAATAAACCGTCGATGTCAGCCCGCATATTTACCGACTCCACTCACTGGAAGAGGCAAGTGGGGGCAATCGGACGCGTCTCTCGCGCGTATGCTCTTATATATCGCGCTGTATTCTCTCCGTCATTGTGTGTGCATTAAATGGAATCGCATAACCACTGATTACGGTGAAATGTTTTGCGTAATTGCATCGGTTTTGACGGATTGTTGTATTGTCATCGATACTGAACACACGTATGCAAAATTTTGAAGAAATTCACTTTGCCAAAAGTGGGATTAAAATCGGTTGCAAGATTTGACCCAGACAGAGACAAAGGAGTCGAGTTAAATAAAATCGTTTAAATGGGCGTTTGCTATAAAATGGCACGTCATCGGAAAATTCTAAAGGTGACTTTTTTTTTTTTTTTTTTTAATGATACACCCAAGCAAAATCTTCATTCAGTGTGTCTCTCAGTAGAATGACAAGCAGTTCAGAAGTTTCAAAGGCTTTTATTGACAATGACATGAAGTTTATGCGCAGAGTTCATATTTGCTGTGTCTGCCCTTTCTTTTTCAAGACCTCTGACTGACAGACGGCCTGCCAGGGTGAATTGCAATCAACTTCTGGGCCCAATCCTGACTGATGGCAGCCGCCCATTCTTGCAGAATCAACGCTTGGAGTTTGTCAACATTTGGGGTTTCTTTTGTTTGCCCACCCGCCTCTGGAGGATTGACCAATGGGGAGGTTCTCAGTGGGGAAATTCCTGGCCATGGACCCCCAAATTTCAATGTTTTGTTTCCCCAAGCCGCTTCGTTCTCACTTTTGCTTTCTGGCCCGTTGCTCCATCATGTTGGTCACCCAACTGTTGTTGGATGGTTGGCAGAAGTTGCTCTCGGTTGATGTTTTGGTCTCATTCTTTATTCCTGGCTGTGTTCTTAGGCCATATGGTGAGTGAGGCCTGCACTCCCTTGGCTGACATGAATGGTCTCAGGATGCTTAACTGTTGGCGTGACACAGGACTGATGGCAGCGCCACTCACCTTTTCTTTTTTTCCAATCACAAAGGGGAATCATCAGAGACCGTGACATGACCCCAGAAGACCTCAGCAGTTCATTCCCAGAATATCAGTCTGTCCCTGATGGTTTTTCTTGGCTTCTTTGCTGCCCTTCTTGACACCCACCAGGCCGTCCTCCAAAAGTCTTCACCAGCCTGCTGCCATTCCTGAGTAAGCTCTGCCCTGGTGGTGCCCGCAGCTGAATCGACTTTAGGGGACAGGCCTGGCACTTGCTTATCTTTCTTGGGCACCCTGACGCCTTCTTCACCCCTCTATTGTAACTCCCATCAGCGTGACAGAGTGACCTCCAGCCTCGTCCTTGTCACCGTCACCTGTGTGAATGAGAGGATCACTGAAGTGACGTCAGCAGGTCCTTTGGTGGCAGGGCTGACATGCGGTGGGTTTTTGGGATGAAGTTCTTAATCATGGCAGAGGGGGAGTTTGTAGTTCATCTGATCCTCGTCAGAACATTCTGGAGTCGATGCACATGGCCATCATAGAAATAGAGGCAGCAGACTTTGTGAAAATTAATTGTGTCATTCTCGGCTGTAGTTTGCTCAGTAATTTCTCTTACCCAACTAACGAGGGTAACATTTGTGTTTTTTGTAAAACCCCCCCAAACATCAGTTACCATCAGATTGTGCCTATATTGGCGTCTGGTCAGAGTGCTGTCCTGTTTGCATGTCTCCCTGATGTGCTTTTCTCTTTTACAGTATGATTTGTCCGCCTCTACCTTCTCTCCAGATGGCCGCGTTTTCCAAGTCGAGTACGCCATGAAAGCGGTGGAGAACAGCAGGTAAGATGGCCCCCCTTCTGTGCCCTCGGTTCACCGTCATGTAGTGACGTCCCTCACTCTTGTGTGCTTTCCTCTTAACAGCACAGCCATCGGCATCAGGTGCAAAGATGGGATCGTATTTGGTGTTGAGAAGTTAGTGCTGTCCAAATTGTACGAGGAGGGCTCAAACAAGCGCATCTTCAACATCGACAGACACGTGGGGATGGTGAGGACCCCGTTTTTAATTTCCCATCACAACATCAGACAATGATTAAGCCGGGCAAGTACTAACCACTCTCCTCCTCTTCAAAGGCGGTTGCAGGCCTTTTGGCAGATGCGAGGTCGCTTGCTGAAATTGCAAGAGAAGAAGCGTCAAACTTCAGATCCAACTATGGCCATGACATTCCACTAAAGGTAAGTGATAATAAGGGCGAGATTTGGGAGTGGACCTCTTCACCGCTTATTAAGGAATGTTTGTCTTGTGTGGTTGACGGTTGCTGGCATGTCCTCCGAGTGAAAAGGATGATGGTTGCAATGGCAGGGTGCACCAAAACACGATGAGACCCTGTCATGACCAACTTGAGCAGGAGTACGGCACCAGTGCACAGGCCAGGAGGTGGCGGTGGCGGCGGTGTAGCATTCAGGTGCTGTCAGGGTGTTCTGCAAAAGCTTCTTTCACCTCCTGCTCTGCGATTGGCAAAACGTGTTGTAAGGACGCTAGGGGTCGCTGTTGCCCCTTGAACCCAACAGACAGACTTTCGGGACACAAAGTAAAAGCAGTAAGAACCATTTTTAAATGTATTGTTCTCGCCAATTGTGCCCAAAGCGCCACAGCCACAGTAACACCGGCAATAAGCACAAATAAATCGACAACAATCACAATTCTCTCTCCTCCCCACTCTGGCTCCCTTGCTGGGTTCCCATCAGTCCTTTTAAATAGTCCTTGACCCGGAAGTGCTGCTGTCCTTCTGACCACGTGACTGGCCTGGCACATCCGGGGTCTAATGAACTGACATTTCTCTTCAGCCCGGAAGTACTTTTGGGGCTTCCGTCCTCTTGACTACCTCCATACTTCTGGGCTACAAGGAAAGGATGAGAGTCCCCAGGTCCTTCGACAGCACCCCCTGGCGGTACCCAACAGGGCTGAGCAACCGAACTCCCAGGGTGCCCTGCGGGAATCCGGGGCACCGTTACACTCCAGGGGAGCTGCCATCTAGCATTTCACGAGGGAGGCAGTGTCGACAAGTAGCTGCCTTCCCCCATTCTTCCATTCCAGGGGTTCTCCCAGCCAGTTTGAGCTGCTGGCCGTCCATCACAGTGTACGTGGGCAGGGGCACCAAAAAAAAAAATAAAGAGAGCCTGTGTGCCCCATTTTCAAAGCAAAACTCCATCCAAGAAATCTTCTCTCTTCATGCAGAATGGAGATTAACAATGACGTGTTGAAGCTGGCAGGGGCACCCTCCGCCCCAACGAAGGCACTTGGAGACGCGAAACAGACAGCAGAATTAAGGTTTTATTGTAAGGCGCGCATGCAGACTCGCTTACGAGGGAGCAAACGGCTAAAGGCAACTCTCACAAACTACTGAGCACCATTTGGAGTTGCTGCAATGACATTTCGGCCAAATGGACTCGCCTGCCTGCCTGCCCCATCATTTGTTCTTTGAGTTCAGCCCTCTGTTGGTTGATCCTTTTCATTTCCATCCATTCGTTTTCTCCTGCTGTCGTGTGTTATACACCCTTGGGTTGTGCTTTTTATTTTTTTATGTCTGTTTCTGTTTCTCCAACAGCACCTGTCGGACCGCGTGGCGATGTACGTTCACGCATACACGTTATACAGCGCCGTGAGGCCGTTTGGCTGCAGGTAATGGACACGCCGTTGGCACACACAAGACTGTAGTAAATGTATTAAAGCAGTTAGTTGGAATGAAGCTTAATTTGTTCTGATGCTGGGAGGGTGGAAATGGCTTGACGGTCCCGTGTCCCATGAACCTTCCTGTGAAGAAGTGCTTTATGGAATTTGCTTTTTGTTTTCCCCTTGATGCCATGTTGTACCCATGTCTGTTTGTCAAATGGGGATTGACCCCTAAAAGGTGTGTGTGTGGCTCACAGGTCCCTTGTACGAGCCTCTGGTCAATTCTCGTTTTGAAGATGACCAGCATTTCACATGCACTGTGTATGTGGGTCTGGCTTGCTTTATCCACCGATTTGTGTAATATTTTGCATTCAGATGTGCTCTGTGTTTGGTTTTCTTCATATGCAATTTTAATTTGAGAAAACCCCCAGATTTTGTTGTATGTCATCATATTGCTCTTTTTGGGCAGGACAACAACAGTTAGTCCACATGAAGCTGATAAGCCTGTTTGGGCCCGGCCAGTACTGGGATGGGAGACCAACCGGGGAAAGCTTGGGTTGCTGCTGGAAAAAGTGTTGGTGAGACCAGTAGGGGGCGCTTAACCTCAGGTCTGTGTGTGGGTCCCAATGCTGCAGTGCAGTGACAAGGGGACACTGCTGTAAAAATGGCACCGTCCTTCAGATGAAACAAAAAACCGATGTCCTGACTCTCTCTGTGGGCATCCTTCGTAAAGAGCAGGGTGTATCCTGATGTCATGGATTAAATTGCCCACCATAGCCTTGTCATTCTGGCCCCGTAATCTTCCCCGGTCTCTGATTGGCTCTTTCTGTTGCCACTTCATCATGTGGTGATCATCCAGGTGGGTGCTGCACATTAGTGGTGTTTGAAGTGGCTCCCCACTCCCTATGTAAAGCACTTTGAGTTGTGAGAAAGGGGCTATATAAGTGTAAACTGAATGGTTAAAGGAATACTCCACCCGAAAAGAAGTGTTTTATGTTACTTACCCCCTGTGGTGTAAGAGATGGCCTTGAAGAGAACGTAGTCTCGTGTTTTCATGAAGAACAGAGATAGCAAAGATTGTGATAGAAGAGGACAACAGCAAACTATAAATGACATCCATGGACCATTCTCACTTTACTTGTACTGCTGATGTCGAGTCACCCAGTCATTATGTTCACAATTGGGCAAAATGGATGGATTTTTTTTTTTTTAACATTTTATAACGTAATTCTGCAGCACATGTAGAAGAAACACTTTTACGCAGGATTGAGCTTTTGAATTGAAGACCACTTCTGCCATCATTCATTGGTCAAGAGGCCTGTGTTCTGCTGAAAAGCGTATTCCCGTGTAGCCTCATGACATGACATGGGTGACACATGTAACAAGACTTATTTCCCCCCCCCCCCATTGTCCTGTATTGGTATCAATAGACCCCCCCCCCCCATTCCGTCAGAAAGCGTATATCAGTTCCCCATGAAAACAGGAGATTAAAATGTTTTGCTCGTCCATTACTACAAACTACATGGGGTAAGTGACGTGTATAAAAATGGTTGTCTTCTTTTTTTGGGTGAAGTATTCTTTCACAATCTGCACTGCATTTGGTTTTGTCCCACATCTTGTGTTTCTGGGTTACAGGGGGTCCTCAATCACAGTCCTGGAGGGCTGCAGGTTTTTATTCCAACTAGTTTCCTAATTCGAAAGCAGTCCATGTTGATAACGAAACTTGGTATTGAACTGTTTGGCTTTTTGATGCTTGCATTCATTCATTCATCCGAGAGGACTTTGAATTGCAGTGTTGAGTTTCCTTCTGTGAGAACATTAAGTGAACAGATTTAAACTTAATGGTCCTTCCAATTCCCCCCTCATTCATTTCAATACATTATTTTATCACAGATACTTCATGGTAAGCATGTGAGCTGCTGGTTTTGATTTATCTGCACCTCATTATTAACGTCTGATTAAAAGAACGGGCAACAATTAAAACTTAAATGCAGCTGCTAAAATCGACAATGGGCAATTAAGGGTTCTGAATGCTAACGGGCAAGAGAACTAAAATTAAGCCCAAAAACATACTGTAAATAAAAGGGTTCTAATTAAGAAATTGGTTAAAGTGAAAACCTGCAGCCATAGCAGACCACCAGGACTGTAACTGAGGACCCCTGATACACAAAGGAACTCAAATGTGTCTTTGATAAATGAAGGCACTAACGAGGCATAGCGTGAAATACCAACTTTCAGTATCAGCAAGGACTGAGTTCTAATTAGGACACTGGCTGAAATGAAAACCCGTAGCCACTGCGGCCCTTCAGGACCGGGATTGAGGACCCCTGCTCTAAAAGATCCCCGCATGCTCTGGCAGCACATCCAGGGTTGATTTCCTGCATTGCCAGAATGCAGAATGTGGCACCGTCTTCAGGAAGAGCAGATGCCCGTTTGACAGTCCTGTGATGACACAGCAGGATTTGGGTACAAGGTCCAGGTTGAGGTCTGCTTTCTAATCTTTTGTGATCATCTCCATTAACTCTTTTTTAAAATTCTCTTGCAGCTTTATGTTAGGCTCTTATGACGAAGATGATGGGGCACAGCTGTATATGGTGGACCCCTCAGGCGTTTCTTACGTGAGTCCCACTTCAGTTCATTAATACTACTGCATGTCCGATTTGTAATGGAGACCCAACTCCTGTTGTGTTTTAGAACATAAGAAATTTGACAAACTAGAGCAGACCACTCCTCCGATGTCCATTTGTTTAGCTAATAAATAGGTAAGCTGTCCTGATATCTCCTCCAGATCAGGGCCATCTTAACACACGGGCACGCCGAGGGGCCACATGCTAATCGATGTATGTTGTGACTTGCTGTCAGTAAATTTAATTATTAAAGTATAAATATTTGTTGTCATGTTACAAGTGGACATTTGCCTCTGATTTTTTCGTACCATGGTCACCTGTATGTGTACGGATCTCACGCACGACATCATGTAAAAGCAGATATACGTTAACATCACATCAACACAAACTTTTGTGAAATTTCTTTGCAGAGACTTGAACATATATATTAATAATAAATTTATAGTCATTTCATACTATTCATATTCATCTCTGTCTTTATGGTTTACCAATGGAGTATCATTTTTATGTTCTGTTGTTCAAATGTTTGTGTCGATTTAAAACACATTCTATGATAAAGATTAAACGTTTCTTTTGTTGTAAGTACCAATACAGTAAATATCTGCTTCATTTTATCAGCCATTTACATTTTTAGGTAGGGACACCCCAGTTCACTGCTTGGCCTGGGGGCCTATAATGCTATTAGATAGATAGATACTTTATTAATCCCAAGGGGAAATTCCCATACTCCAACAGCAGCATACTGATAATAACAATATTAAACTAAAGAGTGATAACAATGCAGGTATAACAGACAATAACTTTACATAATGTTAACGTTTACCCCCCCCCGGGGTAGAACTGAAGAGTCGCATAGTGTGATGGAGGAACGATCTCCTCAGTCTGTCAGTAGAGCAGGACGGTGACAGCAGTCTGTCACTGAAGCTGCTCCTCTGTCTGGAGATGATCCTGTTCAGTGGATTCTCCATGATTGACAGGAGTCTGCTCAGCGCCCGTCGCTCTGCCACAGATGTCAGACTGTCCAGCTCCGTGCCTACAATACAGCCTGCCTTCCTCACCAGTTTGTCCAGGCGTAAGGCGTCCCTCTTCTTTATGCTGCCTCTCCAGCACACCACCGCGTAGAAGAGGGCGCTCACCACAACTGTCTGATTGAACATCTGCAGCATCTTTTTGCAGATGTTGAAGGACACCAGCCTTCTAAGGAAGTATTAAGATGGCCCTGATCCAAATACTTTGAGCTTTTCTGCTTTGGAGTTATTTTGAAATCCAATCACCCATGATCTTGTTGTGAACTGTCCTGTAACACGTAGTACATGTTAACAGCTGGAAATGGCCTTTCTAAAATGACAAATCCGTGACATTTACAGCAAACAGGGGTGTCACATTTAGCCCGGCCTGCTCACACGTGATCTGACCTGGACAATTCAAACTTCTTAACTGAACTAGCAGGCGCATTTACTGTGAAGATTGAGGGCCTTGAACCCGCGTTACACTTCTAACCATTTCCACCGAGATTAGACTTTTTCGGTTAAAGTGACGTCAGCCAACATCTCCTACCCAACGTCACGGCACTGAATGGCTTTCCAGTACACGATATTCTTGACAAATTGGGATCCACAAGCAGTAAAATGCAAAGCTGGGGAAAATTTAAACCACATCAGTGCCCTCTTCATACAGAAATGCAGAATCTCAAGTGCTTGTGCCTTGATATTTTTTTGTGATATAAATAAATACGAGCTAAAATTCTGAGGCTTTGGTTCTCTGCTTCTTTCTAGGGTTACTGGGGTTGTGCTATCGGGAAGGCTAAACAAGCAGCAAAGACAGAGATTGAAAAATTACAGGTAAGTCCTGACATTCCATCTTGGCGTAGTGACAAAGGGAACGTCTGTGGGCGTCATGGAAACCATCAGTTCCATTTTGGGATGGTGTTGTGTGAACCGAGGATGACCAGCGTGGGGTCTTCGACTGGTGCTCCACTGAGTGAGTGAATGGAGAAACGTCTTAGAAGGTGAATGCTCTATGCGGTTATGGCGTCACTTGAAGTACCTTCTAACGCAGGGGCGCTGAATTCTGGTTCTGGAGGTCCGCAGTGGGTGCAGATTTTCATTCCAGCCAGTTCTAGGATTAGAAGCCAGGCCCAGTAGATAATGAAACTCGGTTAACAACATCCTGACTTGTGATGTTGTGCTTTAACAGAGGAGCTTCTATAGAGAATCAATTCAATTGAAATGTCATCATAAGTGGATGTATTACATTATTTAATGTATTCAACTTCAACGAATGAGTTGATGTTTTAGACCTCCGAGTCCGATTTACATTTTTGCGGGGAAAGTATTGAAATCGTCCAAAAATTTTTGAGATTTTAACAAATCAGTGTTTTAGTCCTGAGTCCTAAAATAACTTGAGTACCCTTTACTTTAGTTCAACCAAATTTTGCATACAAGTATTTGGTACAAAATGTAGATTTATCAACTTACACTGTACATCAATGTACATTGATTCTTTAATGTACATTATAAAAATATAATCCTTGTCTTGCAGTTTACCCCTCAAATATCCATCCCCATATCCGAGTATACAAAAAAGTCAAGAGGAGACCACTCCTGATTTTATTTAAATTTTGTAAGGTTTAACTTTTAATGTTACTCTGTCTTTGTAATTTCTTTAATAAATAATATAAAAGATAACCACAACAGGTCAGGGTGCTGATTCACGCTGCCACTAATGAAGTGACTTGTATCCCGTGTGCTTTTACTCAACACAGGGTTACAAAGCTTCCTAAAGGAAACTCAGCTGTTTTGATCACCACAAATATTTCGCGATGTTCTAACATAAGTGGGCAGAAAACGGAGATTTGGGCCACCACTTAAAGACGGAGCTGGCCTGCTCTCTCCCTGTCGGTCAAACCCATTGAGGCACTGGTTTGTGTGATTTTTATGGGCTATCCAAGAAATAAATTGTCAGACGGTGTTGGAGAAGGAATTCAGAAAAATCGGGCAAACGAGATAAGACTTCATTGCAAAGTGCCCAACGCTGTCTCAGCTGTGAAGTGAGCCCCTTAGTCTGGGTCAGCCTTGTAGTTTTTAACAATTCTTATCACTAAACAGTTTTGCTTGACACATTTTCCATCATTATTTGCTCATTGGGTAGAAGTACTTTCTATCCATCTTGACTTGAAGTGACCATCACCTAATCACCTCTCCATATTCACATTCCTAGCCTTGAGCTGATAAGTATTGGTGGTTTTCTGGTTATTTAGAAGAATAAAAGGTACAGGCATGAGCTTTTAATAATTAACTCTTACATAACCTAAAGCTAGCTCTTGTTTTCCTTTCATTTGATTCCATTGATTCGTAGATCTTAATTCTCTAGAACAGGAATTTCATTCCACTGTGCACACATGACCACACATCACAACTTGACCGATGACGTTTTTGGAGAAGCCCACCTGAATATAGGTACTGAGTGTGGGGTAGAAGCCCCAGTCACACAGAGCACAAGCCACTTTTATTTATTTATTTATTTTTTTTAGAGTAGGCCAGTTCACAATTCAGAATACGGCTGAATGAAAACTGAGGAAGTTGGTAAAATCCCCTCTTGCTTTGATGGTAGATTATTTCTTTTTAAATTTCTTGCTTTATAGTCCTTCTAGTGTGTGTTCAGTTCAAACTATTTTGCATACATTTATTCTTAAAGAGCTTCCGTAAAGAGACAAGTAAAGTTGAGTCTGAGGAGCTCAGCAATTTTAAATCTACATTGATTCATCCTTCAACTCCAGTCCTCTACACGCCCCCCCCTTAAACTTCGTGGATTCAGTTATTCAGTGAGCCTCCCAGTTCATTAATACAAAGAAGCAACATTCAAGGTGCCAGCCGAGCAAGAAGTTACCACAATCACAAGAACAACAAATTCAACTGGCGAGAGCAGAGACCCTGATGGACATGTCAAATAGGAGAGCCAGCACTTACAAAAGTGTTCTTTAAATGGGGGCCTAACTATTTGCTTTCTTCCCTTACCCCCCCACCCCTTATACAGATATACCTGGCTAAGGGTGGGCTGTTAATTTGGTGACACTCGGCTCTTTTTTTCCCATACATTGAAATCTAAAACTGGGGGACAAGCAGACTCCACGTTACTCCAGAGAATCCTGCACCGTCCTTAGTTTCATTTTAGCTTGTTATTAGTAAAGTAGCCTGGGGGCCACTGCTCACCCCTTGAGAGAGGGCCCCTCCTGTGTGGCACCCTGTCGAACTATGGAGGGATTTATGCAGAGGAGTCCCCTAATTAGTACATCGCTTAATGGACTTTTATAACTTTTTTGCATTGCAGATGAAAGACATGACATGCAGAGAGCTGGTAAGAGAAGTGGCCAAAATGTAAGTGTGTATAAAGTGGGAGGGCAGGGGGTCTTTGTTGCCCCATGTGTTCCATGTTTACTTTTTTTTTTCTTCCTGTAGCATTTATATTGTGCATGATGAAGTCAAAGACAAAGCCTTTGAACTGGAGCTCAGCTGGGTGGGTGAAGGTGGGTCTTCATTCTTTGTTGTTGATTATAAATATTTTTAATGTGACGTGTTAAAGAGTGACACTCAATCTCCGTAAACTCCCCTTAGTTACAAATGGAAGACATGAGTTTGTGCCCAGAGACATCAAAGAAGAAGCAGAAAAATATGCTAAAGTAAGCATTTCACTGGATGAATTGGGGGGGGGGGGTTTAGTTTTGGGGTTGTAGGTGGGCTGGGTGGTCAGTGAGTCTCTTTCGTGTGTTTAAACATCTTTTCCATTTCTTATAATAGGAATCACTAGAAGAGGAGGACGAATCAGATGAGGACAACATGTAGAGCCACAGCATTTAGGACCCGTATTTACAAATTTCTTGCACCCCCCCATACAACAAATTTTGCAATAAAATGTGACCGTGGTCATCTGTGTTGGTTTTCAAAGTTAATGTTTTATTTCAGAAAGGCATTCATTTGATTCTTTCTGCAGTGTTTTTGTACAAGTTATGGAAAAACTTACCTGGAGCTAACCATTTCTGCACAAGAAGAGAAATTCCATTGTGGCTAAATGCCATTGTTAAAACACTAAACAGGATCCCCTCCAAAGTCCTTGTTCGGCACTCATCCAGTGGGGGTCCATGACTTGGCATTGTGTAGACCAACTGCAGTGGGATTCCACTGGCAAAATTAAGAGAACAGAAGCTGCCATCACATCTGTGCTCCTCATCATCCTCTGGAGTGCCAGGCTGCTCACAGCTACCGTGTTTGTTCCCCTCAGTTTACGCAGCCACTTTTCTGCCTTTTTAACACTCTTAGTAATTAAGTCTTTTTCTAACATTCTCAGAAAAATCAAAAAGAACCGTGCAGGGTTAGGACCCCTCACCTTCAATTCTTTGACATTTAAAAAGTTGACACATACAGGCAAAAAAAAAAAAAATGGCATCAACGGAGCGGTGAGAAGTAACTCTTTTAGAACAAAGTCAAGATGGCAGCAGCAAGTTGTTTTGAGAATTTCAAAGAGCTCTCAATTTCGTTAAGCATTTAGCTGCTGAACTGTTTAGTTTGTGCAGAGTGTCAAACAATACATGTGACACATCTGCTGTTGAGGCCTACACCTACGCTCATCAGCAGGCATCTCTCCTTCATCCACTGGGATGTTCACAGTCCAGTTGGCGTGGCCATTGCCAGATTTCTCAAACTGTGTAATGTGCCCATTGTTTGCATTGCCTATGAGGTGATCAGTCTGAAATCCATCAGACGGCAGCAATTCAGAGATCAAAGAAAGACGTGAGCATTCAGTCAGGGGCAAATGAGCAAACTTTCATCAAGGTGGAGGCCGCAACGTTCCTCTTGAATTCAAGACAAAGCTGGGTTTGATGCAATGGCATGCAGATCGCCACTGGCAGAGGTGATGTGGGAGTTTCCATTTTTTTCAGTCCTTCCTGTAGAGAAGACAGGAGATCAAAAATATTAATAGTTTAGACAAAAAAAAAAAAACTCCCCTGGCACACTGTTATGGGCAGCAGAGTTATGCTGGGTATCCTGTACTAGAAAACCAAGATCAGACTAGACTGGCAAGTATCCCAATACTAAGAGATGGTGTAAATACACAAGGAAAATGACAACAGTGGTAGCTAAATCGTTAATTTACACAGCATACACAGATCCATGGTTTGAAAATATAAAAATTAACTCTGCCCACCCATTGAGCACTATCACATGTCAAGGGTAGCTGCCCACCCTGCTGGACCCTAACCCCAGTTTTCCTCCCATAGGAATTTTGCTCTTCTTTAGAATCCACATGCAGTTTTCATATCTAATACATTATTAATTTATTTACCTATGAATAAATAAAGTGTCCTTTCTAAACACTCACGTACACCAAACAATAGAAACACACATCATAAACAAAACTAATACAAAATTTAAAATCGAGATTAATCAGACAATCACGCGATTAAAAATTTTGTTGCCCAGCACTAATTTTTATATTTCTACCCATCTATATAAGGGTAGTCAACCCAGTGATGTGCACAGCTAAAACATGGCCCCTGAAGCAGACCCAAGACTGAGAGCAAGAGGTAGCATAGAGAAGGATTTTGAGATGAACATGAGGAGTAAAATAATAAGGAGAACAGAAAGTTGTGGAAGTCTCTAAGAATGCAGCAATTGTATGGCCATGTTAGGAGAAGAGAGGACAACTATGTAGGCAAGAGGGTGACGACATTTGAAGCTGAAGGAAGGAGGACAGGGGCAGACCAAAGCAGAGGTGGACAGATTATGTCAGTAAAGATCGGAGGGGGAAAAGCATTGAAATGGAAGCAAGTGTGAAGACGTCTAGCAAAAATAGCAACCTAATATGAAAACTAGAATAGCAAATCAAGAAGTAGAAGTCAATCATGAATATTCTGGGTCTGAAAATGCACCGATTCACCACAATAAACTAAACTGCCAATGGGGCAGGCTACACTAACCAAAAATCTAAAACCTGTCTTCACTACTCTAGACAGAATTAGACACCAATGTGTAGTACAACTTAGAATTTTATGTTGTACCGATCCCCCAGATGATACCATATATATCTGTATAGAGAACGGGCTGACCAATGCTACTCCGACTGACTGCACAGCATAGATCTACACACACAGTTCAACAAATCCCAGTGAGCGATGCCTGCCACAATACTTAGCACGTAAGAAATGACCCCACAATGTACAGCACACCATCCAAAAAAAAAAAAGTTATAATGGAAATCAGACAGGAAAAATCCAGTAAGTAGAATGGATAAGCAAATTTGAAATGTGTTAAGACATGAACAATGTAGAACTCTTAGCAATGCGATGCTTTTCTTCCAAATAATAAACTGTAACAGTTCACCCTACCAGTAGGGATTACGAAGGCAACCTTCTTTCCAAAAGATCTAAATCTTGAAACACTACACCTTAGCCATCTTAAGGGAGGCCATCTTCTTCTAGATCTGTCAAACTGTCAACCACTTTTCCAAAAAACTCCTCTCTTTTCCTACCACCACTGGCATCACTTCTGTTTTGCCTCCCTTTACTGCCAAAGCAGGTCCTAATTGGTCCTTTCTGCGTCATAATCCCCCAATGCCGACATTGTAAGACTTGTTCCTGCTCGGAGATTCAGTCAGACGATCAAACACTCAACAAAAGAAAACCACAGGCGCAGCCAAACAACAAAACTAACCCTACTCATGATCAAGACTACAACGTATCCACATTCTGGAAACTAATGGCATTTCAGTTTAGGTGCATTAAGGATTAAATTAGCATTTAGGTACACAATAAAAAAAAAAAAAATAAAAAAATAATGGAGGGAGCTTCGTGGTGCAGGTTTGCTTAGGACACTTGAACAGCCAGCCAACCTCACAAATAAAAGGCTACCAGGTGTGCAGCCAACCAGGACACAGATGAGATCAAATCTAAAAAAAAACAAAACTCATCATCTGATCAACACTGTAAATGATGCTGCTTATTTTATTGCAATCTGCTTTCTTTTAATAAAACTGAGCTTTTCTAATTCCGCTTTGATACTTTTTGGTGTGGCCATAATCTGGGGCTGCAAACAATCACAGTGGTGTTTTAGGTGGTCAGTGACTGGAAGAAACTGTGTGTGCTACTCAAGGTATTAAAGTGAACCAATCACAGCGGGCCAATAACCTGCAACTCAGTCAACCAAAAAAAAAAAAAAATAAATCATTTAAACTGAAACAATCATCTCTAAAATCCAAACGTCTTTCCAAACTGAGGGATGGCATATTTATTATTTCTCCCTTCAGTAACTCTGATATGTTTCCAGCTTACAAAAATCATGAAGAAAAAAAAAATTAACAGTTAAAACTTCCCACCACCAGATGGCAACACAACAGCCTTGATCTCCTCAGCTGTACGAGGTTACGTTTAGCACTTTGTTTTATTTTGCCCGCTTCCCAGTGACCCCACACTTTTAAATTTAACCTGAGACTGCATTCAGACTGGTTTTTATATAAACATTTGGGTGGCATACGAGAACCACCAGAAATAAAGCCTACTGAATCAGGCACTTCATACCAACAGATTTTACCTTTTCACAAAGCATGTCACCTGCATTTCAAATATATTCAACAAAAAAAGAAATCAAATTCCCAATTTTATTAATTGCAACTTTACTACTCTTTTTGCTCCCTTGCGAGTTCACAGCGATATTGTCAGCGAGTGGATTATAAAGAAGAGACTATGCGTGAGAACTTAGACAGTAGGGTTTTGCAGTATACACCAGTACTAGAAAAGTACCCAATTAGAAAACAATGGTACGGTACCAGTATTTTGGGTACCGGAAGTAAAACAGCAATTTTCCTCTCAATCCTCCGCCATCTTCACACTCACTGCTACGGTTGTGGATAAACCTACACTCTTCAATGCGATTGGACCTTTTACTTCAACACAGCAATAAACCTCACCTTGAACACCAGCAAGACCGAAGAGGTGATTGTGGACTATAGAAGGTCCAGAAGAACAGAACATGTTCCTATATTTATACATGAGGCGGCTGTAATGTGTGTGGACAATATCAAGTTTCTGGGTATCCACATCACATCAGATCTGACCTGGTCTTTGAACACATTTCACCTGGTACAGGCAGCCCAACAAAGACTCTTCTTCCTCAGGAAGATGAGATGTGCTGGATTCTCCTCTCGGTTGCTCACAAACTTCTGCAGATCAGCTATAGAAAGCATTCTCTGTCACAGTATGACCGTGTGGTACAGCCGAGCACAGCACAGGTGGTGAGAAGAAGCACAGGGGCTTGTGAGAAGTTCTCTCCTAGACCTGGACTCTGTATATACTGGAAGGGTGCAGAAGAGGGCCAAATGTATAGCTGCGGCATCTCAACCATCCGGGAAATGGACTGTTTGTACCACTGCCTTTGGGAAAGTGGTACAGAAACACAAAAACACGTACCAGCAGACAAACACAGCTTTTTCCCCAGAGCTGTGAAGTCCATCTACCCCTAACCTGCCCCCCTGTAGACGTGCACACACACTTTCCCCCGTAATCCTCCCCTGCAGACCCATGCACACAGATCACTGGTCTCTGCAGGCGTACTACCTCAGGAAAAGTCTGGACTTGAAGTTTTATTGCTGCCGTCTTTTATACTTGTGTTTATTATTTCGAGTGTATTGTGTATTTTAAAGTATTCTGCCTTGCAGCAGAGTCCTAACAACAAAAAAATTGTTAAGTGTATGCATAATGACAGAATTCTTTCCACGTCTCTCTTGATGGTGGCACCCCGCTTTGAGCTGCAGCCAGTGATGATCTTCATCCCATCCCACACTTCCTTCAGGCTGTTAATCTGCAACTTCTGCTCCAGCTTTCTCCTGTACTGCTCCTTCACCGCCCTGAGCTGGACTCGGAGTTCCTTCTGGACGCCCTTGAGCTCATGCTGATTACCACCTTTAAAAGCCCTTTTCTTCTGGTTCAAAAGGCCCTTGATGTCACTCGCAATCCATGGCTTGTTGTTAGCATAGCAGCGTACTGGTCTTACTGGAACTACAATGTCCATACAGAAGTTGATATAGTCAGTGCAGTCAACAACCTCCTCAATGTTCTCACTATGTGATCCCTGCAGGATATCCCAGTCCATAGGGGGGGGGGTAAATGTTACAGTTATACAAAGTTACTGTCTGTCTGTATACCTGCATTATTATCACTCTTTAATATTTTCTTTATCACTATGCTGCTGCTGGAGTATGTGAATTCCCCCTCGGGATTAATAAAGTATCTATCCAGTCTCTGAGAGCCTGCTCTGCCTCAGGGGACGACTTTCTGAATGAGCGTGTGGTTGTAGGTAGCTCTCTCACTCTTGGTTTGTAGTGAGGCTGAAGCAGAACCAGGTTATGATCTGCTTTCCCAAGCGCAGGCAGCAGGGTGGCGCTGTATGTGTCTTTAACGTTTGCATACAGTAGGTCAACAGTCCTATTTCCCCGGGTGTTACAATCCACATACTGGGAGAAGGCAGGTAAGATTTGTACAGCGTTACATGGTTGAAGTCTCCAGCGATTAGCACAAGCACCTCAGGGTGCTGCCTTTGTAGTTTAGCAACAGTGGAATGGATGACGTCACCCGCTATCTCCACATCCACCCGAGGAGGGATGTAAACAATAACATGTCCAAACTCTTTGGGCAAGTAATAGGGACGCAGACTTGCGGCCAACAGTTCGATGTCCCTGCTATATACACACACACACACATACACGGTAATGATGATACACTTCCCGTGAAATCTCACCCAGCTCAGTCACTTCAGTCATCCATACTGCAGTTGTGATTTTTGTTTAGTGGCGAGAATGTCCAAGAAAAACAAAACGTCTCTACAGCTGAACACTTTTGTATACATTTATGTTGAGCTTCCAGTAAGTATAACAACGTATTTAGTTCTGATATATTTCCCTCCGATGCGGAAACCCAATCTAAATGGATCATCATCATCCAGAGAGTGTGTTTTACGGTTAGTCCCCATACCCAAGCTTGTAGCCAAAATTTAAAAAAAAAAAAAAAGGATTTTCGAGAGCCAGGGTCTGAGACAGGGCAGCAAGTGTTAAAGAAGGGAGGAGTTCCTGTATTGTATGAGTTGAACGATTTCCCTGTTCCACTTTCAAGAGTAGAGGGTTGGGAGAGGAGAAAGCGACCAACAGAGGATGACAAAATCCTCGAGTACCACGACTACACTTTGTTTCTGGATCCAGCAGTTTTCATCAAGTGCTAGGTCGACATGTCTGTCAGAGAGGAGATCCACCAGCCGAGGAAACAAATTTAGACCCTTACAATGAAGCTGTTTGGCATTCACCATTTTGCTGACTCGGAAGACATGTTTGCTTTTTAATAAGGAAAAATGTCCAGCAGATTCATGTTATTATGTATTGTAGCATCAGCGCTGAGCACCACAATGGATGGATTTTCTGTTCTTTACATGCTTGCAATCCTTAAAAGGACTTCGCCTTTGGCCACACTAACTGGAAAAAGCACAGGCAGATGTGCAATGTTGCCATTTTTATAGGCGTTCCTGCTATTGATGTCATGCCAGCTCCATCTTTTGTGACTCATCTTTGGCTGATAGAACTTGTCCAGCGCCACTGCAGTATTAAGCTTATATACATATTCACTAGCCCCTGAATAAAGTTTAATGACTGACTATTGAAATTCTGGTTTTCTAAAGAAGCCTAATGTAATCACATATTTGTCCCATGCAAATTCACAATAGACAAGTTTTTAAAAACGTCAGGATTTTACCTTCATAATTGTGGATGTAGCTTGAGACATACTGTATAGTTTGAAGCCCTTCTCCTTTTTAGCTCCTGACGTTTAGCACAATGTTTGAAAAATGTGACTTCATTTACTATATTATAGTCTGGGCACGTTTTGAAGCAATCAGCCACAACACAGCCGGCCAATCTTTATTCACAAAACTCTTGCATATTAAAAAAAACTCACTAAAACTTTTGCAAGTCCATAAACTACCAGTACCTACCACACTTGTAGCCATATTGGTAAGGAAATATGACATAGTATGGTAAGTTACCACAGTTTACCCCAGTGAACTGATCAAACTCTTGTTTTTTTGGGTGGACTCTGCTAGTGCTTCAGTCAATGAGAATGAACGCAGCAGTAAAATGTCAGAAGCTGCGTCTACAAGGATTTTAGAGAAAGTACGCCCTGCCAAAGTCAGCTAAAAAATAAAAACATTTAACTCCTTTAAAAAGGGGGAAAAAAAAGTCATATGGCACTAATTGTCAATTACAAAGCTGTTTATAAACTTTTTCATGCAATAAGCACAAGTAGTAAGCTGCACTGCTCGTGTGCCAGTGTAAAAAGGGAGGGGAAAAAAACACCCACTACACTGACATACAATACACAAAAATGACAGTTGAAGTTAAAAATAAATCAATTCCTAGGATATTTGAACATTAAATCTTTTATGACAACGCCCATTTGACATTAAGATGCAAATATTTAGGCTGAAATCATGTGGGTCTTTCACAAGTCGCCTTACTATTTCATATAGTGTGCCACACATGTATGTTTGCAGGATCTCCGGAAAGGCTCAGTCGAGGTACAGTATGTGATAGCCTGTTGGAATGAGAGGGCTGCTGAGCTGTTTTGCTTTAATAATAATAATTCTTTATTTGTCACATACATAGTTATACAGGGCAACACACAGTGAAATGCATCTTTTCGCATACCCCTTGGGGTCAGAGCACAGGGTCAGCCATTGTACAGCGCCCCTGGAGCAATTGAAGGTTAAGGGCCTTGCTCAAGGGCCCAGCAATCGCATCGCCTAAAGGTGTGGTTTTGTTTTGGACTAATCATTAAACAGGACGACTCAACTGGTTTCCGAAATTTTCCTCTGTTGCTCGGACCTATCATTCCTGCAGTGATTTGTAAGAGGGCATGATATAAGCTTTATGTCAAGGTAGAGACAGAGGGAAAAAAACCAAACAAGACTGATTAAAATATATTGATAGTTATATTATTGCCGAGGCATACATCAAGGTGTAACTAACAGCATACAGAAAAATAAAAATAGCGCAATAACCTGTGTCGGCAATCACAGGCTCTTGTAGCTTGAGGTGAACTTCACAGATGTCGTTCTAAAATGCACCATTGTTTGGAGACGGCAGGCCACTCATCACCAAGCCCAAACAGACAATGTTATCTTACAGCACTCTGATAAACAGGCCAACATTTATTTACAGACACGATTAACAGGTTTTTACAGTATCTTCCCCTACATGCAAAACAGTGTGAATTTAAAAATGGCAATACGCTGGTTAACCAATCCTCTAAGAACAAAGCTTCTTTACAACAAAGTTGCCACAAATGGCACTTCAGTAAAACTATACACTCAACTGTCTCTCTGCTACACTACGGAGGTCGTCACTGTGCATCTTACTATCACAGAATAGTCATCTTTCCTAACATCACCCTCTACCGCAGTATTTCTTAACTTGTGTGTCTCTGGTCACCCTAAAGGGTCATCAGCTTAAGTTGAGAAAAAAAAAATAAAGTCAGCCATAAATTAAACGATTTATGGGGCTACCGAGTGCAGATTTCAGTTCTATATTCAAAGGAAATTTTGCATCTGCACACTGGGGAATTAAAAATGACTGACTTAAGTGCAGTCACGAGCAGATGACAACCTGTTTTACAGTGCAAGCTTCATTAAGAAGGCCAACAAACAAGGAGAAGTTCCTCAACTGCTACCATAGCAACCCCTAATAATAATAATTCTTTGCATTTATATAGCGCTTTTCTCACTACTCAAAGCGCTCAGCATTTGCAGGTTAAGGACCTTGCTGAAGGGCCCAGCAGACCAGAGTCCCTATTGGCATTTACGGGATTCGAACCGGCAACCTTGCGATTGCCAGTGCAGATCCCTAGCCTTAGAGCCCTACTCAAACTCTTCCAATTCTATATCGACCTCGGAAGATTCATACCGAGGAAATAGAACCCCAATTTTCTGAGGCACAAATTTACTTTTACTGTGAAGCGTGGAGAGTAGCAGCCATGTGCTACTACGAAACAAAAGCACAAAACCATCGGCTTCAAAAGGCACTTGGAAACCAAGCTTGCTACTTACAGAAGTTAACTGACTTTTTTGAATAAAAATCTTGCAGCTTCACAAAAATCATTCTAGCTTGCTTGTTCAACAAGCCAGCAGGCACTCGGGGCATTGCCTTGTTATCAAATAGCACAAGAAAAGAAATCTCAGTGCTGTAGAACAGCTCGTCTTGTGCAAGATATATGCACCAAAATTCCTGATGGCAAAAGTTAACTTATTCTGCTCTGCACTTAGCCGGATTTCAACAGACTTATGAAAAATCAGTCACTCTCATGTTACCAATTAAAAAGGGGCACTAAATTACACTTAGTATTAAATATTGTGTCAAGTTATTTGTGGACAAGTAATGTGCATAGTTCATGTATTATGTGCACGGTCTTTAAACGTTAAATATGTGCTTACTGTGATCTGTTAACGTGTGCTACTTGCAGGAACTGTCGGCTAGTTTACTTTAAAACTACTGCTAATAAACACAAACATGGAAACTTGAACTTTAAGGCCAAAAAGTTTTACAACTCCTGCTCTACAGCATACATATTATACACAAGTGTAGAAGGTATTTCATACAGATCGAACTTCGTTTAATATATTTTTGTAAAACATAATTTGCCCAGTTTGCCACACAAAATGAACATGTCAGATAAGAAATGCCACAGAACAGAATCATTATAGTTAACACTTGATAAAAAGGGAACAAAGCATTCTTTTGTTAAATATTCAATTATTTCAAAAGGTCCAGTAAGAGACATTATAAATCACTAAGGGTTCAATATAAAAAATAAAAAATATAAACCAAAAAACAGAAGTCTGCTGAACAGTGCAGTGCGTCACTTTCCTTAAGCTAATAAAATAGACGATTTATTGAAACGCACTGTACGCCTCTTGGCTCATAAAGTAACTGTGCTCATTTTCTAAAACTGCATTTGTCTGAAATTCGTGAGGCTGAGGGACGTGTGTCAGAATTGGTGGTGTGTAACACTGGAGCACCTCAGGGAACCATCCTGTTTACCTTCGACACAACAGCACAATACCAGCAAGCACTTGACATCTACAGAAACTTTCAGACGACTCCTCCATCACAGGCTGCATTAATAATGGAGAGGAGTCAGAGTACAAGATGGTTGTGGAGGTCTTCGTCTTGTGGCAGAGGGATGACAACCTGCAACTCAACATCAGCAAAACAGAGAGCTGGTGGATTTCCAGCATGCCAAGGAGCCACCAAGATCAGTCATCATTCAGGGGGGAGACAGGGGAGTGGTGTAGAGTACCTGGGGGCCCATATAAACAACAAACTGAGCGGGTCTGACAACACAGGGGCATAGGACAAGAAGGCGTTGAGGAGACTGTACCTGCTAAGGGGACTCGGGTCTTTTGATGTATGCAGCAAGCTGCTGGAAATGTTCTGCCAGTGTGTTGATCTATGTTGCGGTCTCCTGGGGCAGCAACCTTAGCTCAAGAGATACACAATGCCTAAAACTTCTCAGGTGGTCCTGCTCACAGGGCAACAGTGGACATATGGATCTGTCGTGGAAAAGAGGATGGTGGTGGAAAAAGTGTATGGCATCATGGAAAATCCCTTCCATTCTCTCCAGGAGGAGCTCTTTTGTGGTACTTTTAGCCACATGCACATTCCACCACGATGTGTTCAAGTGCCAAGGAGCACCTCTGGGGGTTCTTTTCTGTCTACTGCTACCAGGCAATTCAATACTTCCTCCAAACGTACTCTAAGTTCATTCTTAACTATATGCATGGTATACATATATTTATTGATCAATTGATTGATTGTATTTGTCATGTGAATTTGTATCCTTGTTTCTGCTGCTGTATACATTGAAATTTCCTGTTTTATAGACCTAATCTAATGTAATCATGGATTACTAAAACCACCGTTAGCCCGACAACTATGTCCACAGCATAATCAAAAGTAATTCTTTGAATCAAGGATATTTTTCTTAAAACATATACTTTTAAAAAATACTGGACCACCATAAGTGTGTAAATGCAAAACTACTTCAGATCAGCTGCAAAATGAACAGGCAGTTTGTGATTTAGGAGGTTCCAAGCATTCTGGCAGGAGGAAGGGGACTTTTCTCACTGGCTTCTTTGTACGCCAAAGCAACATGTGCTGCCCTGAAACTTAAAATGTTGTGCCCTCTTTAGAAGAAACAAAAAGTAAGCTACCAGCAACTGCTTTATCAAAAAACACATTTTTAATTTTCATCCGTTTTGATTTTATTTTGGCAAGTCTGAGTACACAGTTTTAGTAAGACAAACTTAAGACAGAACTTTATTTGTACCCAGGGGGAAATTGGTTTTCTAATTTGTTCAGTTTGTCACTCTGCTTTTAGTTTCTATTCTGAACAAACAAAACCTTCCATCAATTTAATGACAGTTGCAGGTAGTGGTAACCATCTTGGTAACATCTGAAGTGGCACAAAGCCAACTGGTCGGTTTCCTTTTGTAGTACGCCATCTAACCAAGTAAATCATAAGCCAACATCTTCTCAGATACACCGACATCTCTTTATACTGTCAGCACGAGCCTCAAGGGAGTTCAGTCTTAGAGAGTTTGTTTTGTGCTTCCAGAGGCTAATGAAGGTAAAAAGGAAAAATAAAATGAATGTAAGGTAGAATAATTCCCCCAGTGTTCAACTGGCCTTTCTACAGAAGACTATGGTAAACATTACTTAGGGGTTCTTCTGGTGGTCATGCAGCACTGCTCCTTTTACTTTTTGCTAAAGGCCATGTCACATTGATTTTTTTTTTTTTTTTTTTTTTAAGACTTCATTTCATTAATCTTAGGTATTCCGACACACCCAGCCAATACTTTGGAAATATGAAAGCATGCTGGATCATTACACACTTGTCTAATCGAAGTATAAGGCGCACGGGTAAAACGCGTGGTGAAAGAAATCTCTCAGTCCAAAAGTTTGTTTTACAAATATGTCGTTAAAGTTAAAAGCAAATAATCCACACAACAAAAAAGTAGTTACACACGTAGAATAAAAGGCAAAAAAAAAAAAAGGAAAAATGTATCTTCTCTATTTCTGTACTTAAAAGTTCTTTACTTCTTCTATACTTAAGGATTCTTAACTTATTATATACTTAAAGATTCTTAGCTTCTTCTTCTGTACACTATCTATAACTGTAAACTTTTGCACTTAAATAAGCGCATCTTCTTAAGAATTACTTCACACACTCAAAAGGCCCGTAGGCACAGGCACAGTTTAAAACCTTGTGCCCTCTACGCCTTACACATGGCAAGGCTGGTCACTAACTGAGAATAATGTTTAGTCAGAGCGGTTAGAAATGGCAAGAATATACCAATTCAGTTCTACTTATGGTGGTTATAGGAACCTCCCATAGATTATGCATTGTCATCTTAGTAAAATATTTATAAATTTTATATAACTAGGAAATGGCTTTTACAGTGAATATGACTTAAGGATACACGAGCTATTAAAAAGAATTTAATATGGATTTTATACAAAACAGCATTCATTACATTGTCTCACTTAAGCAAAAGAAACGATGTGTCTGGGTGCTAACACTATACTGTTATTAACATTTTAACCTCCTTACCATTACATTTTTTCTCAAGAAAGGAAAAAAAAAAAACCAACACCCATGGTAAAAAGTGTTGCATTTTTTGACTTACATTTTTATTAAAGCTCATCATTCCACTGTAAAACACTAAAAGTACAAAGTCAGAAGTGTAATAAGTATAATGATCCAAACAATATGACCAGCACACTTTATGTGCGAGTGATGCTAGTGTATCTGAAGACAGATTCACCTTGTCATCACTGCTGAAGAAGAAGCGTTTCTTAGATGTTATGAGGATAGAAGACTTGTCCACACCATTGCCTGGGCCCCAATGATTACCCAAGACATGCCTACACTGTTGCCTGAGTAATGCACAGCACAAATGCTGTTGGCACTTTAACAGCTCCAGTAATCCTTGTGTAACAACTACACCGTTGCCCAAGTGTCTCTCGGGACTGATACTTTTAGTACTTTGACAGCCCGAGTGATGCTCAGGTCTCACGCTAAGGAGGCTAAACTCCTCAGTAACTGGGTGTGGGGTCTTTTTGTAAGAAGTTTCTTGATGTACTCCCTTATAGGCTGAAGATCAACACCAATTTCAATTAAAATTGGAGTTTTACTTGCATTGTAAAGTTTTCATCACTTTGTGTAAACCAAGAACCAACTTCATGCCCACACACAGCATCAAAAATACATTTGTACTGATCAATTAAAAGCAGTGGAAACTCAATACAAACAATAAGACAAAACCTATTTTACTGGGAAATATCCTGGCACAAATTTTGCTATATTAAATACATCACTTGGCACTTTTGTGTTTGTTGGGAATGTCAGCTTGGTTTGTCCCTTTATAGAAGTGCATGAATGAGGGGCCCAACTTGTGAATTTTAAACAGACATCACAAAAAGTGAATGACAATGAAAACTGGTTTTCCTATTATGTTATTGGGAGAGCTTTTTACTGCTAGTGATGCTTTTTTAGCTGCCTTCAATATTCTACGCACAGCTTTCAGGATATTCGGTCATTCACATTCTCTTTAAAAGGCAGTACTGGCAAATGGCAAAAACTAATAGAAAAAAAAAAATTGCAAACCAAAAAATAAAGATTCACACAATAACTTAATAAATAAAAAGTTTAAAAACTAAAGTTTAGTTTTACATCTTAATCCTTTGTTTGCATACACTGAAAGCACTAAAATTACATCCTGTGCCACAAAACAGGGCTGTGGGATCAGATGGAGTCAGAAGCAATTACTTGGTTCATGTTTGGGGATGGGAAATGTACAACTCAGACTAAATTTAAGTGGTAAAATAGCATGCTAAAATTTCCAAATTCACATAGACTGATTCAATTATATTATTTTTTCTTCTAGACTTTGGATAAAAACATGCCTTTTTAAATTTTCAAGTTGAAGTTACTCCATGTTTGAAGACCATAACATCGCTACAGCGTTTAAACTGAACATTTACAGGTTAGACTCCTATTAAGTAGTCTGATGATTCAATGCTGGCAGTGATGAAGTGCCTTGTATCTTATATGTTGTGTCTTTTAGATCAACATATTAAAAAAAATATAATTACAAAGAGAGGAGTCCGAGGCTTTGGCACCGGTACCATAAATTGAGGAGTCTGAGGTTGAAGGTTGAGTACCGACTCCACATCACTGATAAAAAAAACAAAGTTTATTTCCTCAAAAACATAGTCTCTATTTCAGTCCACATGCCATACTACCGAAGCTAGCAGACAGAGCCTCTTGTCAGTTCAGTGTGGTACAAATCTGGTTACACCCATCTCAGTGATGCAAAGGAACTAATAGGTCATGCATGCTTTTGTCAACTACAGCAACTAGTTACCAGCTCACACAGAAAAGATTATGTGCAACAGCGTACTGGCTAATTAGCAGGCACGCTAAAACACATTTTGCCACGATAAGGCAGCCAAAAAATTAAACTGGTGGGAAAGCAATAGACATGGAAAAAAAAAAAATCCACTCCTTTATCCTTAATTAAAACAAAAAAACCCCAACATATTAACCTCCTGCATAAAAAGATCCATAAAAGCCATATATATGCTCTACATTGAAGCGTTAGCCTTTTGCCACACGCATGCACCTTGGGGACAGCTTAAAGGCTGTGGTGGTGGTAATTCAATGGCAATCCACAAGAAAATGTATGGTAATACCTCTTCTCTCCACTCCAAATTCCCCCCCCCCCCCCCCCCCCCCCCCCCCCCCCCCCCCCCCCCCCCCCCCCCCCCCCCCCCCGACTACAAACCAGATGACTGACAACCCGACCAGTCACTTCAGGTGCCTGTTCCCTCGGACCGGCCTCTTCCTGCAATTCGCACAATAACGTTACGGCACCTGACAACATTCAACATGTCAAAATATTCTTTCAGATAAACTTTTATGTTCCTTTACCATGACAGTACACGTTGCTGGTTAGTGTGAATTGAACTATTTAAAACACACTAATATTTTTAATGTGACATTGCCGGTCAGTATTTGGCTGGAAAACAAAAATACTGAGTGCATTTGATGGGAGACTTAAAACCACAAGAGTTTTCCAATCTATTACTGAAACTGGGAGATGGAAGGAAAAATAAGAAGATCCTGGAAAATGTATGTACTTTAATAGACAATGCCGAGATATTAATGAGGAGGATATATCTTACCTTAACTTACACTTACCTTCTAAACCTGTATCTTGGCTAAGGGAACAAGCTAAAGCTAAATACACACAAGATGATATACGATTCAATGGACTCCGCAGTAGAGGTTGAAGATGCTGTACACTATCCAGTGGAGTTCTTGCATACACTTAATCCTCCAGGCATTCCTCTGCCCAAAGTAATTTTGAAGATAGGAGCACCAGTTACGGTTTTGAGAAACTTAAATCCTTCTGAATTGTGCAATGGCATATAAGACTGTAAATAAAAGCTTCACACAAAAATGCAATTGAAGCATGTTGTCTTTGCTGGCTCTGGTCAGGCAGAAACTGTCTTTAGACCACGTATTCCTCTTATACCATCTGACTTTCCTTTTCAATTCAAACGCCTGCAATTTCCAATTAAAGTGTGCTTTATTGGTAGTCATCACAAAACACAAGGGCAGCTTCTAAAAGAGACGGGAGTGGATTTGAGGGATGATTGTTTGTTTCTCATGGTCAGCTTCATGTGGCATGCTCCAGAGTGACTTCACCTTGCTCCCTATTCATTCTGAAACCTTGGGGTGTTACATCTAATGTGTTATATGGAGAAGTATTGTAGTTCCTTGCTCAACATATTCCCTCCTTGTGTGTGATTTTCGTATACAGTGCACACTTGGTACATAATCAAAAACTGAAATAATATTGTCCATATTTTTAATAGTCAATTAAAAGATCTTCGCAAGCAAAGCCATGGGTATTAGCTAGCAGACTATAAAGACTTCAAAGTGTCTCGTTATGAAGGAGATAAGTGTAAACTTTTTTAAAAGATTTAAAAAAAAAAAATCTGCCACCATTGTTGGAATCGGCCAACCCAGTAGCACGAAATCAGTGATGGGTATTGCCTTAAAGATACTGATAGGAGCATCCCAAAGTACACATAAAGCATTATTTATTATAAAGTTTAAACAGAAGTTTGAGGACTTTTTTTGTCCACTGTTAAGCAAAGTAATGTACAAACAACCACTGAATTACCCAATTTTTTTAAAACTAAAAACACAAACAGGTTACTCTGCCAGAACTGCATATTAACTCTTTTAGGGCTAATTTTTTTTTTTGTTTCTTTTCTCCCAGGGCTGAATATTTTTCCAAAAACTAACATTTTTTAAAAAAGAACACAAAACAATTGTTTAACATATCAAATCAACAATATTTACTTTTGACAAATGTTACTGTCTTGCATGTTGTATGAGCCTGAATTCTCTATGTGTTGTTTTGATGCCTATTTTTCAATTGTCTGTTGCTGCATTTTCTCACATATATTGTTAGTGTGTACTGTAGAGAGACAAGTCACCCATTTGCCATCGTGCCATGCCACTGCCACCAAGTTTTCTGCCTGCATGAAAACCGTATTGTCACCTCTTTTCATCTTCTGAAACTTTATGAACTTTATGTATGGCATTATAGCCTGGCTCACCCCATGGGATTTGCTTCTGTTTATTACAGAAGTGAATAAAACTTTGCAGCAGCACGTACCTAAGCCACCCGGGGACAAAACACGTTTGGACCAATGCTCCCTGAAGTTATCTCACCAGTTCTGTCCCATCTCTATTTGTAATGCCACAGCGCGCTTCATCTCGTCTTTCGTTGTGGGTTTCCACTTTGAATAACGAGAATGCGATGCAAAGGCAGCCCGCGATTCAAAAAAAATCTCTGCCTACCTGTTTGTCTCGTCTGACAGTAGCTGAAAAGCAGCATCAGGAGAGAGCAGCCTGAAGTACAGTAGCTGGTGATCTGTCGTGTCCAAAAGCAAGCCATGCCGTCTTGTAAACTCCGGTAGCCATATCGGCTCTCAACGGATCAATGTATGTGTATTTATCCCATGCGAACCTTGCCGTACATGCATCGGCTGCGCGAAGGCACTCAACTGGCAGCAGATCCGCTCGCGCGGCATCGGCTGGTGTCTGATCAGCTGATGCCTGCTTCTAACTCTCTTGCTCGATCTCCTGATCACTGCCAATAAAGTCCGATTCTGAAAAATCAAGAGTCCGACTCCGCGGTAATGCGCAAAACAACGTCTGCCAAGTGTTTTCTTTTCTGCACTTGCTTCGCTGCCTTTTCACATGTCGGTGCCATCTTGCCATTGTTTACATTTCGCAACTCACGCACACGCAATGTTTATTTGCCGAGTCAACGAGTCTAGCATTCCTCCAAGCACAGAGGGAATGCCTGTGACGTGACAGTGAGATTTGTCGCCATTAACAGCTGATTGTCGCCCTTTATCCCTGGATGTCGACTTTTGTCGACATTCGCCTTCAACCCCTCCTGTCGACAAAAGTCGACATCCGCCCTAAAAGAGTTAAGGAGTGTTTTTTTTTTTTTTTACTTAAGAAGCTCAAATAAAATGGTAGGCTATACATTAGATTTTAATTTTCTGCACCAGATTTCTTCTCGGCAGTGTGCTGGCGACCTAGAGGCTGTACATCACGTCAAGCAGGAAAAGGAAAATTATAATCTAACAAGTTCCGCTGCATGGCGACTTACCAAAACCTTGTTACTCAGCAGCATGTATGCTCATAATCATGGAGTCACACCAACAATGAATGTGAAGCAACAGGGCCTAGAAGCAATAAGAAATATAATAAAAATTAGAGTTCCATTGTAGAGTGTCATATACAGAAGAACATCAACAGTGTAGGGATATGCAAAGGATGGCAGGTGCGTATCAAATATTCCACACCAAATTTCACAATAAACCACCTAGAGTACAATGGGTGCTGGATTTCAAAAAGGACATCTTTCCATTTTATTCTCTGATCAGATGGAGGCTATACTGTACCACAATGGCTGCTGTGTACCAAGGTCTGTGTAGCCGACAACTGAGGCATGGAGTTTAGCATGTGGCGCTAGCTTGTTACTTCTAATCTGAGAAGTTCAAAAGTTAATTAATGACAGAATCTAATGAGCGCCTACAGCCAAATAAATTAAATTCTTAAAAGGTCGAGATAACAAATGTGTCAGACAGACATGACCTACCAACTACTGAAATATCACTGCATTCAACTTACTTAATTTGAAGAGTACAGTAACATTTTTCAAATATTAAATAAGTACAAAAATAGTCATGTGATTTCATTAACACGTTTGACAAGGGTGTGATTGTGAAAAACAGGCATTTTTTTTTTTCCCCGCAAAATAAGGTCTTACTCAAAAATTAACAGAAATTACAGAAAAAAAAAAATGGATACCACCCACTCGAAAAGGAATTTCACAGTGAAAATGAGCATTGACAAAAGGTGTAATACAAAAAAAAAAAAAAAAAAAAATTAATATTATAAATTATATTATATAAATATATAATTTTATATTATCTTAATACATAATTCACCTATAACTCACTCACGTCCGTCCGAAGCCGAATGCGCAGTCGCCTTCTGTGCACGTCCGAAGCCGAATGCGCAGTCGCCTTCTGCGCAGCTGCCCGAAAAACCTTACAAGACCGACATCCAGCCCCAACATCGTGGCAGGCGGCGGACTTACGGCCGCAAAAATTCAAAGAGAAAGGCGACTTCGATTAAAGCTCTAGAGGCCTGAAAGGCAATTTCGACTACAGCTCGAGGCCTAATTACACATTCTGATTCAATTATGCATTCATTCAATACACCTACTGTATATCAGGTGTGTGGTGCTTATACTTATTACTATTCCATATTGTACTGGAACATTCATCATTAATATTATACTATAGGCCTAGAAATATTATATATATATATATATATATATATATATATATATATATATATATATATATATATATATATATATGAATGAATGACTACTGTTGACGTAAAGGCTACTGTTTCTGCTATTGACAACACAATACTCTTAGTCAAGGGAGCAGAAAAGTGCTTCAGTCGATCAGAACCAATGTGTCAAACACCTTCAAAGACAAGCAGGTTTCTAGCACATCCTTTACTCCAGTATTTCTCCAAGTCGGGCCTGTGGGGCTTATGATACATGGCAAAGGGGGTGAGCAAGAGAACTTAAAACTTGGTAAGTAATACATAAATATCACATATACAGTACATGCTGTACTAAAGGTCTGGTTATTCTCTTCCCCTTTATTCTCTTGCACATATTTTAAACAATACCCACGAGGCATCCCATTAGAAACTATGGAAGTGTTAAACAACAAACTTTCCAGACGGTGTGGCCATATGTGTATGTGGCATCATCAAGAGATACCACAAAACAGGACTAGCACATGCGCTGCAGCTTTTTAAATGGGAATACAGTAATGTGGAAGAATGACCTTTCTTAACACATGCTGAGATGAGACCCACTGCACCAAGGACAAGCAGATGCACACAACCTTAACATTTGTTCCAGTCACTCATGTTCTAAATCTAACATACATGATTGAGAAGCCATGCATCTCTCACTGTGCACTTCTGTCCATCACAGGAGACACTGCTTTGCTCGGTCGCCCCAATGCTAGTAAGACAGCATAAGATAGGGTCAAGCGTCTACATTATCAAGTGAAAATAAGCCAACTTCCTCTAAAAAAGGAAAATGATAATTTATGAGTTTGGCTTTGTGACGCCTCATTGTTAGCACTGCCTGCTATTAAGACAAAGTACAGGGCATGTCTACATGTAGAGGAAGACCTCAGAGGCTGCCCATCATCTATCTCTCAGAATTGAGAAACTTTGGAGTCAGGATACAAGCATATCCATCTCATTAGTTTACAGAGGACACGCAAAAATGTGTAGTACAGTTGTAAATCTAAACAATCTGAAAAGAGGTTTTACTTTCATGTTCTATGCCTTTTGTGATAATAAATGATTTGTTTGACCTTTCCTTATAGGAGGGGATCCGTTTTTTTTCTCCCTTCAAAAGAAAAAGTTGACTTTGTTCATCAGTCAGGGAGGGACTGGTGGTTTATGCCAATTCAGTCAGGGAGGGACTGGTGGTTTATGCCAATCAGGTACCATTATAGTGAGAAGGGGAGGAAAGTGCACATTTCACAGTAGGTTCTCAACGTTTTTACAAAACCAAAAAAAAAAAAAAAAAAAAAAAAAAAAGGGGGCTTGTGTGTCTCCACGTCAAAGTTGCCTACACACGCTCATTTTAACATAAAAAAAAAATTGCAATCCCATTGTGCTTTCATTTCATTGTGAAACAAAAGCTGCACTTTATATATAACTAACACAAACTCAATCTCCGCACATCCACCCCTTCAGCAGGACAAAAATCTGACAATGTCAAAAATACAGCCAGAGGAGGGCAACTCAAAATGCAACACAGGAAAAGGAGTCACTACTAGATGTGCCATTTTAAAACTCATTAAGCAACAGTAATAAAATTACAAATGAACTTGCAACAATTAAGAATTAAAAAAGCAAAAAACTAGTGACACCTTACATGCATTCGATGGACAGAATCTCCCTTTGGATTGTTAGACCACGATCCTGCAGTGTTGCTTTGTGCAGGGTGACGTTCTGGTTGCTGTAATCCTCCGCTTATGCACTCTCAGGCATATTCGTTAGGAATCCCAGATAAAGTGGGAGTTACTTATATTGAACTTGTGCATCAAAACAAGTGCTCCCCGCTGAATTTGTACTGGTGCCAAACTTGCTTTGCAAACGACTTATTTACTTACTGTAAATTTACACAGCCACTGGTAGATAGAGCGTGGATGTCAAGATTACAGTGTGCATTTTTATTACACTGAAAAATATGAATGCAATTCAATTTCTTTCACATTTCTGCACAGATTCAGATAAGGGTTTTAAATAACATGGTAACTGAACCTTTGAGTTTAAGAAGGCAAACTCAACACTGACAGTACACCTTAGTAAATATGAGTAGTATGCTCTTGTAATGTTCTGCCTTTTTGTAAACATACTGTATATACATATGTATTTTTTTTCTAAATTACACCTATTATGATATTAGTACAGTACATATATATGTTTGACTGCTCTAGTTGGCTTTTGTAGATTTACACTTTATAGCTTTAACTTGTATGGTAATTTGTCAAAAGGTCACTTTGCTCTTCCACAAGTCCAATCAGATTATTTTTTTTTTTTTTTTTTATAATCAAACACGTAATGAGGGGTTTAAACTGGTACTCTGTTTACCTACCATAGCTCAATCAGGAGTGTATTCAGTTAGAGGGACATAATTAAAATTTTTCCATTACAAGTAATTGCGTAAATGCATAAAACAATGGATATGCCACAAACAACTTTCATATTGAATGTCACTATTTCTATTAGTGTTGGGCAATAAGTTTGTAGAAATGAGACACCAACAGAAACTTGTCAACTGGTAGAAAGGTTTGTATATCATTTTTATCACAATTGAAGACATCAGAAAGCCACCAATGCTACCTGTCGCAGAAGAGGTAGTGTGTGGTAGAGAGTGGACACTCCGTTACCTTTCGGACGCAGCCGGCACTTTTCACAATGCACACCCACAACCCTCCTCCTCCCCTCCTGTGTACGACATTATCACATTTTCGGACTTAGAAGTACCTCATCCACATCCTCTTTTTGCTCTCTAATTTTTAAAAATTTGATTGCATCTTTGAACTATGAAGAGTGCTATTTTTCCACACAAATTGTTGAAGCCGCCAGTAAAAGAGTAGGGTTTTTTGTTCCACTTCAAATGAAGATGATAATAAAGCCCTGGATTAACCAGTAAGGAAAATTAGCACACGCTTTAGACACCAAAGGAGAAGGAGCACCAGAGGTGTTTTTTTTTTTTTTTTAAAAAGTAGAAGAAAACCAAGTTATAAGTAGGTAACAAGTATTTGTGTATCTTCAAGGTTAGAAAGCAATGGAGCATTATTGTTTTTATGAAACAAACATCTAAATAATGAGGTTTCTGTATTAGAACTGTTTTTTAAAAATTGTCCACCAACATCAATTTCTGTAGAAAGAAGATTGTGACAAGTGTGAAAACTTTCTTTACTAGGACGTACGAATTGTAGGGCTTGGATTGATGTCATCTGCGGCAAGAAGAGGTTTTGATCGGGAATATTAAAGTCTAGCTAGGCTTGATTGTTTTTGTTCAATGTAAAACCAAAAATATTGGGAAGATTAGCTCTTCGAATATTAACTTTATTTTTTGTTTTAAACATTGTAATCTATACAATACACATTTTCAAAGATGCTGCGTCCTTAATGGTATGTGCAATATATTGTTTTTATGTTGCACAATAAAGATATCTTGAATATAAATTAATTAGATCAATCAACTGAAATCCTTCAAAAATCAACTTAAAGTCATTTGTCAGGGAACCCCCACTCCCCAACATTCTGAACCTGTCTCACAGTTTACCTCTCTAACCGGGTGCTCAGAATGATTTGCACTTTGTTCAAAGCTCTCTTATAGTATTTGTATTTATGTATTTTATTGTGGTTTATTGTCTATTATTTTAACTTTAAAGCTTCGCATTTCTTGCATCCATCTTTTAGCGTTTTACGTCAACATTTTGTATTCAATGTTGCATATTTGATCTTTTATTCTGGTGTTACTCCTGCAGTTCATTCTGAAAGTCTATGAAGAGCTCTGAGCATAGAAACGATGCTAAATATAAATTATTATTTCAGATGATTAAAATGGTCCTTATGAAAAGGTTAACCTATATAAACTGGGCCAACAGAAGCACCTAAACTGGATTCAGTCTGAAAAGTATATGCACAGAGAATATACCACAATTACAAATTATCTGTTCATTTTGGGCCACACTACCTACCCCTAATCTCTATTGATATATAAACCACAGAAATGGGTGGAAAAAAGTACACACACAAAGAAATAAGGCAAAATAAATAAAATAAAATGCATGACTCATGCATGCTTTTGGAGTAGGACAAGGAGAGTTGCAATAGTTTTATTCTGTAGCGTCACTTGTTAAAGCACCTCACACAGACCCGATGAAGTGTGCAGCTGTCTGGTCAACCACCCCATCTATTTTTAACTGCCTCATCCAGAGCACACATCCCAGAAACATGCAGTTAGCAGAGATCCCCTCATTACTGAGAATGAATTGGTAAACAGTAAATGTGTGCTGATAGTTATACTAATGAACTACTTCACTTTCAATGTCTTTTTAACTCTTATGCCTCACACTGAGTCGACTGCACCTTCAATTTCGTTGTTCCTTTGTAAAAGTGACAATGACAATAAAGATCTATCTAAAACATGACAAATGTAAGGGATAGCACTTACTACACATATGAATGGAACCAGTGTAAACAGGATGGAACCTCCAATTAGAACTAAATGCCACAGTTACCATGGTTTAATGGTAGATTCTGCATTAATACTCAGCCATCCATATTACTAACCGAGAATGCTAAACCGATGGACGCAGGGACATCCGGCCATGGGCCGTAGCCGCAAAAAGACGTTACTGCGCAGGCGCCCCAAGAAATGAGGGGGCCGCGAGAGGCGGACAAGACCACAGAAAAAAGGAGTCAAAGAAATGAGGCGCCAAGAACACAGAAAAAAGGAAAAGGCACAGAAAAAAGTAGTCAAAAGCAGGCGCCCGCACGAAACCCATTGCACACGAAACTAGCACACAAAAAAAAGAAGACGCTCGCGCACAACAGCAAGGCACCCCCCCCCCCCCCCCCACCCTACAGGCACCGGACGGGACACACACCAAGAGGGGGATTTAACAAGCCCCTGGAACACAAAAAGAAGACGCCCGCGCAACAAAAATCACCCCCCCCCCCACATCAATAAGAAGTGACACCCAAAGCCACATACCTAAAGGAAACGTCCATATTAAACATACGTCATCTCAACACCTTCACACTAGGCAGCATAGGTGGATCTCCTACAATAAAGCACTATTAACCGTTCAACTGCAGAAAAGGCTCCATATTAACAGTGAGTGCGATCCTCCTTATTACTTATCCATATTTCGCACGCTGAGAAACAAACAAGACATGAATTACACGGTCACGGGTACAAAACGATTCGGATCGGATAACGGGACCCAAACACACGAACACGAATGAAACAAGAAAAATACACGGCGGCGCATACAACGCGCAAAGGAAACTCCAGGAGAAAAAATGTCTCGGATCAAAAAACGCAAAGCTCAAGTGACCCCATTACAGAGACGTGCCCAAATGGACAGACACAATGAACGTAGACGCATACAGCGCGCGTCTCAAAGTGCTACACTGAAACAAGCACGATTTCAAAAGAAAGAGCTCGCGTCTCAGACATACAAAAAAGGGAGCGAAAGAGACAGAATAAATTAACGCAGACGTGTACAACGCGATGACCTGCCACAAAACAAGCAAGCAAGACTCCAAAAGCAGAGAACTCAACTGACCGACATACAAAAAACGGACAAGGCTCGATACAAACAATGCACGCCGTAGAGTGAAACGGACTTTTCGCAAAGTGGAGGCGAATCAATTAAAAGTAAAAAATAGCGCGTCACAAATAATGGACATGCAACAACGCGGCACTCAAACGCCACAAGCAAAACATGCCCGTCGCGGACATCAACACCAGACACCTGCTAAACGATTACGCCAGTTGGCTGACAATGCCTTCAATAATGAGTCCACTATTGAGGAAAATTCATTGGGATTAATGAATGTCATTTGCAATCATTGTCATTCACTTAACTTCCCAGAAGAAACAACTGGCAATACAAATAATGAATTTACACGTTGTTGTCAAAAGGGGCAGATTACACTGCCTCCTTTACATTCATATCCTGAATATCTACAGAAGCTTCTAACTAACGATGTGCCTGAAAGTAAAAACTTTATGAACTGCATTAGATCCTACAATAGTTCATTTGCTTTTGCATCTACCGGAGTACATATCAGGCACCAAAAGGCAATGGCCCATACTGCTTTCGCATATGTGATTAACACAACGCACTATATTATGTCCAAAAAATATTAATGTTAATCACATTAATAACCAGGTCATTTCATTACTTCCTGGAGAGACACGGCTCTTTCTAAGCTCTGACAAAGTTGACTCTTATGACGACAATGAACATCTGAATTTCCCCTTAGAATATTTGAACACTATTAACCCAGACGGATGACCACAACACAACCTTACCCTTAAAAACGGAACAATAATCATGCTATTAAAAAACCTTAACACTAAACAGGGTTTATGCAATGGCACACGTTTAGTCGTCAACACCATGACACACAATGTTATTCAAGCAACAGTTCTTACAGAATCACATGCTAACAATACTGTTCTCATTCCTAGAATTGACCTTACGAGGTCTGACCTGGATTTACCTTTTACATTGAAACGCCGACAGTTCCCCATTAACCTGCATTTGCCATGACCATCAACAAATCACAAGGACAAGCCATGGACAAGGTTGGCATCTACCTCTCTGAACCCGTTTTTGGACACGGACAACTTTATGTTGCCTTCTCACGTGTTCGACGTTCATCTGACGTTAAAGTTATAAATGATCCATGCCAAGGAAGACTCATTCAAAGACCAAGACACCATCTTTACTACTAATGTTGTATACAAAGAAATATTCCAATAAAACATTACTCTATGCCAAACACTTTATTATTTATATAGGCATCATCCAAACCAACACACTATTCTATTTCTAATTCATACATCTCACTCTTTGTCATGCCCCAACGCCAGGGGTTGGCGAGCGAAGCGAGCAGGGGGCGGAGCCCCCTAGTAAGCAATCTAAGTCTCAGTAACGTGAGGCACACTGAAAATCAAATATTGTTTTACAGAAGTTATTTTGGTGGGGGAAGGTTTAATCCACAGTTCAAAATGTCAAATACATAATAATTCTACATTTAAAATTTCACCATATGCTTGCATATTCTCAATAATGGAAGGTCATGTGGCTCACAAAGTACCTCTGGTCTGCTAGTCTAAAAAGGAGGCTCCTATAATTCTTTGTTTTATACTTACATTTATTACATCAATGCTAATACGAGTGAGAAAGAATGCATTTCCCAAACACCTGATTTTCTTATTTAATTTGGGGGGGGGGGGGGGTCAACATTGATACAAAAAGTAAAAGGGTAATTGTCAGATACTAAACTGCTGAAACAAAACGGCTAGTTTACCATGCTTTTATTTAAAGTTGCTAAGCCTTACCCTACCCCAACCTGCAAAGCCTTTTTCATTAGAATGGAAACCTCTTCCCCAGTATTTGTGAAAGGGAAGATAGATGGACAGACGGACAGCACTAGATAAAGAGACAGACGGCACTATATAATCGACAGACGATACTTTATTTGTCCACAAGGTGAAATTCATTTTACACAAGCTTAAAAAAAAAAAAAAAAAAGACCAAACAGCCTGCCCACACACACACAAAAACGCCTGGCTTGGATAACAAAGACCTGCTACTGTCAGTACAGGCTTGTAGGTGGCAGTAACAGGGGGCCAGATCTGCTCAGATTGTGCCACAGGTTTATATTTAAAGGCAATGCAGGTATGTTAATACATATTATTAAAATGCATTTAAAACATCAGTGCTGTCGAGTCACAAAAAATGCAGCGGTCTTGACTGTAATCACCTAAAAGGAATATGCCACCCAAAAAGAGTATTGCTATTAAATGTATGTTACTTAACCACTTGTAGTTCATAGTGATGACACAGAAATTTTAAATCTCAGGTTTTCATAGAGAACCTGGATACATTTTCAATAACTATAAACCAGCCTGTCTCATATTCATTTGAGAAAAGTCCAGTTTTAAATTTCACAAAACAGCTTGGTTTGGCCACTGTGAGGATACAACTGAATGACTTGCAGATGTGGATCATGCAACATTTTTATATTTATTATATTTACTATGGTTCACTTATGGTCTACATAGTTAACCTTTAGGTTTTTTTTTTTTTTTTTGAAATCACTACAAACCAAAATCCTTTGGTTTAAGTACTCCTTTAAACTTGCTAGAACATGAAAATGTAAATCCAAATTGGTTGGAGAAACAAGTTAACTTTTCTGGAAGGAAAAGGAATTTTCCAGTTAGTTGGCTACTGAAAATGTACTTTGTCCATTAAGGCTTTGGTGTTATTAGGTTTAAGTGTAATTAGCTTTTCTATATTGTGAGCCCACCTCACAGCTTGGTAATGCATGTTCTTGTTGATATACAATCATGCTGTGTTGCTGGCTTCCATTTACGATGTTGGGATGGGAGCTGAAACAGCCGATTTCATAAACACGATTTAAGTTTTATGAACTTCGGATGACGGCAAAGGAGCACTTCTTATAACCCCTGTTCTTAAGTTACACAGGCACATCTCACTAGAGCTACCTAGCTTTAAGGGCCAATTCATAATTTACTGTTGTAAATTTCCAAAATTTATTTGGTGTTTATCTGGATTTTAAGCATTTTCAAACAAACGTTTTACAGAAGAAATAGGACTGACATTTCCATTTTGTAGGTTGTGGGGCAACTGTGGTGTCTCCAGAATACTGATATGTGAAAAAACAAAGGGGGCTGTCTAATAGCAGCTAGGGGAGGATGAAACGGTTATCTTTCACAGTGGTAATTAATTCAAAAGAACTGAACATGTGTTGTGTGTGTCTAACATATATATATAGTCACACATGAGGAGCAGGCTAAGGACCCGACGCGCACCGTAACAAGTCGTGCCAGGGGGCAACGGCAGCGTACTAGCCTCTCTTTATTTCTTCAAAAAGAAAGAAGAACCGCCACCATAAAACCACCCAGACTAAAGGATCTTCCTGCACTTCCAGGTTCCTTTCTACCATCGGGTCCCCGTTTGATGATGTCATCCACCCGTCCACCATCACGCCTTTCCCAGCATCCCACTGTTTAATTTCCGGTCCAGCCCTATAAGTTGTCCCTCTACCCATCTTCTTGTGTCTTTGATTTTGTTGAAAATGACTGACCGTGCTTTTTTTGTTTGCTACAGTATATGGGGCTAAAAATCCCAAACTTTTATAAGTCTTTTGTGCTTATTTTACAATATCTATATATAAATAACCCTGCATTGCGCAGAGGGGCAAATTTAAGCTGCCCCATTTAGGGTCACTGGGAGCCAGTGGGGTTATCTTCACATCCCTTGGGTGAAAGGCAAAGAAGCAAATGTGGTGGACGGTGCACTGATCCTTTTCAGTGATCAATCGCACAGCCATGCAGGAAAGCACTGCATACAGCACAGCAGTTGAAACTTATTATTAAAAAAAATTGGTTTTAATTCAGTTATTTGCTAATTTTGAAACTATGATCTGGTGGTGCAGCTGCCAATGTTCACCTGATGGCTCAGACTGAGAAAAAGGGATGGAAGTAATTTAATTCATAAAAGGACTAAACATTTTCTTAGTTGAAAGTCATTTTTAAAGTGTTAAAAACAGGTAATAATACTAATACCAAATTGATCCAGAAATGCATGGGTAAAAACATGCTAACTTTATTTTGTAAGGAAGGAATGGAAACTCTGCACTACCACTCTGCTTATATGTTACAACATGCGTACTAAACTTAAACCTGCTTAAAACTAAATGTACGCCAAGAAATTTTGCTGAATGCTTGTCACTTGACCACCAGGTATATGCGCACTTGATCTCAATAGCGGTCATTAGACAGCCAAAGAAAAATGAACACATATTTTTTTTGTACATTTCAATGAGCTGCTTTGCTCCTTGCTCATATAGGAAGTGGCAGTGACTTTGTACAAAATGTTTATGAGCATTACCCCAGATTTCAACAGAACAATTGTATGGTGAAAAAGGCTTGAAAAATTGACACATGCATTTTTCCCCAATCAGTCTGCTGCTAAATCACTTAGATGCCAGTAGTATCATTGAAAACAATGACAACATTAACTTTTCAAGTGGTTTAGGAGTGTTCTCGTACAAAAATGCTTAGGTGTGAACAGGCCTAAATGTCCAAAGTACAGGAGCTACGAAAGCACTTTCAGAGACAAAATTTAATTTTGAAAAAGCAAAGAAATCTCGGAAATATAAAGCTAATCTACGTATGATGTGGCCATTCTAAGATCAGTAAAAGAGCTTATCTCACGTGTCAGTTATCTAGTTGTATGCTCAATACATGCAAAACGTGTGCATTTTTTGATAAATGATTGCTAAACACCCATACATCTGGAATTATCAGTGCACATCAAACATGAAAACGCATATCCATAATACTGCACTTCCGAACTGAAGATCTGCCTCTCCCCATCATTCATTCAAGCATAGAATTATAGGAATGTGTTTTCCTGTTTATGATGCATGCTGATGAGCCAAGAAGTTCAATATTTTAGCAAAAAATTGTGTTTTGCATGTTGTAGTACAAGGCTGGAAAGCTGACACATGGGTTGGGCAGCATGATTAATGTCAATGTTTTCCCCCCCACCCCCCACCCATGGACTTTTTCACATCGTTTAACATTGGTCACTGCTATATAAATGTTTTTTTCTGTATATTTCACATGAAAAATGTTTTCTGGCATTACTGCAAAATACATTGAGTAACAATTTTTGGGTGGAGAATTCAGAACACTGAGAAAAGGGTTTTTTTTTTTTTTTTCGCATGGCGTATGCATGTGTGTTTGGGACTCAAAATTGATGATCACATTAAAATTCCATTTTTCATCAGCAAATTATGCTATTTTTACGATGTGTAAAGTTCCTGGATGGCAACATCGTGATTCCAGAGATGCCCAATCTGGACACAGAGACCCATGTACAACAATAAAGTCTGAAAGAAAAAAAGAAAAACCAAACAAAACAAGCTGCATTGTGTTTGCCTTGTTACAGGCTGCAGGCCCATCATTTTTTTTTATTCAGTACTTATCTCCATATCCTTCAAGAACCATTTCACCTATGTCCAGCTATGACTGCTGTAGAAGTGGTTTTACTGTGATTTTTACAGTCTGCTAACTGGATCAAGTGTAAAGATTTGAGTAGTATGAGATACATAATTTAAGGCACATTTACAACTGAGGACAACTGACAGCACGTTTACCCCATCAGGGCAAATGCAAGTTGATGAAGAGAAAGGGACACACAAACACACACCCTTGGATCTGTAAATGACCATATGTACAGAGGCATTAAGCCAGCCCTGTATCAGTCTACCTCCACAGCTTGTTTACTTCATTTAACACAAGGTGTTTAGTCTCAAATTGCATATTACTGTAGTTCATTACTAGATTCCACTTCCTGTTAAATTTTACTGTACATTTTTGTGTAATTAAAGGATGTAAATTAATCCAGTGGATTATTTTACAACGCAGTTGGTTGTATTGTAAATTGTTTCAGTGGCTGATTGCCAGTGGGATCACTAAAGTGTAATTTACATTGAAGTACTAGATGAATTACTTCGTTTTTTAAATAAGTCATGGGCTACGTAATCACTGAATTAGGAGTGTGCGATATGCATCGTCTATGATAACTTAATTGTTTTAACAATGTGCAAGAAGAAAGTGAGTATGTCACTCAGTTTGCAAAAAAAAAAAAAAAATATATGCCTTGAGAGTCCACGCATTCACGGTCTCACATAACCTAACAGGATAGACTACTGCATGAGCAGTCAGCACACAAGTTAAGCTAGTGTAAAATGAGCAAAAAAAAAAAAAAAGAGTCGGCAAACAGTGCCAGGGGATAAACAGCTTCGCCAACCTACATCATTAGATTTAATTGCAAGACGTAGATCACGTTCACTCTCGCGGAAGTGGTTTGGCTTTGAAAAGACTGATGTTACTTAAAAGGCAACAATCTGCAAACTACAGAGCCTCATAGATGACAGGCCAAAAAAAATCTTTACTTCCATAAGAAGCAAATGCCTATCAGGCACGTAAGCCTTCTTGATTGGGGACCTTCATTCCAAGGCACATTTTTTATTTCATTATTTGAAACAATTGTACAGCTCCCTGCCTCCTCGCCATGCTTCATCCCAGCCCTATTGCTGCAGAAGTTAGAGCAGGTGAAGACACAGGTGAGGAAGCAAAAAATAAATACCTTTAGTCTTTTAGCAGCTATTTCAAAAAACAACCCACAGGAATTCAGAGAAGGAGAGTCTCTGCACACCGCCACTGAAAAAAGAGATCAAGAGCTACTTGATGATACCCAAGGTGGATAGATACACAAATCCACTTGAGTGGTGGAAAACATAAGTATAATTTTCCCCAAACTGGGGAAACTTCCAAAAAAAATGTACCTGTGCATCCCTTCCTCAAGCAGTCCATCTGAGGGGGCTTTCAGCACCGGAGGAAAAGTTCTCTGAAGTCACATGCTGTGGACAGACTGGTGTTTCGGTCACACAGCTTGAAGTTTCCTCGGTAAAATCTTACATTTTTTTTGTTTTTATCCTGACACTGTATAATATTGGAGAGAACCTTAAGTTAGTAAATTGCTTAAAAAAAAAGTTATATGTTTGGGGTTGTCTGATCTGTGTGCAATATATGGCAGAACTTGTTTACAAATGCTCTATTTTTTCCTGTGCAATACTTGACAGAACTTTGGACTTTTACAATATAGTACAGTATGTTAGGTTTTTGTTCTTGCTTGTATGCTTCACAATTGACCTTACAGCAGAACAGTTTGTGTATCCAGACTGTACTGATCATAACCTATAGTTCAATTAAAATTAGTATTTTATTCCTTTCGGATTCATATCTTGTTTACATTAAGTATGTATTTAAAATGCTTTCATTAGAAATGGTTTTGCTGGACTTGGTGCAATTTTTTGTGCAAATCCTTAGGTCATTTTGAAATGGTTTACTCATACTTGTGTGGTTTGATCTCAGCAAAACACTGACTGGTGATTAATGGATTGTGTTATTTTACTTTAGTTTTAAGTAAATAAATAAGACCTGTTTTCTTTAACTATTGTTTCCATTAAACTCATAAGTAAGCTACAGTTAAATATCCTATTAACAAGACCAAGCTAGATCAACAAGACTTTTACAAACACATTTTTAAAGGACGCAAAATACCACCCAATTATAGAGTCCCAGAAAATACTGTGATACAACTTTGCGCCAATATTGTACACCCCTACACTGAAGTTTTGGACCCTGGCACTTAACAGTAAATACTGTACAGTAGCAGCACTAGTGTCAGCTTTGTTGGGTATTTCATAATTGAGGAAAGTGCATTCTGCAACGTTTGACACAAACTGCCTGAGCAATTAAAATGCAGCTGATCAGCTGTGACGAATTAATGGTGTGTTTGTGCGTGTGTTAATTAGGTTTAAACATTTGCAAAAACGAATACAAAACAAAGCTACCGAATATACTATTTCAGCACAAAAGTGGAAATTTAATACTGTAATTTGTTTCACAAGCCAACAGTACTTAACCAAATACATTTACAAATGTAGCAAAAATACCCCAAAAAAAAAAAAAAAGAACACAGAAAATGCTGAAGATGCCAAAGTCACATTACACACTGTGCTGTAAGGTGTTTAACAAACAAGACCAGTCCCTCAAGTTAATTTGGTTAGCTTAAACAAAATACACAGTTTGTTCTTAAGGCTGGGAATTTATAAATAATCAGAAAAATTATATTGAAAAGAAAAACTACATGCATTTCATTGAAACTGTGTGCTGAACCACAACCCGACAATTAGTCCAGACTAAATGTATTTTAAAAGGCAAGAGATACTAGCAACAACAGGATTTTGTCTTTGAACTGAACAAAGACAAGATGCAAAAAAGCTACTGTTGGACAACATGGTTGTACTGGTTAACCAACCAACCAACTGGTTTAGGTCTCTCCCAGACCTGGTATTATGCAGAACTATACAAATGACCACTTACCTGTAGAGGTCTGAGATTGTGCTCCTAAGACAACACTGGTTGACAGTTTAGCTGCTGTTCATTTGCTTCTCTGTAACACTGAGCAAGTCACTCACCCCACAGGTGTGGAATATAAATAGCCACAGTACAGCTGTTAACTTGCATGCTTCTACAGCATCTTAGAATAGTCTTAACTAGGACAAGCGCTTTACAAGCAAGTTATTTATAGTGTCTAGAAATGAGATGGCTATATTAATACTTTTATGAGGCAACTATGTGGTTATACAACTGCTGCACACTACTTTTTCAACTCTTACTCTTTGCAACATTCTGAATACAACTTGCACCTCATCTCATACACTCTAACCAACTGCCTTAATGGCACCCATTATTCCAAATCACAGTGATATACGACATCTCAGTTTTTGTAGTACACTACCCAGCACCCACTGTGTCCATGGTTCTTTTCTCCTTATACTAATTCATGCTTCCCTTCCATGACCCACATATGGAGAGGTGTGATCGAGTGACGATTCTAAACTGGAATAGTTCAAGTGTCCTTGTGCTGTAAGCCACCCCAGGATTGTTCCTACCTTACATCGAAAACTCCAAACAAATGTTTTTTTTTTTTTTTTTTTTAATAAATGTTTAAATTTACACTCATGTTCTTATGTAGAAAGGACGTCATAATGTTTCTTATGGATTGGAACCCAATAAACGACCAATTCTGGACAACAGCAAACAATGTGACAAATGTCAGTGGGTTACTTGTATTGCATAATCCCCATGTTATCTACCCAATCAATTGCTCAAAATATGTAAAACATTCTTTTTTGCTAAAATATTATTAAATAGTAATTTTGGGAATTAACAGCGCAAACCATGAACCAGAAACTAAAGCATCATGGAAAAAACCCACATCTACATGTCATATGTTGGTCAAGAGTCCCGTCTTCAAATCAAAAACTCTTTCCCATGATAGTTTAGTTTCCCCATTTATGACTTGCATAGTTTACACCGGAAGTATCTAGTTAACAATATTTTAGTGAAAAATGCATGCATTTTTACAAGTTTTGAACATTCATGAAGCTGCCTGGTAGTTTTAAAAAGCTGTCTATTAGTAAAATTACTACAGATACGTACTGCACACTTACCTGCTCTCTAAAATACCTTGTCATTGTGAAAGGGGTTTTCAGCGCACTATTTATTACTGACATAGCTTGAGGACTATTTACAGGTGCATCTCAAAAAATTTGAACATTGCGAAAAAAGTAATTTGTATTCAAAAATTACAAAAAGGTAAACCTTCACATATGCCATAATGTCGACTAGGGGGCTCTGCTTTGCTCACTCATCCCCCTGTGGCCAGGTGCATTTCAAAACTGAGCTGTCTGAAGGGCATCGGGGGGGGGGGGGGGGGGGGGGGGCTCCTCCATTACAGAAAGTGATTGTTAAAAAGATGGTATACAGAAGTGTATGCAGGGTGCGATAGGAAGATGGTTTGGTCCTTAGTTATTACAGATAGAAAATCAGTTACTTGACTTCTTCGCTCTATTGTAAATACCAATGAATAATAAAATACACTGAAAAGTAAAAATGTACTAAAACTTAAAAATTAAATTACGTTAACTCCTCGTCAAAATCAATATTATGAATTACTTTATCCTCTAACTTATTCTGCAAACATTTTTTATTTTTGCATATTGTTCGGGACACTTCATTTGTTCTTGATTTTTGTTATATACAGCTCATTTTCTCTTTCTCTGTACGGACAGAAGATGTGCACAGTAGGATGAATGACTGGGCGAGTGGTGTAGAGTGGAGTGGTCAAGGCTGCATAACGCTGACATGACAGAAAACTTTAATATAATAGAGCAGTGGTTCCCAAACTCGATCCTTGAGACCCACTGTGGCTGCAGGTTTTTGTTCCAACCAACTTCCGTTTTTCATTGGACTCAGCCTAATTAAGTGATTATTTCCCAGTTTGTGTTTTGGAGTCAGTGTAGAAATTACAAACTAAGCTTGGTAGATTTTTATTAAAATGTAATAAGCACTTGTATGGGGATTATGTAGTTTTTGTTTAAGTTGTCAACAGTATTTTTAACCTAATTTTCATTCTGCTTTAACAGGTGTTCTGGTTATTTAATTGGATTATTTACTAATTAGAGAGCCTGACATTGAAGTCGTTGCTGCTTTCATCATCTGGGTGTCTGCTGTGTTGGTTGCTAATTGTCACTATTAGGGTTAAATGAAGGGAGCAAACTACACAGGAAAAAGGGAAAATAATAGGAAAACAACCAAGAGAGAGAAGCATTTACAGCTTTAGAAAAAAATATAAATATGTTTTATGAATGTAAACACTTACTGTTGCATTTTTCTGAATGCAGAATGAGTAAAAAAAGACCAGCTATTTAAATGAGATCAGTTATCACTGATTGTGAATTTAATAGGAACAAAAACCTGCAGCCACAGTGGGTCCCCAGGACCGAGTTTGGGAACCACTGTAAAAGAGTGATGATTATGACAAAAAGCATTTACACTGATATTCCGACCCTTCTTTCAATTTATATTTTTTGTCCAGATTAGTGCTGGGTGGTATACCGGTTCATACCAAAAAACGTTTATTTTTGTTACGATATAAATTTTTCATATACCACAACACCGGTTTAAATAGCCTAAACAACGTACAGAACGCGGCGCAGCGGGAAACTGTTTAAGGGGGGGACCCTTTTCACTGCCGCAGCACTAAAAACGCATACAACGGATATCATGCATTAGTGGAGGTACTGAACGGTGAAAATGCACGGAGAACATTCTGAAACTGTAGCAGATGATAAAGTTGAACATGATGACACAGGAGAACTTTTGCCGAAAAAAGGAGCCGTCTCTGTTGTCTGGAGATACTTTGGCTTTAAAAGGTCGGATGTGGACCATTATGTTCAAATGTGTGAATACTGTTTCTATACTACTGGATAATACTGCAAGCCAAGTTGTACTTTTATTCCCCCCCCCAAATATTCTGTGCAATAGTGTGACGACATGTTGACTTTATTCTCATAATTTGTCATTAAAGTAGAACGGAAACTAAACTTCATCTTAAAATGAGTATTTAATTTACTAGATTTTCTCAAACCCTGTCATATGTAGCACATTAAATGCTTTGTTAAAAGTGTTCCCCCGAGCCATGTTAATCACTTTATGCTTCTTAAACTGACTTCCTCTTGCACTAAGAGGCGGCGCAGGCAGCGATCACCGGACAGAATACATTAATTTCATGATATTCCTGCTCCCAGAACATTTAGAATGCTAAGATAAAATACTTGATATAATTTTCATGATGAAATGCATTAAAGCATGTATTAATCATGTGGGGGGCACAGTGGCGTGGAGATTGCACTGCTGTCTCGCAGCAAGGGGGGTCCCGGGTGTTCCCCGCCTTGAATTTGCAGGTTTTTCTGGTGGGTTTACTTGGCGTGCTTCAGTTTCCTTTTAAAGTCATTTAGGCAGTGTGATTTTGTTCTGCTATATTGACCCCTGCTATTGTGTGTGTTGCTCGTATTCACCCTGCGATGTGCTGGCACCTCGTTCTGGATTTGCTCCTGCCTCGCACATAATGCTTGGTGGGATGGGCGCAACCCTGAATGGATGGCATAATTAAACATGTATAACAAAGATTTTTTTTTAAAGTTCTGAACATTCTGTGGTCTAAGTTTATAACTAGCTTTAATTTCACAAAGATGTTTATCGTGTGGCAATTGGTTAGGTGGAGAAAGAAAAAGGAAGGATAGGAACTGGGGGTTTGGTACATCAGACAGAGACAGCACGCATGCAATACAGAAAGCCCACTCAGAAGAACAGCCATTGCATTCTGTGTTCAGGTCTTCGACCACCAGATTACAAACCCAACATTTACAAAATATTAAAGTTAAACCTGTGTGATACCATTCATACATCCAGTTTTTGGAGCCTTGTCACACCTGCCATAAAAGTTCTCTACACTGAACGTACACCTGGGGACCACTTACTGTGAGTGAGCAGCACTACCGTGCATGTTTAATACCTGCTTTAATGCATTTCATCCTGAAAATATCAAGCATTTATCTTGGCATTCTAAATTTTCAGAGAGCAGGAATATCATGAAGTGAATGTATTCTGTTTGGCGATCCCTGCCTGCACCTCCTCTTAGTGTGGAGGAAGTCAGTTTAAGAAGCATGTAGTGAATAACAGCTGGGTCAGGGAACACTTAACACAAAGCATTTAATGTGCTACATTAACTTATGATGGGGTTTGAGAAAAATCTAGTAAATTAAACATTGATTTTAGGATTAAGTTTAGTTTACAACATTCTACTTTAATGACAAAATAAACCGAGATTAAAGTGGAAATGTCGAGAATAAAGTCAACATGTCGACTTTATTCTCGACATAGTTTTTTTTTCTTCACTGTTCGTATTTTTTTCTTCTTCACCGTGGCCCTAATATGCTTCCGTTGGGCTATACCACAAATAGCATTATAAATGCAAGTTGCAGTTTTACTATTTATGTATATAGCTTAGCTTGAAGCAAGGTCCATATTAATGCAATTTGCCTTAATGATGGTTCAGTTGGTAAAGATGTCTCACCAAGTTGCACTTGTTACATTTTATTTTATTTTTATTTGATGAACACTGTGTAATGCACCTGGGCTTTAAGTCTTGAAGTAATATTATTATTGGAAGTTGTACTATTTATTAGTTTAAATATTATGCAGTTCAATGATGGTAAATTTGTTTAAAAACTCACTTTAACATGTCAGTGGACGGAGATTGTTAACATTAACAGAAAGTGGAGTTGGTTTACAAAAAATATTTACTATTTATTCCTTTTCTAAGACATGTTCAGTGCAATACAACTTTTGACAAGTACCTCGGGATATTTTACTAAGTCTAAATACCTCTTTGGATGGCTGAAAATATGTTGTCAAAATTTTAGTTTAAGTTGTTTGCAAAATTTGTTCAATAAAAAGGTTCTATATTTTGACTGCAACTGTCATGCAATGTGATTCCTTCTCTTCATTAGTGCCACCCCATTGAAACTATCACTTTTATGGGGCCATGCAAACCTTTATTTATACTTGTGTGCACATTAAAATGTTTTTTGTACAATTATCATGCAAGTGGAATAGGTTATTCTTAGCCAGTCTACTGCAGTAATTGAAGTGGAAAATGTGGTTAACATCCACTCATGCATGGGGAAAAAAAGTACAGTTGAATACAGTGAAACCGGGATAATTTTGAAAAATTCTGTGATATAGAATTTTGGTCATACCGCCCAGCACTAGTCCAGATGCTAAGGATGATTTGCATTTGTATCACAAATTATCTTATATGTTGTGAGTTTTCTTGTACTATTTTGTATTTTTATTCTGGTTTATTGTCTTATTGTAATTTAAGCTTTTTGTTTCTTGTACTTGGCTTTATTTAATGCTTTATACATATACTGTACTTGGTACTCAAAGTTGTATATTCCTTGCTGTTCATTTTAAAATTTCCACGAAACACTTAAAGTGGTATACTAATAAAATGCATTACCATTATTATTTAGAAACCAATCATTGTCAATAACAGACCCTATTTAAATTTAATAGCTTGTTAGTATTTTCACTCTGCCAGGTCAGGTTAAGTCATTCTTATATCATACTTTGTTATCTTCCCAAGCATATCATCAAAATCTTTTGTAGCCTGAAGCGGATGAGTAACCCTCAATTCTTCACTCCTCTCTTCAGGTTTCTTCTAAATATTTTTTAGTAAACAGACAGTTCAAGAGAACACATGAGTGGAAACTGAAACAAGTCAGACAGACAGCTGCTGCATTCAGTAATTACAGATGTTTAAGCCTGAAATGAGCAATTAAGGGTCAGAATCTTAAAAAGCCAGGCAACTAAAACGGAATCAGGAGCAACAAGTATTTCAATGGCAAGAACCGATTTCTCATTAAAAAAACAAAACCCTGCAGCCACTATGGCTCTCCAGAATTGACTTTACAGACCCCTGCCCCAGAGAACAACTTTAAGGGTACGGCCTTGGTACGGACAATGACTTTTCAAGGGAGCTTCACGAAATCTCAAGTACTGCCGTAAAAAAGAAAGGAAAAAAAAAAAGACAAGTTTCCCCATCTAGAAAGAAAAGTTTACTTCACTTTGTGTCAGCGATCTAAAATGTGTACCCAAGATATTGCATAACTGCACCTGAAACACAAAATCTAAAAGCCAAAAACTTGTGTCACAGACAGAAACAACTGTTGGCTAAAATGTCTGAGGTTTATAAGTGCCACTGTCCACTTATGTGCCGGGTGTCCACATACCGTTCTTGGTGCTCTACAGTGGCTGTATGTTTCCTTCCTGCCACATTCTAAATCAATGACCAATTTCTGCTGTTAATTATCCTTTTCTACCCTGTGTTTCTATAAGGCTCAGAATTGCTACTTTTTCTCTTAAATGGCAGCCAAACAAAAGAACCATCAGATGACCAGCTAAGCCAGAGCCTCAAACTCTAATCAGTTTCCCTTCAACTAGCTTCTTAACTAGAGGTTTATTCCAGTTTTAACTAAACCTGTTACTTAATTCCTTGGCTTATTGGTCCTCTCACTCTACCACATTAGACATTTCCATAACTGTCAATTTGGCTTTTTTTTCCTAAAAGCACCATTAAAATGTTTTGTGGACATGGGCAGATCAACAGATCATCATTACAGATACAGTATCTTAAAATAAAGATGAAGGTATGATCTAAACAGGTTAGCTGGTTATGTGCTGCCCCGTTTCATACCTCATCATTCGTTGGCTACTAATTAAAAATAAATTATATAGTGTCTTTCACATGCTCAAAACACTTCACAGAATTTTGGAATGAGCAACAGAGCAAAAAAAAAAAAAAAAAAAAAAAAAAACCAATACTGGATACAAACAAACAAACTGCATAATAAAATGCCAAATTCTGTTTGTCCAGTCCCTCTGAGCAAACCATTTGGCTAGTTTGGCTTTAGTGACGCAATGAAAGAGGAAGTGTGAGTGTCAAACGCATGAGGAGGAGTAAAGGCACATGAGGGATGCTGAGAGAGTCGTGTTCAAAGAAAAGACAAGTATAAAACCGAACATGAAGTGACAAAAGTGCCTCGAAGATAATGGCAGAGTCTCCGAGATGCGCTTTACAGGAGCGCATCAAGAGATGAAGAGCTGGTTAAAAGACGTTCACACAGGCAAACACAGAGGAAAGGCGCTGATGGTACATGAGGAGCAAGAGAGAAATTTTTTTTCTATAAATTGTCTTCGACGGGTACCATGGCTAGTACCTGCACAAAACACAAAATTAAGATAAATATAGGATACACAAAGCTATGAATTAGAATTAAGAGACAAATTAATAGGATAAAATACAAGAAATCCCTAAACAAATGTGACACAATCATGAGAATCTGGATAAAGAGGGTAAACTGAAAGAAGGATCAAAAGTCAGAATAAGTTAAAGGCCTTTCCTAAAAATATTTATTCATACTGTTAAAGGCTAAACTGGGTCAGCTAATTAATTTAGGACATTGCTCCAAACTCCGAGTACTACAAAGCTGAAGACTCCATCATCCCTAAAGCACGTCAGTTTGGGGTACAATGAGTGGACCTTACTGGGTAAATAGGAACATAAAGTTTGAAGATATTACTGACTTCAACCCAGTGCAAAGCCATTTAAAGTTTTATAGTATAGTAATGGAATTTTACCTGGCAAAAACATCTTGTTATTGAAGCTTGCCTATTCAGTAACATATCTTGGTTCACCTTGGCTCTTTATAACCAACGGCCTCCAAGGTGCAATGCAACATCGGGATGGTGTTGAACAACTAGCTGTCCTTCACAGACCACACTGCAATAGTTTGACTTTTAAATTCACTCCATACATTATTTGTTAAGCTCTGACTGCATCTGAAAGAGTGGGCAGCGCAACTCCAGATCCAAGCTTTGGTGTTGCAACATCTGGACTACTGCAGCTCTCAGACTGCATAAGTACTGGCATGCGTCCCCAAGCCACTGCAGATAATTCAAAATACAGTGGCATGTCTAGTGTTCAACTAGCCAAGGCGGGGCACATCACTCTCCTTTTCTGATCACAGCCTGTAGAAAGCTCATTTTAATTCAAATGCCAGATGCTTGTCCACATAGACTGTGGATCAGCACCATATATACATAAATGCATATTATACAAGGCTATTTAAAATGAAAGTAGATTTAAAAAATTTCAAACAAACTGTATAAGACAAACATATTCCGCACATCAATGGATAGAAGTTTAAAGTTTGGTCCTATGGTCCTTGAGGTTGCATGCACTCAACACGAGCACCAAGTGTACTGTGACAAACACCAAAACAGTAGACCATTTCTTGCCGCATGAGTCAACTCGTCCTTAGTTACTGAATTCACAGCTTCCTCAATTCGATGTTGCAAATCTTGAAGATTAGCGGGCATAGGTGGAACAAACACTCTGTACTGTACCCAGATTGATAAAAATCGCAGGGGGTAAGGTCTGGAGACCTGGGAGGCCATACACGACGAGCAAGATCTTGTTGTCCACCTTTTCCAATCCAACATCCTGGAATGGTGCCGTTCAGGTACCACCGGACCTCCAAATGGAAATGACACGGGGCACCAACTTGCATGAAAATGAAGTCAGCGCTCAGTGGCATTCACTGGTACTTTCAGGCGGGCTTTTAAACTTTCCTCTATCCAGTGATGTGCGGAATGTGTTTGTTTTATATAGTTTGTTTGAAATACATTTTTGAAATCTGCTCTTTCATTTTGAATAGCCCTGTAGAGAGACAGAGAGAGAGATGTGGTCCTATTCCCCTTCTCAACCATTCAGGTCTGCTAATGCCACCTCTGCAAAGCATCATATCTCAGTCCAGATTCTTTTCATGCATAGCTCCTGAATGGTGGAAGGAGTTGCCAACCTCAACACAAAATTCTTATTACCTCAGTGTACTTAGGAGGCACTTGAAAACTCTCTGTGGAGAATTTCGATCTAACTGATGTTAAATTTTGAAACCAATGAACTATAACTAGCCTGTATTTTGTTCGGAGCTCTTCACTTGACATGATTAATTCGACACCTGTCCTGTAACACTGCTTCTCTGACTGATGTTTACTTGACTAAGATTACCTCTTTTGTAAGTCACTTTGGATAAGAGCATGTGATAAGAAATGTATTTAATCAAAGAACAAGAGTTGATTTGTCTACAAATTAACATGTTGGCCGATTATTTTCTGAGACGTTAGATTAAAAATTGTCAAGGCTTAATTTACTTCGTTAAATTTTAGGAAAAAGAACCTAACCTTTAAGAGGGTAAACATTTAACATCCTACATCAGTTTGCTTCGTGTTTTACGTTAAAGCAGATTATCTGCTGTCAGTGTAACGAAAACCTAAAAAAAAAGTCAAAACAGCCTAAACACAAAACCAACATTAAGGCTATCATTACAAACCTTACAAAATAAATGGATTTGTCATAAAATGCCAGCACATTCTTCGCATTTAAATGGAACATGCCTGAAAGAGTTTATTATTACACCTTACAAACACAAATTCTTGATTAAAATATTTTAGATACCATATTGTAATTACATTTTTTTTTTTTATTTTATTTGGGGTTCCGCTGATCAACTTTTTTTAATACAGGGCTCCAGACTCCTAAAAACCTAAAGAAGCACCGGCCTAAAATACCTGCGACTTACAAACGACATTGTGCGCCCTCCATCCCAAACTCTCCTTCGTAGCTGTGAACTCTTTAAATCAAAACACGCAGACTTTCAGTAACATACGACAAATCAAGAAAACCCAATCGGGACACGCAGGTATTTGCTAAAGGATCTCGACTCCGAGCACCGCTCTCAACGCCCGGGCCACGTTGCTCTTCCAGCATGGCTTTCTCGGTCAGCTGCAAATCAGCTGCAACTGTTTACGATCCACCCCTCCCACTGGCTTCCGGTGACGCGAGAAGTGACGAGGTTAAAGAAAAATGTAACGACGCCATTGCTCCTCCAACAGCCTTCATTTGACCTTTTAAAATAACATTTATTTTGTTAATTGTAGGAAAACTATGCAGTATATTCACCAAAAACATTACAGATTAACTCACCGCACTCTCTCCTTTAAAAATATCGGCTTTAACCTATTGAAAGAACACCTAAAAGCCGTAAAGTCCGACATACCCACCTCCTTCGATTTCCACCCTCCGCTCTCCCCGGCTCGCCCAGCCTGAAATGGGAATCTGAACTTCTTACAAAATGGCGCAGGCGAGCCCAACTCGGACATGCGCACTTCCTTTCAACGATATCTCCGGCTGCGAAGCTCCAAGCATGCGCGGTTATAGTCCGCGAGCCTTATTTCCGTTTCAATGTAAGACGAAAGTCCAATCAGATCAGGAGGCCGGGCCTTTTCACTTTAGCGACACCAATGGCTATACTCGGGCGGCAAAATGTGGATGAGAACATGTAACCCAATCGCACCACAGAAAAGGGCGCTTTCGGAGAAGCGACCACCCAATTACAACTGGTCCCTTCTTTCGACCAATCAATGATCCGTCTAGGCGACGGTATTCTGCAGTACACCTCTGAGCACAGAGAGCAATTTTTTTGCTCCAATGCGGTCTTTAATCGTTCTCGACGAATCATAATTCTCTACAGTCAGCACGGCTGCGTTTTGTAGCCAATCGGGTTTCGAGGAAACATACCTTGGCTCAACAGCTTGTTATTTCGCTTATTGCTTTCCGATCCTGGCAAGTGAGGAGAAGTCGAATCTGAGAATGTAAGTAGGCTGATTTATATTTTACTAAAACAATATGTTCGGGAGAACTCCGAGGCGTTGATGCCGCAAGGAGACACTTGGCGGGTAGGATGGGACGCAAGCGAAGGAAATCTGAAGTAGTTTGGGAGAGCAGACGTTGAGACATTTGGAGGAATTGAATGGCAAGACGCATTCGGCATGTTGTAGGCTTGTAAATTCGCCTTTCGTGGTGGAGTCTTGATAAACAAAACGTTAAGACGCTCCTTCTTGGGGAAAGAAGTGCGACGAGCGACACCATATTTAACCTAAAGTCAGAATAGCAGGTCTCTAAATGGTGCCCCCGAACACTCCGGAGCATCTGGGCACTGTGCAACCTTCCCCTTTCCTCGCAAATGAGGCACGGAAGGCAAGCGGACTCGCTTCTTCTCTCGAGAAGCGCCAAACAACCCTTCCTTTGGATGAAAGTTGCAACTTTGCTTTTTGAAAGGAGAAAGCCTGGAATGCGCCGAGGCACACCTCCGTGGCCGGGCTCACCACTGCCTGTTAAACTGACATGGTGCAGCAGGGAGGGAGGGAGGAGGGAGTGAGAGAGAGCGCAATGGCGACGTGACACAGACAGAACTGGGGAGAGAAGCGGGAAGCGGCACCGTAGTCTTTAAAAGTACATCTCCCGCCCGGCAGAAGCGACGTCTCTTAGTTGCTCTGCTTTCGTTTTATTTCCCGGGCTCGGATCTGTCGTGACCCCATGAGCATCGTATTCGGCCTTCCGCCGCCGAGTGCACGTCTCATTCCGAGGAAACCCTCGTTTAGTGCTGGGCGATGCAGCACGATGCGATCGGTGTGTGTGTATATATATTTGTATATATTTTTTACCGTGTTCTTGTTTAACTTTGAGAATTATAAATACGTCTGATCCCTCTCACTCACTCTTTCCTTATAATGTTTTTTCCTTTTTCCAGAAATCGCACGGTTTCGAGCTGGAATCCCTCAAATAACCCTTAAAATGAAGGTGAGTAGTCTTTGGGGGTTTTTTTTCCAGTTGGGATTTCTGATTTGATCGCAAAAGCGCTGTACTTGCTTCGGTTTTCCTTCCTTGGAAACGCCGAATTTGTGCTGCCCTCTGCTCGGATGACAATGAGGTCTCTGGCGAGCGAGGGGAGGGAGCTGCGCAGAGGATGAGTGGGGGTGGCAGCTTCTCTGCTAAACTTTGGACTTGCCTTCTAAATCTGTCTATAGATGGCTTTTTATGAATTAAGAGAGTCTCTCTTAAGCACTGCACTGACTCTTGGGGACCACCTTTGCTAAATCGTGCACACTATTTACATAGCTGTCCAAAAAATATTGGGGACAGTCGCAGTTGATCTGTATGGTAGCACCCCACGTAGAGAATTGAGACTTGTCTGATTCTGCTTGCAATTACTAGTGAAATTTGGGTCAGCTTTGCTTGGGGGGGGGGGGGGGGGGGATTAATATAATTTGTTCAAAATTTCTTTTCACTTTTCATTCCATATTCAGAGAGGTGTGTTAAACTCTGCTGTGCTTTTTAATATAACTGCATGTACTTGGGACTATTAAATCTGAGGTGTCCTTGCATGCCTGTTTCTTGATCACTTGGAAGTTCTTGCACACTTAATATTGGGTGTGGAGTTGCAATTATAATCAAACTTTTTGTGCTGCTTCTTTTTTTTCATTTAGGCAGTGGATGAGCCTGCCTATCTCACAGTGGGAACCGATGTGAGTGCCAAGTACCGAGGAGCCTTTTGTGAGGCAAAAATTAAATCGGTGAAGAGGCATGTAAAAGTCAAGGTAAGAATAACTGTTTCTGCTTGACAAGTGATCGTTCCTCGATGTAACTGCTCTTGATTACCATTACACGAGAATTCTGTATTCACGTTTAGTTTGTAAGCTTATAGATGCCACAAGTAATTTACAAGAAATAGGTGCCTGGGATGCACAGTCGGGCAGATGAACAACTGAACTATTTGAATGTTTGATCTGTAAACATAGATGACTGAAATAGCTACGTTCTCGTGGAATATATGCCTTGCATTTAGTTGAGGCCAAGATTTGTTGGTTGCACACACTACATGCTTAGAGTTGGGTACACCGAAGTTTGTTTCTGGAAAGTTAAATGTTATTTTCTCAGGGATACAAAGGTAGAGTGGTAGCTTGTTTTGTTTTTGTTGTCTATATGAGAGCAGTATTAACATTATAAAATAATGGGCCTTGAGAGAGACAGCGAGACTTGGAGATGTTGAGGGAGGATAGGATCAAATGTCAAGTCAGCCAAATCTACCCTCCTGGTTAGTGGCGGTGACAGATGCCCTAGCAGCATCGTTCTAATCTTCACCTCTTGGATAGGTTGTGGGTACCCTGTGACCCTGAAATATATTTGTAGGGTTTTGCAATGCTATGTTAACATGTGATTGCATAATGCCAAATAAGGATAACTATAAAAAGCAGCAGTCTTCTAGCTTGTTCCACCACAGTGCATGCCCCTAAAGTTGCTAACTCATTGATGATAATTTAGTGCCATTTATTAAGGTAAATACAACGAGTGGATGGAGAAGATTTGGGGACTACACATAGTAATTCCTGAAACTGGCCTTCAGACAGATTAAGACAATGAGTAAACTTAAACATACACACATACAGAGAAAATGCTGGCAAAAGTATCATAGAAGACATTCCAGCTAGGAAACAAATCAAGGCCTTTATGCCGCGATTTTACTTTTTTTTACTTCAGGGAGTTCAATTTTTGTCACAGGACACTAACAGACAAAAGTGATATGTAACGCTTAACAAAATAACAGGTCTTTTAAGATAACTGAAACCTACAATACATGGAACATCAATATTAATGCAAAGTAAATAAAGCCTGCAAGTGACCTTTTATCGTCTTATGAACTGTACATTTAACATTTATATAAAATTAAATGTAGCAGAAGCTGCCCCCTTCTGTTTATATTGGAATATTAACGGTAAAATCTCAAAGCTCCCCACTTGCATATTTAGTTAATTTTTTAAAAATATATATCAGTTGAAACCTTAAATTTAAATTGTTCCCACTATGTAAATTGTCCTCTAGCTACAGGTCCATTTTAAGAGATTTGCTTGGTGCTGAAATTGTCAGATTAGCAAAATGAATAGTAATGTAATGAGGTTTTGTATTGTTAAGGATTCCCATTGAAGTTATTTTTTTCACCTGTTAGTTGGGTGGAGGGGGAGTTAGTGGGGGGGGGGGGGGGGGGGGGGAGTATGCTAGCACTCTATATAATAGTTTTAATGCATTTTAAAGGTAAAAGTTTGAAAAAGCATAAGCATGGATCAAAATCTGCACAAAACTGTTTGATGCATTTAAATCAGAGTAGCCTCTTGCGCATTGACGGTTCATATTATGACCCACATTTTCTTAGTCCAGTTAAGTGTTGGGGTTTCTACTTCTTTTTATACTCTGAACAGCAGAGTATAGATATATGCACAATGTACCGATTGATTTTAGAGTTTAAATTTAACACTTAATCACTGCTGTCATTACCTTTTAAATCAATTTTCATCCATGCGTAATCCTGGAAATGTTTTCTTTTTAAGTCACAGCAATGGTAGCTGTGCGCCTACAGTCAGGGTATCATGTCGATTTCCAAATTTCGAAAATGTCTGAATGTGTACTTACAATTTAAGTTGAACATTTCAAATGCTTCCAGTCGCTGTCAGATTATGTCATGTGATGATTAACAACGTAACATGATTCTTCATATTGTAGTCTTTTACTTACACATCATTTCCAGGAGCAACCTTTTTATTTTTTTGGTTGAATAGCTTACATTGCCATCAGTAGAACAGACAGCCTTGTTTCTCATGTTGTGAGAAAGAGTACCTTTTCTTTTTCAAATATTTGCTCCTTTGTACAATCCTTCATTTCAATTGGTGGAGCTGTCTGGTGCCTGGCACTTCAGTTTCTAACTTCATGTGTGTTAGTTTACTTCTCCGAGTAGAGCAAATCTGTCATTCAGTGTCTTTACCTTAACAATTGATGGATTGATTGAAAAGTTAATATATATAACAATTTCGTCTGATTAGCTAAAAAGTGCAATGTTAAAGGAATACTTTTACCCTAAAATATATTTTTATGTATATGTGTAATGTTACTTACCCCATGTAGTTTGTATTAATGGCCAAGAAAAAAAATTTAATCTCATGTTTTCATGCAGAATGATGACCAATCCTCCACAACAGCAAATGATGTGAAAATGTCGGTGACAAGGAAAAATCTTATGTTGCTCGTGTCACACAATCCATGTGTCAGTTATCCAGTTGTGTGCTCAAAATGAAGAGATTTTTTGCTCAAATATTGTTTAATACATATTTCTGGCAAAATCATCGTTCGGTCAAGAGCAGTCTCCAGTTAACACACATTCATGGTCACATTCCTACTTTTATGTGCAACTGACTGCGGTATTTGCCTTCCTCACCTCTGCCATCAGCTGACCATATCTCAATTCTTGCATTAATAAGAATTTATATTTACGCATGAATTTGTTTTTATTTAACCATTTTCATTACTTTCTCATATACTCAGACATAGGGATGAGTTTTTCATTTGAGTACTGAAAAAAAAGGTCATATTATTATTATATGTATAGGTATAAGAAGTTATTTTTGATAATTTAAAGGTTTCTTGCTACTGTATTAATTTTCAGGTAAAGTAATCGGAAGTGGCCCAAAAATTGATAGAAACTTCAGTTTTGGATATATAATATATGTATGCAAAATTTGGTTGACCTCATTCAAAGCATTCTCAAGTTATCGTGTTTATGTACACACACAGCCATGATTCCAAAAATGATATTTTCAGACTCGGGGAAGGTCTAAAATGTAGAGATTCATCAAAATCTCGTGGTTGAATTTTTGGATGATTACAATATACGAGAAAGTAAAAAATGCACTAATGTATCTAAGTGTTGTAAGGTTTTATACTTTATTCTTATCCATTTTATAAGTGCGTACGTTATATATTCTCATACCCACTTAATCCAGTAAGTGTTTGTGTGTAGCCAGAGCCTGTATAATCTGGATTGGGTTCTAGTTTGTCGCAGGGCCAGTTATACTAAGCTGCATGTCTTTGAGGATTTGGGTAGAACATTAAAATACCCTGAAAAAAGCCTCTGCAGACTCGGTGAGAATGTACAGATTTGATACTGACAGTGACCTGTAATGGATTTTAAACTTGAAGCTCTGGATCTGTAAGGCAGCAGTGCTAACTGCTATGTCCCCTAGTTACTTTGCCAATAAGGGTATACTCTGTAAAGAGTGCTGTATAGCAATACATTGAATTAATTTAATATGGAAGTAGAGAGTCTTTGAAATTTTAACCCAGATTTCAATAGTTTTGTACAAAAACTTTTTCAGCTTGGAACAAACGTGAATTTCAGTTACTGATTTTGATGAAAGAAGTAACCTTCATTTGCTTAAGTTGATCCACATAATTGCAGATTTTCGTTCAAGTGCCAGGGTGAAAGGTACTAACTGAAAATTTGGGATCAATGCAAGTTGCATGTTTACATGCATTTACTCATGTGATGATCAGTGTACGTGTGTGGTTTTGTTTTTGTTTTTTTTTTTTAAGCAGTGCATGTGTATCGTTTTTTTTTTTTTTAAAAGATTTTTTTTCTTAATGGAACAATTGGTGTATGATGGTATTCCAATTTTCTCATCTTTATTGTGTTCCATTCCATCCATTATCCAACCTGCTATATCCTAACTACAGGGTCACGGGGGTCTGCTGGAGCCAATCCCAGCCAACACAGGGCGCAAGGCAGGAAACAAACCCCGGGCAGGGCATGCACATACACACCAAGCACACACTAGGGACAATTTAGAATCGCCAATGCACCTAACCTGCATGTCTTTGGAGGGAGGTAACCGGAGCACCCGGAGAAAACCCACACCGTCATGGGGAGAACATGCAAACTCCACGCAGAGAGAACCCAGGAAGCAAACCCGGGTCTCCTAACTGCAAGGCAGCAGCTCTACCCACTGCGGCACCGTGCCACCCCTTTGTTGTGTTGCCAAAGTTAATTATCTAGTACTTTAAAAATAGCTTTCTTTAATACTAGAATAATTCTGTTATTGCTATAATTATGATATTATAGCAATAACTGAAACCTGGCTAAATAAAAAAAAAAAAAAAGATGAGGAAAAGTATAACCTAGAAGGATAGACTTTTTTTAGGAAGGAGACTGTTTTTTTAACACAGTATGTTAAAGTACCAATGTGGGGGAAGCTTGTTTGGATTTAGTATTTTATAATAATCGGGGTAGAGTTGAGGATACAAAGACCAAGATTTATTAAGTTTAACCTGGTAGGGCAAATTTTGAGCAGGTGTGGCAAAGTCTAAGGAGGATGGACTGAAATGAGGTTTTAAGTTTGGAGACAGTCGAGGAGCGGTGGAATAGGTTTAAAAGGGTTTGCATATAATGCAGGACACATATATGCCTAAATTTGGAATTATCAGGGGGGAAAAACACCCTGCAGTGGTTTAATATAAAGTAGGAAAAAAAAGCTGGAAAGGAAAAAAGAGCTGTATAAAGCATATAAGAGTAATAACTCCAGTATTAATTGTAGAGTGTATGAGAGCCTGTGGGCAACCATTAAAAAGGATATTGGAGAAGCTAAAAGGCAGTTAGAGAGGAATATAGCAGATAAGGCAAAAGACAACCCAAACATATTCTGTCCTAATTTAAGCCTCAAAAAAACAGTCGAAGAGGGGAATTGCATTAGGAATAATAAAGGGGAATTAAAAATTACAGACAACAAAATAGGAGATGCTGTAAACTTGCATTTTTTTTTTTTTGTTTGAGGTTTTCACATGTGAGAAAGTAGATAATCTGCCTCCAGTAACGGGGACTGCTGAGGAGGAAGTGAGTGATTTGGAAATTGTAGCGGGAGAAGTACTGTTTAGATTAAATAGTCTCAAATCAACACGACCAGATAATATTTATCAAGGAGGGCTTAAGGAGGTTAGCGAGTACATATATAAACTCTTGATACATATTTTACAAAAGTCTGGTAAATGCCAATCATTATGCTGTGGTATAGAAAAGGTTGGTTGGGCAGATCCAAGCAACTGAAGGCCAGTAAATAAGCTTAATGTGCATCACAGGTAAATTAGTGAAAGGAATTATTAAGGAAAAGATTGAGCAACACATGGCAAGAACAGGGTTGTTAGTGGACAGTCAGCATGGGTTCAAACAAGGGAGGCTGCGTTTTACTAACCTGCAGGAATTCTACGTGGAAGCCAAAGGATATGATGGAAGTGGAGCATATGATATTATTTATTGTGACTTTCAGAAAGCATTTGATAAGGTGCCCCTTGAGAGGTTTGGCATCCCATTAAAAGAAATGGATGTTCAGGTTGTGCTGTGTTAGATGGGCACAAAATTGGCCTTGTAAAGAATGGTGTCCCTCATGGGTCAGTTCTGGGGCCTCTGCTATTTTTACTATATATATATATAGATGACTTGCACAGGAATGTAAATAGCAAGCTGGTTAAGTTTGCAGATGATGCCAAGCTTGATGGATTGGGAGATAATTTGGAATCCGTTGAATCATTACTGTGGGACTTGGACAGCATCCAGTCTTGGGCAGGTTTGTGGCAGGTGAAATTTGATAAATCGAGTTAATCAAGAACACAGTGACACAGCTGGAAACTTGTTAAGCGTACATTTCACTCAAACTTTAGGAAGTGTTTCTTCACACACAGAACCATACACACACATTGGGGTGTGGTAGATATTAGAACTTTAGGGACTTTTAAGACTAGAATTGAGGTTATTTTGGGGCATTTAAGTGAAAAGAAGTGTTGAGATTTGTTGGACTGAATGGCCTGCTCTCATCTAGATTATTCTAATGTTCTAATTGATTTTTTTTTTTTTATAGGAAAAACTCAACAAAGGTTACGTTTTTGTTTTCAAGTCAGCACCCCGTATTTTGGTCATTTTCAGTATTGCAGTCAGCAAACTAGTTATGTTAATGCTATATAGCCGGTTGACTGTGGTGCAAACAGCTGGAGTAAGGATAGCAGAAAGCTCCAGATTTTACCTTTGATCATTATTGTGCTGCTGCTGATTTTATAATATTTACCTTTAGACTGTTGTGACAAAAGTGAGCATGTGTAGAGCGGCATGTTCGTCTTGAACCCTCAAAACCACTAAGCTTTATTAAAAGGTGATTGTGTAGTAGGGAAGTAATGGAAGTTTCTTGATTTTTAAAACACAAAAGGATTCTGTTCATAATATTTTGTGACCTATTTGAAAATTTCAAAGGTGTTTTGAAAAGGTTTTTATTTTGTTTAGTATGGTTTAGCGTGGATTAGTGTGTTTCACGTTTGGGGGAAAAAATGTATTTAAGTGAATTCTTGTTGACTTCCTTGTTTTAATAAAGGCTTCTTGTTGGTGGGTATGTGTTCCTGATGCCATTTTCATTAGGCATAGTTTTTATTTTTTAAATTTTCTCTTATAAAACAAAGTTGTGTAATTTGACAATGGGACTTTTTGCTACACTGATTCCCACTGCACCTTTACAGCTTTAGGGATATTGATCTTTTGCCTGGCCTAGTGATTGTCTGTTAAGGGTTTGTATGTTCTCTCTTTGTCCACATAGGTTTTGTCTGAGTATCGGTTTCCACCCACAATCCAAACATATGTGAATTTTTACTGATGGGTGTTTCTGAATTATTGTTGTATAAATCACTCTGGATATGTTCATGTTATGTCTTGGGATGAATTAGTGTCCTGTTCAGGAGTGATTCCTGCCTTGCACCTGATGCTCTTTCTCACCGCAACTTGGAAAAGCCATGTTTAGCAATACATTGATTTACTTCATTAACTTTATTAATTCACTTTTATAATATGACTTGGATGCCATTTTAGGTAATGTTTAGCGTCTGTTAGAAAAGTTTTTTTAATACAGGTTTATTTATAATTTTGTTTTTTCTCTGAATTCGTAAGTTTCTGTTCTCAAATGCAATTTAATATTAACATTTGTAAAATACAGCCTGCATGTAACAGAGCATTAATTGTAAATTTCAAACAGGTTGTAAATATAGGTTAAGGTCATAAAACAATAATTTGCCAATAACATTTTAAAGTTTCAAACAGTTTTGTTGGAAATCCAATACATTTACACTTCATTGATTTACAGTTTACCCACAGACAAAAACTATTTCCAAAAATGAATTCATATGCAGGATAAAATTCAAATATTTTTTACCTATTTGTATGTATAAAGTAATAGTAAAAGTAAATAATAATTTTAATGATATCCTGGAGCCACTTTCCCATGGGGTGTGATGGAGGATAAACAGCCCATTCAACACGTTAGAAGGAGGCTTCAGCATAAAAGCTCCGTTTTCTGCATTTGTTCTGTTGTGCTGATTGTGTAAATGGTATAGCAGTCTAGAATTAGCCTGACTAATGTAGAGAAAAAACTTGCAGGCAGCACATTTACTTGTGTTTTTATAGTCCGATAAGCTTCTTTTTTTGTCTCTGCCCTACAACAAAAAAAAAGCTAAAATGTCTAGTTTGTCTTATATTGACTTGTTTTACTTTTACTTTTGAATTTTAAAAACAAAGTGATGAAATTCTGCATTTACAAATACCAACATGCCCAGCACATTTAAAACAATAATAAAAATTATGAATAAGCATGGATACGTGGTTGACTATATACTGTGTTAAACTGGCATTCTATCCAGGGTGGGTTACTGCCCTTTGCCCAGTGTTTCCACAGTTTCCTCTGGCTCATCTTTACCCTGTGTTTGACCAAAAATAGAAGAAGAAAGTGGATGGATTGCTGAATTGGAAAATATTTGCATCAGAGCACACATGAATAAGACTTGAATCACATGTAGCCTTTCTGTTAAATGTTTTAGTCCTGAAAGTATTGCCACTAAGTATACATCCAAAAAATAACCCTGTAGCTGAAAGTGCAGTTGGAGGAAGTCTGTCTTTGTTTGTATTACTGCTTACATGATCAGTGACGAGTACAGCACTCCATACTCTATAGCACATGCTGTGTGAGAAAGTTTCTTATCATACTTTCTGGTTAACGTATAAACATTTGTATCTGAAGTGCTCTACAGTCTGTCAACTTGAGCGTTCTATAAAATATTTTCAGCTTTGCATATTTCTTTGTAGTTATCATGTACACATACAGATTATATCCAGTTGGTATGTACACAAAGCAAAGCCAGATGGACATTAATATATGTTTTTCAAAAAACTGTAATAGATATTTTAATCCTAACTCTCTGCGAAAGCTGTACACTTGTCCTCAGTTTCTGACACTCGTTGGTAAGAAGTGACCACTTTCAACCTTTTGTCTTTTGTGCGCTCTTAACTTGTGGTTCTCCTTGTAGATAGTGCCTTGCTGCACTGCAGAACAAGCTGGAAGAGGACCTAGAAAAAGAAATCATTCGTTGAGCTGAGAGGTAAAGCGTGCAAAGCTTGGATGGATGACTTTGAAAACGGGAGTTGAAGGATGTAGGGCTACAAATCTCTGCTACTGTCCAGGCAACATTCCAAAGCACCTCTTTTTTATCAACAAATGAGGCATCATGACAAACCAATCACATTATTTGTAAATTGCCTGAATTTACCAACACACGGCAGCAGTGCAAGTTGCCATACAAAAAAATTACAATTCCAAGCATAAAAGAAAGACCAACACTGAGAGGTCTGAACAAAAGTTGCAGATGGGGTCGACAGCTTAAGGCACATTTTTATTTTATTTCCAAATATCAGTGCTCTGACTTTTTCTCCTTTTGACAGATTTACTGTTTGCAGTCCGTTGCGAAAGACAGAGCGTAAAGAAATGAGTATTACAGTAACAGATGCGAGTACCTTTGGTGCATGGCCACTAAATTCAAGATAGGCAAAGGGGTTTTATGATGCCGTATTGTCATCTTCAGGGTAACCTTCAACATAATTTTAAGTGTTTTTAAAATATCTGTAGAAGATAAATCTATGGATCTTCTACTCCCAACACTAATGTGCCAGTGAGTGCACTAAGCATTTCTGATCATTACTGTTCAAACAGGACAAAGCAGCCATAAAATCTCTGCCGGAAAGAGCAACCAACTTCAAAGAGTATGCCCTACTCTGACACGCTAAAATATTGGCAAAGTCTACATGGTAACCTAAACCTCAAAATTCATTGAGTCAATGATCAAGTTGATCCAGAAAAAAATAAATAATGGTGAAATTGTGAACCACATACTTGAACGCCAGTGGGAATTAAGGGGAATATGTATTCATGCATAGAGTGTAAGAATTTACATTTTCTTTTGTTTTATTTTTAATAGGTATTTTTAAGGGGTGATAGTTCTACACAAGTAGTGCAAGATGACCAAGTGAAAGGACCCTTAAGGGTAAGTACTACCGTATCATGGTCTTCTACCAAAAATATTTAAATGTATATTTAATAGTCATTAACATTCAGCATACACATTCTGGTTCCTTTTAGTTCCTTGTCACTTAACCATACAAACTCTTGAAAATATATGAAATGCTAATAAGCAGCACCTTAATGGTTCTCTTGCTAGGCTAGTGTACATCATATAAAAGTGTGCATTTCACCATTAACATTTTTCATTGGAAAAGGTCAGGTCTCAGATTTTAGTTCAGAAGTCTGCTGAAGTGACCACCGTGGAATCTTTGAGAAACTGCCTGAGCTGAAAGCCTTTTGTGTCCGATAAAGTGCAACATTTTACATCCTGTGTGACAGCTGGGACATAAGAAATTTGGCAAAGGAGGGGAGACCATTCAGTCCATTAAACTGATTTGTTTAGCTAATTGCTAAGCTGTCCCAATAAGTGGGCGATGTATGTAAATATAGTCATGTGACAAAGTAATTATCCCCCTGTCAGTTACAGGTTTTTGCATGCAGATATAACATAAAGTCATCTAGTCTTTACAAGGTTTTAAAAATAGCTAGATTTAACCTCTCGTGAGAACAAATTTTTATTGTGGCAGTGATTGTTCAGCAAAGCAAACAAACAAAAAATGCCAACATGGAGAAAGCATGAATGATGTGTAGAGGTTTGTACTCTCGGCCCTCTTCAGTATCAACTAAGCAGGTAATCTGAGCTGGCTGCTGCTAATTGATTAGCTGTTGGTTCCTTGATGTAAAAACAGAACCTTTGGTCTAGTTTACTCAGGTTTTGGTAACATCATGCTAATGACAAAAGGCACCAACAGTGATCTCTGAGAATTATTGTCACTTATTAGTGTTGGAAGGGTAAGCAATTGCTAAACAGTTTGATACAGCTGTAAATGTGAAAGAGAGTTGACAATTTCACATACCTGTATATAATCAACTCTCTTTGCAAAATGTATTTTTATTTGTTTGTAAGTAGAAGGAAACAGCCAGGCAGCAATGATATATGGAGGCATCTGTCATTTGGAGGGAACACATCCCTCTTTGCTGCTCTCCTGGGGCAGTTCACCCTTCTTGAAGAAATTCAAGTTCGGGTTTCGGTGAGAAATTGAAAATCTCAGCTTGTGGGTCAGAGTTTATAACCTGTATGAAAATATCAAAATGTGTTATTGAGGGATTGCTAGAGTTGTGAGCCTCAAAATCAAACTGGTAAAGCAGCTTGGCTCTGTGTATGAAGTAGTAGTACATGGGGTAAGAAAAACTGCAAGTTGGTTAACCTTCAGTGTTTTATCTCTGATTCATGTGACTCACACCCCCGTGCCACTTGAATTTTTTTTTCTTAATCCTGAGGTTATATATGTTAACTAAAGTTTTTAAAATTGCTGGTTTTTAATGTAGAGTAAAAGTTTAAAACCACCTATTGAGGAGATCTTGGGTTCTTTTTGTATCAGGCCTTGGACTGTATTGTTAATCTTATGCTTCCATCTTTCCATTAAGATGTAATGCCTTTTGACCTTAATCTCATTCAAGACAATTTAAGAAGAATCTGGATGAGATATTGGGACAGCTTAATTATTAGCTAAACAAACAGGCTTGATGGACTGAATGGTCTCGTCTTGTTTTTGTCAAATTTCTTAACATTTCTTAACACTTATGCAGTTGAACACTAAGAGGAAACTTAAAGTATAGTTCTATTTTTGCACTCTCTGTTAAGTGTTTTATTTAATTTTAAGCAGCATACTTGTTTCTGTATTGCAGTCTGTTCTGTAAAACATGCATGAAATGTGTTTTTACTTTGCAGTAGTTGCAGAACAGACTTTTGATAATGTTTGAAAACTGATTGCTTTTGCAATTTAAAGCATAGCTAATAAATACTGCATAGTCTTACACCCAGGATATTGTAAAAGGTGTGCGTGATATAACAGTAGCTCTGTGACACAGAGAAGAAGGCAAGGTCTTGTGTGTCACTGCAGTGTTTTCTATTAGAGGCATGCAGTTGGGGTGTAACCGGTAACAAGTACATCACAATACGGTACACACCTTGAAGTTTTAAGTTCATGAAATACAACATTTTGGGTATCTCAGTATCCTGTATTGTTGTGCTTAACAAAGAAAACGTAGTGTTGGGAAACATGAGGTGCATGGCACAGTGATTTGGGGTGTTCTAGTATGGACATGATCTTTCCAGTTGTCATTTCTGTGTACTGTGCTTAAGAAAAAAAAGTGAAACTGCAGACAGTAAATAGGTTTTATATATATATATATATAATAAATAATAAATACAAGTAGAGTTTTCAAATCTC